>NC_080558.1:19064610-19431276 GCF_030253575.1 Rhododendron vialii | reverse complement strand
GTGGCAAAAGCCCTCCGATGCCAAAATTAGTATCACGTACTAGCAATCAAACCCTAATTATCAATAGGAAAGCAATCAGAAAGCAATGTATTGCGTACCTTTTTCCTCTAGGTTTACCTCGTATTTATAGATTTTCGTATGCTTGCTGGCCAAGCATCTCTGTTGCCCTAGGATTCCTATCTCGTATAGGAAACCCATGATATCAAGGATTCTCGTTTCCTTTATCAGTTCAATAGAAAAGAGTCCTTTTAGGATTCTTTTCCATTGCTGGCCGAACATCCCATTCTCATTGGGTATCTTTCTCAGATCCTATATTCTCGAGATCTTATTCCTTAACGGAATACCACTGTTTCTAGATTCTTTCGAGAATGTTGCCTATGCCCCAATACTCGACTGAAGTTCTTTCCTTGTTCGGCCATCTCGTTGCCGAACAGACTTCCTGGACCAGATACTTCACATGTAACTTAGTCCAAACGTAATCAGAATATCTCTATCTGTCGAATAGTTTAGTTTACACCACTAACTTCTCATGTCATTGGCCTTTAATTTGCCGAACAGACTGCATGGATCAATGACTTCCCATATCATTGGTCCATATCGCCGTTCACCATTCTGCCCGGCGATAACTCCTGTCACACTTACCACGTGCTCCCTAAATATCACGTGTTCGGCAACTAAATGTATGTTCTCGGGAATACCTCCCTACAATTGCTCCCCAGCTTCATTTATTTACCACTGTTCGGGGGCAATATATGAAGCTTAGAAACAAAATTTTATTTAGACCAGACTCTTCTGATCCCGTGCAGTCATAATTTCAATATTTCATTGATGCCTTTTGGCGCCTCCGTCATTATACCATTTTGGGATAATGACTCCACGTGGCACGTTTCATATGCCTATCATTAATTTCGAACTGACGTTCTTTAAAACGGCGTCAGAACGGTCTTTGCTTTCCGTTACTTTAACCTGTAACGGCGTAAGAGGAGATGTTTCGTCTCCGTCTCTAGCCCTTTAACCCCTGGAAGGACTCCTTTTGGGTTTTCACCCAAAACTTAAACTCGCTCCTTCTTTCTCTAGAAAACAGGAGAAAATATCCCGCCATCCGCCATCGCCGCCATCTGCAAATTTGATTGCATTCCAGGAAATTGTCACAGTATCTTTGTAAGATCCTCGTTCTTACTCCATTTCTTTTGCTTAGGTTTCCATCTGAGATCTTTATTCTCGGATTTGTGGGTCGTTTCTAGGGTTTCAGTCGCACCTATTCCTAGTTTTACTTTCTCTTCGAATATATCCATGGCGGATGATAATGATAACCCTCCTAGACCTAGTAAGTTTAGGAAGCTCTGCGATACCCCTGCTGCCATGGCGGCATTTAGAGAAAAATATAACATTCCTGAAAACGTAGGACTCGAACTTGCTCCATTAGGTGCGGATAGAGATGCTGGCTCATGGGATAGAATGTGTATCCCAATCGTGGCCATTGTCGACGGTGGAGTCCAATTTCCCCTTCACCCATTACTCCCCAAATCTTAAGCTGGTACTGTCTCTCCCCCATGCAAGTATCAACAAACGTTTTTAGGCTGATAATGGGAGTAATAGCTTTAAATAGGATTTTGGGGACCCAGCTAGGAATTTGGGACATTCAGTGGTAGTACAGTATTGTACTAAACCCTAGTACAATACTTATTACTTCAAGGTTAGGAAGGCAGACAAACGTTTCGTACTTAATCTGCCAGATTCTGCTCGTGACCACGAGATCGACTTCCTCTATGTAACCGGAGCATTCGAGCCTTTAGGGGAAGATGGCCAAGTGCTGGGGCTCCATTGCCCCCACATATGGGGCTATCCACGTATGCTCTTGCTTTTATCTTTTGCAATTCTTCGTTTACTGCTTTCTCATAGCTTTTCTATATGTCTAACTTTGGTTTTGCAATTCGGATTTTGCAGCTGAAAATGCTAACAGGCGTCCCAGACGTGTGCCGAGCAACATCCGAACAGAAGATATCAACAGGATTTTGAAATACACAGGCGAACCTGGTACCCGAACAGCTGGTCGGGGTCGGAACGCTGACGTGCTACTGGGATACGACCCTTCATACAGAGGGGTCATTGACAGAAGACTCGCCCATCCCAGCACCAGTGCTGCTTCTACCTCCACATCAACTGCTCCCCAACCACGTATTTCAAGACTTCAAGCTGGTGTTACCGTTGCTGGTCAACTTGGAGAGATTCCTATTTCAGAAGGAGTGCCACTTCCCCGCTTAAGACTTAGAAGATCTGCACATGGACCTGTTTCTGAACAACTGCCCGAACAGCTGGTTTCAAGTCATAATACCAGCCAATCCTCTTTTTCTGGTTGTTCTCCTTCTTCTCGAGATCCAGGTACTATGACTCGTCAACCGCTTAATCTCAGTACCCTTCTCACTGTCTCCACTAGGGGACGTGGTGGTGCCCATAGGGCGGCCTCAACCGGTGCCCCCCCCCCCCCCCCCCACGATCTCGTCGTACTAGGGGGGATCAATCCGATCATCTTCTTCTCCTCAGGAACAAGATAGTTCCCTCGAGGCCGTCGATGCTCATCGGGACAAACGTCCCAGGAGTGAAGAAGTTGGAGATGCTTCTGCCCAAGCTGCAGCCTCACTTCAACAACCCCTTTCTCCGAGCACACAAGTGCTTCCACAAATTTGGGCCCCCCAACTCATAAGGGGTGATCGGCCTATCCACATTGGAGATAGCGCCAGCTCCTCAAAAACAGCACTTGCACTCGCCCAAGGACTTCTTCTTCCTGTTGATATGCAAAAAGAGAACGAAGCCACACCTGACCGGCTTGTCTCTACTGGTCTCGTTAGTGGGATCAAAGTATAGTGTTCTCGTCACTAGTAGGCATACTTCATGTTCCTTTTTGTTTTCTCACAGTGTCACCTTGTTGATTTCCTTGCAGTTTATTCAAAAGATGATTACATTGGGACAGAAGTTCAAAGATGCTGACACTGAACGGATCACACTTTTAAACAACAACACCAGGCTGCTCCGCACTATAACCAGACTAGAAAGGGAGAGAGACAAAGCCAAGGCCGACTTTCAAGAGGCCAAAGACAAACTTGGGACTGCCGAAGACAACCTCCACCAGGCTTTGGTAGAAATTGAGAAAACAAAAACATCTGCTCACGAGGAAGGCTACCAGAAAGGATTCGATGCTGCAACTGCCAGCTATGTAGAACAAATGCCGGCTATCCAAGATCAGATCTGGGCTTCCAGCTGGGAGGCTTGTCTGACAAAGGTTGGCGTTGCTGAAGATTCAATCCTGTGGGTGGAAAATGATTTACCGAGCAAACAAACTTCAACTGTTGTAGACGATTTGGAGGAAGATGTTGATCAATAAATCGAAGATTTTGCCAAGGCTGATGAGGAGACCCTGTTGACAACCGTGGTACTACTGTTGAAGATTCACTTGTCCGTGACACAACTAATGAACCTATCAACCTGGAGGAGAATCCAGATGGTGCTGTGACCGGGACCAGATCCGACGCTCCTTGTGAGACTCCTGCAGAGGTCCAAAATGTGGACTGATTAGGTAATCTGGTTTGTCATGAACTTTTTTCATGTTTGTTGGAAAGATCGGTTGGTCCTGCGTGACCGTAGTATGTCAACCCTGCGTGGTACCAGCACTTTCTCTTAGTATGGTAATACTTTTGATAACACAGGTATTCGGCCTAATGTGGCATAACCTTATAATTTGTTCAGCTACTCTTTTCTTTGCATCTGTTTGGATGCAAATAGTTTAATCTTAAGTATTTCGTACTTTGATCCTATTCATGATACGTACAAGTGTATCCTATCCTGTACTCTTGCTCGTATGTAGAAACATACTCCCTAAGTTTCTCGTACTGCAGTTAAGTTTCACGTACTGTAATTTAAAAAATCATACAAGTTTTGTTTAAACTCGTTACAAGTGTTTTCATGCTTGTACTATGTTAAGTGACACGCACTTAAAATCCATACAAGTTTTTTCATACTTGTGTTTGCTAAGTGTCACGTACTTAAAAAAGACGTACAAGTGTATTCATACTTGTTATAACTTTTAAGTGTCACGTACTTAAAAAAGACGTACAAGTGTATTCATACTTGTTATAACTTTTAAGTGTCACGTACTTAAAAAAGACGTACAAGTCTATTCATACTTGTTTAGTTTCACGTACTTTCGTGGATAAGTGCCCGTTCCCTGCTCCCTAATACGAATGAGGGAAAACAAGCCCATAACTCGTATTCTCAACACAATATTTATACTGCAAAAAGTGATATTATTCATAATCCATAAAACTCAAGAGGGCGTTACTCGTACCCCTGGCAATTAAAAAATAATAAAACGAGAACAAGGGAATTATATTCGTAATTTCCACACAATCACGTAGTGCAAATCTAAGACAGTACTTAATGCTTCTAAACAAAGAACTTTCGTAGATTATGAACATTCCAAGGCCTCAGAATTGGATTACCATCCAAATCTGCCAATTTATAGGCCCCTATGCCTACAATCACGGTTACTCGATACGGGCCTTCCCAATCGGCCCCCAGCTTGCCCTCGTTGGCCACCTTGGTGTTGCCGAGCACTTTTCGTAGTACGAGGTCCCCAACACCAAATTCTCAAGGATGAACATGTTTGTTATAGCTTTTCATCAGCTGTTCCTGGTAAGAAGCCAGATGCACCAGGGCCCTTTCCCTTCGTTCTTCGGCGAGATCAAGCTCAATCTCAAGGGCTCTGTCATTGCCTCCACTTTCAACCAAAACGGTCCTGTTGGTCGGCAAACCTACTTCCAGAGGTATGACAGCCTCTATGCCATATGCCAATGAATAGGGGGTTTCTCCCGTAGACCTCCTAGGCGTTGTTCGGTGAGCCCACAAAACTAACGGTAACTTGTCAGGCCACTTCCCTTTGGCTTTGTCCAGCCTTTTCTTGATCCCGTCAAGGATAGTTTTATTAGACGCCTCTGCCTGCCCATTACTCTGAAGGTAGGCTGGGGTGGAATAATAATTTTGTATTCCATACTGGACACAAAAAGCCTTGAATTTCTTCTGAAATTGGGATCCATTGTCTGTTACCAATGAGTAGGGGACCCCAAAGCGAGTGATAATGCTTTTCCACACGAACCTTTCTATCATGGGTTCAGTGATTTTAGCCAGTGGTTCTGCCTCAATCCACTTAGTAAAATAGTCAGTTGCTACCAGCAGGAATTTTCGATTCCCAGTTGCTTTGTGCAGTGGACCCACGATGTCCATCCCCCATTGAGCAAACGGCCAGGGACTTGTCAAAGGCACCAGATCCTGGCAGGTGTTCGAATCATTGGTGAGAATTTTTGACATTTCTCACAAATCTTGACATACACCTTTGCATCTTCTTGCATGTGTGGCCACCAGTAGCCTTGGGTAATTGCTCGGTGGGCAATGGACCTACCTCCACCATGGCTCCCACATGTTCCCTCATGGATTTCATGAAGAAACTTCTGCACCATCTTGGGATGCAAGCATAGTAAATATGGGCCTGTAAAGGATTTTCTATATAACTTACTCTCTGGGGATAGCCAAAACCTAGCAGATTTGATCCTTATCTTGTGAGCCTCCTTTTTGTCAGAAGGGAGTATCTCGTCTCGTAAGAACTTCATGATTGGGTCCATCCAACTTGGTCCTTGGTTCACGTCGAAGACCAAGTCTACACTCCTCCCAATGCTCGGCTCATTCAGATATTCTACTGCCACCTTCCTCTTGAACTCAGTTGGTACAGCTGCAGCCAACCAGGCTAATGAATCCGCATGAGCATTCTGTCCAGAACTTATCTGTTCAATATATACCCTTTCGAAGGTATTAAGCAAGTCTTTGGCTGCCTGTACATAGGCCACCATCTTTTCACTTCGGGTTTCATATTCGCCGGACAGTTGATTGACCACAAGCTGTGAATCACAATACACCCTAACCCTTTCTGCTTTTAGGGTTTTTGCACTCCTCAATCCAGCCAAAAGTGCCTCATACTCAGCTACATTATTCGATGCATTGAATCCGAGCTGAACAGACAGTTCAATCAGCACTCCTTTAGAAGGAAAAAGGACAATCCCAATTCCTGCACCAGTATTACATGCTGATCCATCGACGAATAGCTTCCATTCCATAGGATCCTGTTCGGCTGGGGGTTGATTCTTCATGGGTGATGTCTCTGTTGCCTGCTCCTTTCTCGTAGGAGGCAAGGGAGCCACAATGGGAGAAAACTCTACCACAAAATCAGTCAACACTTGGCCTTTGATTGCCGTGCGTGGCTGATAATCGATATCATACTGGCTCAATTCGATGGACCATGTCGAGATTCTTCCTGAGAAGTCTGCTTTTCGTAGTAGTGATTTCTATGGAAACTCAGTGTAAATCACAATCTTGTGACTTTGGAAGTAGTGTGGCAGTTTCCTTGTGGCTGTTCTAAGTGCCAGGACAAGTTTTTCTAAAGGCAGGTATTTCGTCTCTGCATCTAGCAATGTCTTGCTAACATAATAAATAGGGATTTGTTCGATCCCCAAATCCCTTAACAGGACTGCACTTACTGCATGCTCGGAAACAGCTAAGTACAAAATTAAAGACTCACCTGGCTGCGGAGTTGACAAAAGTGGGGGTTCGGCCAGGTACTTCTTCAGGTCCTGGAAGGCTTGCTCACATTCTGCTCCCCATTCAAATCCCTCCCTCTTTTTCAATAACTGAAAAAAGGGTCTGCACTTGTCACTTGATCTGTTGATGAACCTATTAAGTGTTGCAGCCATTCCAGTCAACCTTTGGACTTCCTTAGTGGTTTTGGGACTTTGTAGCCTCTGTAGGGCTGCAATTTGATCAGGGTTAGCCTCAATCCCTCTCATGGTCACCAATTGGCCCAGGAATTTTCCTGATCCAACTCCAAACGCACATTTCAGTTTGTACTTCCTCAAGATTTCGAAAACTTCTTTCAAATCAGCTATATGCCCCCGTTTCTCTGGACTCTTTACCACCATATCATCTATGTAGACTTCCATAGTCTTTCCAAGGAGCTTCTTGAACATGATAGTTGTAAGTCTTTGGTATGTTGCCCCAGCATTCTTTAGCCCAAAAGGCATAACACTATAGCAATACAACCCTCGTGGTGTGATAAACGAAGTTTTTTCTTGATCAGGCCCAAACATAGCAATTTGATGATATCCTCGATACGCATCGAGAAAACTCATTCGCTCGTAACCAGCGGTTGCATCAACCAACAGGTCAATTCTTGGAAGAGGAAAACTATCTTTTGGACATGCTTTGTTTAGGTCTGTGAAGTCTACGCAGACACGCCACTTCCCGTTCTTTTTCTTCACTACAACGGTGTTGGACAACCATTCTGGGTACTAGACTTCACGTATTGCTTTAGCCTCCAGTAAACGATCGACCTCCTCAATTACTGCATCCACATGCTGCACGGTTGCCCTCCGTTTTTTCTGAACGATCGGCTTGTGCTGAGGATCAATGTTTAAATGGTGACAGATCACACATGCATCCACCCTGGGCATTTCCTCTGGCACCCATGCAAATACATCAATATATTCCTTCACAAATCTTATTGATTCAGCTTTTTCGCCCGCTGGTAATGATTCTCCAATTAAGAAATATCTTTCAGGATCAGTCTCGTTGATCTGAATCTTCTCCAAGCCTTCAACCACTTTTTCAGCCGGAGTTCTTCCAACATCCTCGATAGTTGGTTGATCTGGTACTTCTAATGTATGAACATGATGGACCTTTGGGGCTTTTTTAATAATAGAAATCAAACATTGTTGTGTCACTTTTTGATTGCCTCTAAGTACCTCAATCCCATTCGATCCTGGGAACTTCACCATCTGATGATAAGTCGAGGAGACTGCTCTCATCTTATGTAGCCATGTCCTCCCTATAATCACGTTATAGGAAGAAGGTACATCGACAACTAGGAAATCTGTCCTTAATACCACTGATCCAGCCCGAACAGGTAATGTTACCTTTCTAAGAGGCCAAATTGCTCCTGCACCGAATCCAATCAGAGGTGTTGTAGACTGCTCTAAGTCTGTCTGGACCAGCCCCAGCTTCTTGAAAGCATCGTAGTACAACACCTCTGTACAACTCCCTAAGTCCACTAGAATCCTTTCAATGTCATATTCCCGAACTCGTAGGGTTACAACCAAAGCATCATTGTGGGGTATTTGGACCTCTCCCAGGTCATCATCAGTGAACGCTATGCTCTCTTTGCACACATCATTCTCTCGCCATCTCTTGTTTCCCAGTTGCATCACATGCTGATTGTGCTTAACTTGCCTTTGTAACAGCCTAACCTCATTTCTCGTATAAGGTGTGGCCAACCCATGTATCATATGGATTACTCCTTTAGGGTTTTGCTCGTAACCCAGCTCAATAGTTTTCCTTTTCTCCTTTGGATCCTCCTAGATAAATTCCTTGAGATAGGCCCGAGAGACCAAATCATCAAGGTGCCTCTTGTACATCTCACAATCTTCGGTCATATGACCCCAATCTTTATGGTAACTGCAGTGCTGATTCGTAGCACGTTTTGCATCCTTGTCTCCGCCTAGACTTGGTGGCCATTTAAAATATGGCTGATTCTTTATTCGATAAAGAATCCTGTAAATTGGTTCCTTCCAAACTGTAGTGATAGAAAAGAAAGACTTGGGGTCAGGAGCTTGCTTATCCTTGTACGGCTCTTTCTTAGCCTGCTCATACTCCCTTCTCTCTCTATAAGTCTTGGGCTCTAGCTTATCCACCTTTTTGACAGGTGCCTTCGACTACTCGGCAACAGTCCTGCCATCCTCACGGAGTATGTCATCCTCCATTCTGGCATGTTGCTTTATCCGCTCCATCAATTTAGCCAATGTGGCTACCGGATGTTTATTTAATGAGCGACGCAACTCTCCCCGAACAGGCAAACCAGTCTTGAAAGTGGCAATTGCATACTCCTCACTGCAACTTTCAATCTCGTAGAAAGTCTCCCAGTACTTCTTTGCATAATCCCTGATCTGCTCGTTCTCCTCCTGTTTCATGGTGGAAAGACTTTCAAAGGTCTTTGGGGCTCTTTTGCTTGTGAAAAACCGAGCAGTGAACTCCTCGGCCAACTGCCTCCATCATCGTATGGATCGTGGGGCCAGTTTATGAAACCAGGAAAAAGCCACCTTGCCAAGACTGGAGGGGAACATCTTGCATAAGATGGAATCATCCTCTTCATGCATAAACATAGCCTGTTGATAATGCTGTATGTGAGCCACGGGATCCGTATTTGTCTCGTAAAGTACGAACGCACCGTGCTTCACTCTGCTCGGCAATCTAGCCTCTTGTAGCCTCTTTGTAAATGGGGAGGCTGCAATATTAACTTAATGCCTTGCGTGCTGCTTCTCGTGTAGTCACTGTCCCACCCTCGAACTCCTTTGACTTGTGAGCCGTGGCCTTGGCTCAATCAGCATCAGGTCTCTCGTACCTGTCTCGATGGTGTTTCCTTGTTCCCTCCTCTTCGGGGGTGGAACTTCTGTCTCTGCTCCTCATTTTTCGTGAAGAAGCCCTTCTCTCAGGTGTTCGGCTTTTACTTCTGCTTCTCCTTTTTCTTGAAGAAGCTTCATATCGCCCTTTGGTAGGACTTCTGCTTGCTTTTCTCCGTGAATGAGTTTGCTTATGGATTACCAGAGTCCGTCCGTTCCTCTGGGAATGCCTACGAGAGAGTCCAGAATCTTCTGGGTGCTCTCCTACCCGCTGCAACTCCTGTATCTCGTACTCTCGTTTTTTAATTAAACGAGCATACTCCTCGATTTCCCTTCTCTTTTTATCAAGGACATCGTTATCATTGTGTATACTTCTTGAATGGGTAATTGACTCATCTTTTCGATGAGACCTACTCCTTCTCGTGGAGCCAGTAGCAGTTTTATCTCCTTTTTCTCTGGAGTTATCCCCGTTATGTCTACCAGTTGGCTTTCTCGGAGCACCAGGTGGGGATTTATCTCTTCCCCCACCCAACTGGTCCTTTGGACTAAACGGAGTAACTGGATCTTCTTCCATCGTACTTAGTGTTCAGAAAAGTTTGTTTGTTTCCCACGGTCGGCGCCAATTGTAGGGGGATGAAAACAATTGATGCTTCGGATCAATTGGATTGCAACGGCTTATTCGTGCCTTCTCACCGGAACCCTAATTCGTCGTCGGAAACTTAATCTGCAAAAATAGACAAGGGATGAGCGCACCTTTGCCTCTCGTGGCAAAGGCCCTCCGATGCCAAAGTTAGTATCATGTACTAGCAATCAAACCCTAATTATCAGTAGGAAAGCAATCAGAAAGCAATGTATTGCGTACCTTTTTCCTCTATGTTTACCTCATATTTATAGATTTTTGTATGCTTGCTGGCCAAGCATCCCTATTGCCCTAGGATTCCTATCTCATATAGGAAACCCAGGATATCAAAGATTCTCGTTTCCTTTATCAGTTCAATAGAAAAGAGTCCTTTTAGGATTCTTTTCCATTGCTGGCCGAACATCCCATTCTCATTGGGTATCTTTCTCAGATCTTATATTCTCGAGATCTTATTCCTTAACGGAATACCACTGTTTCTAGATTCTTTCGAGAATGTTGCCTATACCCTAATACTCGACTGAAGTTCTTTCCTTCTTCGGCCATCTCGTTGCCGAACACACTTCCTGGACTAGATACTTCACATGTAACTTAGTCCAAACGTAATCAAAATATCTCTATCTGCCGAACAGTTTAGTTTACACCACTGACTGCTCATGTCATTGGCCTTTAATTTGCCGAACAGACTGCATGGATCAATGACTTCCCATATCATTGGTCCATATTGCCGTTCACCATTCTGCCCGGCGATAACTCCTGTCGTACTTACCACGTGCTCCCTAAATATCACGTGTTCGGCAACTAAATGTATGTTCTCGGGAATACCTCTCTACAATGGGCTATGTAGTGATAGACTGCGCGGTAGGCGCCATCCGTGCTGCAACAATGTTCCACATCATCGATGCACAGACGAACTACCATATCATCCTTGGGAGGAGCTGGATGCACAAATATGCTGTGGTTCCGTCAAGTTACCATCAATGCATGAAGGGAATCTGGGCAGGAAAGAGGGTCACAGTAGCTGCGTCAGAAAAGCCTTTCGACACGGATGAGGCTCACCTGCCCGATGCAGTCTACTTCTCCGAGATAGAGGAAGAAGCGGAAGTGGTATCAGCTAAACCCATAGGCATCAAGGTTCCAAGATGGGAGAACATAATGAACAGGGAAGCGGGGGTCGCGAGCAAGCGACCCCGCCGCGAAGGTGACATCGATAGTCCCGAGAAAAGTTACCAAGGTCCAAGAGGGTGGCAAGACGGTGTACTGCTTATGACGGTGTGCCGGGGTAACGGTCCCCCACGGGGTCACCAACCCCCACACTGTGATAGCAGCAGAAGTCGAGCCAGACTTGGTGGACAACCAGAAACCAGCACCGGAATGTATGCAAGATGGCCCTAGGCCGCAATAAGAAGTCCTAGAGGAGATAAACCTGAGAGAAGGCGAAGGATCCCTACGGCATGTGTTTATAAGCAAGGCGTTGGGAGGCGAAACTCGAGATAAACTGATTGAGTTATTGAAAAAGTACGCGGATGTCTTCGCGTGGCACTATGAAGAGATGTTCGGGCTGGACGAAGGCCTAGTTTTCGCACCACTTGGACGTGTTCCCCATTCCAAGGCTATGAAGCAAGGGCAACAGAAGTATAACCCCGAGTTAGAAGAGAAGATAAAGGAAGAAGTCGAGAAGTTGAGGAAGGCTGGTTTCATACGACCGATCTAATATCACTCATGGCTGGCCAACATTGTACCAGTAAAGAATAAGAACGGGCAGATTAGGGTCTGCATGGACTTTCGCGACCTTAACAAGGCATGCCCTAAAGATGAGTTCCCATTGCCACACGTAGGCACATTGGTCGACGCTACTTCGGGTCACCAAATGTTCTCGTTCATGTACAGCTTCAGCGGGTACAATCAGATAAAAATGGCCCCTGAGGATGCAAAGAAGACAACCTTTCGCACGCCTCTCAGAAATTTCTACTTTGGGGTGATGCCTTTCGGTTTGAAAAATGCAGGCACCACTTACCAGCGTGTCATGACTGCAATCTTTCACGACCTAATGCACCGCATAGTAGAAGACTATATGGATGAGTTGGTGGTAAAGTCAAAGGAGAGTGCTGACCATTTGAAGCACTTAGAATAAGTGTTCGAGAGATGCAGAAAGTTTAACATGAAGATGAACTCGCTAAAATGTGCCTTCGGTGTGATAGCAGGAAAGTTTTTGGGGTTCTTGGTGCACAGGCATGGGATCGACGCCGATGAGACAAAGATAAGGTCCATTGCGGAGATGCCGGCGCCGCACTCGCAACGGTCCCTCAAGTGCTTTCTCAAAAAAGTCTCTTACTTGCGGGGGTTCATTCCAGCACTAGTGGAGATAACCGGGCCATTCAGTAGCCTGTTGAAGGGGAAGACAGAGTTCAAATGGAGTGACGAGCATCAGAAAGCCTTCAACAGTGTCAAGGCTGCCTTAGCCTCGCCTCAAACCATGATTGCACCACAACCGACAAGCCTCTGATCCTGTACCTGACGTCGACGCAAAAATCCATCGGGGCACTCATTGCTCAAGAGAGAGAAGGGGTGGAGCGACCGGTGTACTACATTAGCCGAAAGATTCAAGGAGCGGAGGAGAGGTACACCCTAGTAGAGCAACATTGTTTGGCCCTTGTATTCACTGCTCAGAAGTTGAGGCACTATTTCCTGTCATTCCCCATACAACTTGTTACCAGGAGCGACCCCGTCAGATACTTATTGTTGCGATTGGCTCTGTTCGGGAGGATCGCAAGATGGCTCTTGGCCTTGGCAGAATTTGAGATTACATGTGTCACTCCGCAGGCTATCAAGTGTCAGGCCCCGGCAGATCTCCTTCCACAGTTTCCAAACGAACAATGCAAACCATTGGAAGAGGCATTGCTGGGAGACGATTTTGAAGCTCTCGTGGCCAGTTCGAGTGAAGCGTCCTTGACGCTAAGCTTTGACAGGGCAGCAGGAGGTGCACATGGTGGCGCAGAAATTGTCCTTCAAAGTGATAAAGGGGAAAGGGAATACTTATCCTACAAGTTAGCTTCGCATGCTCCAATAACGAAGCAGAATATGAGGCTCTAATCCTGAGGCTCTTAGCAGCAAGCTTCAGAGGAATTTCACAGTTGAAAACTGTGGGGGATTCAAAGCTTATTATTCTCCAAACATAGGGGGAATACGCGCTGAAGGAGCCCACCCTTGTGCCCTACAGGGCGACAGTACAAAAGTTAATGTGAAAGTTCGAGGCAGTGGACATAATTCACAGGCCAAGATCAGACAACAGATTCCCGGATGCCCTCGCGACGATGGGGGAAAAAATAGAATTCGACGAAGATAAAGTGACAATTGAGATCATTAGAAGAACAGAGCTGTACGTCGATCATAGACGAGCTCGAGGCACGCCGTGAGCAAGATTGGCGTGACCCCATCTTGAGGCAGTTGGTGTCCGGAAAAGGGAACTTACCCATCGCGGAGATTGCTCAGTTTACTGTCCTTCGTAGTGAGTTAGACTACCGCGGACCTCAAGGATGGCTAGCGAGATGTGTAGGCCCCGGTGAAGCAAAGACCAAGTTGAGTCAGATCCATGACAAAACTTATGGCGAGAATGAGATCTCCCTATACCGCAGAGTTCAATGGTAGGGTTATTACTGGCCCAGTATGTAAGAAGACACCGCGAAGGTCCTCCGCACTTGCCAAAAGTGCATGCTGTACACAATGGAGGCAGAGTGTTGCCCCATGGAAGAACTGGACTGGAGGCAAGAGTACATTGATTTCCTTCGTGAAGGAGCGCTGCCCTTAGATCCAAAAGACGCCTGGAGGGTTCAACGCTGCTCTCAGGGCTACTTCTTGGAAGGGGGGCAACTCTATCGACGTGCTTTAGACGAGATTCCCCTGCGCTGCCTGACTCGCGAAAAAGCTGAAGAAGTTTTGCAGAAGGTCCACGAGGTGGAACACCAGGGCTGGAGAAAACTATATGAGCGCTTGATCCATCTTGGGTATTTCTGGCCCACAATGGAAGCAGATTCGAAGCGACATGTGCGTAGGTGCGTGGCTTGTCACAAATTTGGGAACCAAGTCCACGCACCATCCGTGGAACTACACTCCATTCGCGCCCCTTATCCATTTCATACTTGGGCAATGGATCTAATTGGGCCCAAACACCCGTCATCTAGAGGAAACCAGTGGATCTTAGTTGCTACTGAGATAAGCACAAAGTGGGTAGAGGCTGTGAGTTTAGGCAGAGCTACTGGCACGACAGTCGCGAACTTCATTAAAGAAAACATCATTTGTCGTTTCGGGATACCCAAAGTCATCCTATCAGTTAATGGCACTCCCTTCATTAATAAGAACATGAAGAAGCTTCTAAAGTTCTACTCAGTGAGTCACCTCACGTCGACTTCATACTATCCCCAGGGCAACGGTCAAGTTAAGGCAACCAACAAAACCCTCATTCGTATCATCAGCAAGCTGCTGGACGAAAAAAGAGGGACATGGGCTTACCACTTCGTGGTAGCACTGTGGGCGTACAGGACCTCTCATCGTAAAGCCACGTGGGTTAGTCCTTTCAGTTTAGTCTACGGGGCAGAGGCTGTCCTTCTTGCGGAGCTAAGCGTGCCATCCCCGAGACTAGCCCTCGCGGCGAAGGTGACGCGAGAAAAAAGAAGGGTAGACCTCGAGGCCTTGGAAGAAAGAAGGAACACTGCAGCGAGGAATCAAGAAAAGTATTGGGAGTCAGTGGCCAAATATTACAACAAAGGGGTCGTACCGTGAGCATTTCAAGTTGGGGACTTAGTGTGGAAATCTACAATCACAGTCATGAGGGACCTGGAGCAACCAAAATTTACTCTGAGGTGGAAAGGTCCGTATGAAGTAACTAAGGCAAGTAGTAGTGGTCACTATGAGTTAGCAAAGGTCGCTTATGGTTTTAAAACTGGTCCCATCAATGCTAAGTTCATTAAGATGTACTACCCATGATGTAAGGGTATTTCTCACGTTTTTAGTTTAGTTTCGTTCGTGTTATCCTTAGTTCATTCGTAAACAGTTTTCCTGTAAAGGATGGCAGGCAAATTATGTAATGGACAATTAGCAGAAAGTAAAAGCGGCAGTTGTAATATCACCTAACTATGTTCCTAAAACATAGGCATATTACACATAAAACTACTGCGAATATCTGACATTGTCATTACATCACCCAAAAGTTATCACAAAAGTTGCTACAAATATCCTCCAAAGTCATCATATTACAATACCCAAAACAAGCAAAGTTATCAACCAAAGACTTTCTTCAGAAAGGGATCAGAATCTCAAAGAGGCACGTCAATGAGCCTTTCTCCAAGGCGAGCTTCCTCAACCATGCACTCGTAAACCCTCCTTCGTTCCTCCACCACTTCCTCAGCCACGACCATCGCGCTCTGCGCTTTAACCAGAACCGCACAAGCCTCATCTAGAGCTACCTTTGCCCCCTCACAGTGCCTCCACAACTTCTCGTTCTCACGCATGATTTTTGCAGTGTCAAGCTCCATGTATACCCACCAGATATCAAAACCCCAACTTGTTAAAGTTTTGAATGGTGCGTCCGATCTCCTCAATCTGGCCGAGGTCCAAATCATACACCCTTATGTCCTTAATGCTCTGTAAGAAGTTGTTAAGGCACTTAAGCTGCATTCGACCCATGGTCAGACTGTAGAGGTCACGAACCTTAAAAAATGTATAAGAGAAACGATCCCGGACAGACGAAAGGAAAGAAGTCACCTCGCGAATGAGACCATAATACCCGAAGAAGGCCTTGTTTGATGGCTCTTCCACCTCATTGACCACAGGTGGCTCCACCACTTGTACTTCAAAATCATTATCAACCGCCATATGACCGCGGCTAGAACTAGACTCGACTTGCTGCTGCAAAATAGATCCCTCGACCAGTAAAGAGCTACTCTCGCTGGCGCCGCCAGCAACATACCTTGCCCGCGAGGTCCCAAGAGATATCAGCGAGTCGTCTTGCAAGTCCGGAAAGACCTTTGCGGAGGTCAGATTTGTAAGTGCCACTGTCGCGTCATGTGCTTGGAAGTGCGTGGCATGGTCGCTTGTAGGAGGGACGTTGACACGCCTGCTGAAAAGGTCAAAGGCAGACTTCACCGCTTCTCGTCGGGGAAGCTGTAGAGTAGCGGCCTTCGGGGCCAATTGGTTAATGTCTGGAACTGAGAGAAGCCCATCCGTTGGAATCCTCCGACGGGGTATCAGACCTGAAGCGTCATCATCCTTTTCGTCCTCCTCAATTACAGGGTGCGTTGTGTCGACACTCAAGTTCTCACTATCTCCTCCGCCATTGTCGTGATCTTCGTCGCCATCGCCATCATTACCATTTTCATCCCCAACATTTTCATCCTCAGCACCGTCTCGTTCTTCATCATCACCCAGATCTTCATCACTACCGTCATCATCACTGTGATTTTCATCATCATCAGTCTCATCATTTTGATCTCCTTCACTGCCATCAGTGTTGTTTTCCTCAGCTTCCTCACCATTGCGATCATCGCTGCTCTTAGCATCGCTATCAGCCCTGTAAGATTCCTCTTCAGCTGGATCAACAATTACCTTCTTACCCGTAGCAATGGACGTGCCGCTTGGACTAGGCTGTGCAGTGCGAGGCAATTTGAAAGATTGATTGAGTGGAATGGTGTCATCAATACTGCTGTCAGAATCCCTCTCGCGAGCCTCCTCATCCTCCCTCTTTCTCTTAAGTTTGCTCAAAGGGGTATGCTCCCCCCCTTCGTACCTGAACGAAGAGCCTACGAAGTAAAAAGAGACATGTGAGAAGACAACAATAAAGGAATGGGAGAGCCAAAAGGGGATGGGAAGCAGAACTAACCAGCAGACGCAACACTCGCAGGGGTCTCTTTAGAGCAAGGAGTCCTTATTGCTCGAGTAGGGACACCCTGAAGAAAGAAATGAGTTCAGTTAAAAAACTGAAGCAAATGCAAACAACAAAGAAATGGATAAGCATTGTCCCAGAGGCCTACTTTCCGTAGCCGCTTCAGTTGAGGACCTTGCTGCTGCGAGGAGGCTTCCTCCCTTGCCTTCGCACGAGTCACCCTTTGTGGGATTACGATCGAAATTGGCTCCGTGATGGTAATACCGCGGCTAGCCACAGCGGTGGTGCTTGACTGAGCCCAGTAACTCTTTTTGCCGCTCCATCCAGGTTGCCTCGCCTTTGGGGACCTTAAAGACACGTTGCGATGATAGACGTCTGAAAAGGCTAGAATCTCAGGGACACCATGAACATAATTGATGAAAGATCAAGGTTGCGCCAAGCTAAGCGGCCGTTAGCCGTAGAAAAAGTCTCCCTGTCATTTCTCGGAAGTACCACGACATTGTAACCCTCAGTTAGTTCCTCCACATGAGCCCTAGTAAATCGGCGAAGACTCTCAACATAGCTCCCCAGCGCTGGCGCTTGACCTGGCACACCCTAATTGTAACCAAACTGTCGCGCTACCTTGTTGGGGCAACACAGTATAGAGCGCGCCCCTTCCGCACATAATGCAGGGAGAGAACACGGGCGAGCCGTGGCAAATGCAGTGAGAGCAGAAGCAAAGACAGCAATACCTTCGGTCTGGAAATCCACGATGCGGTCATTTTCTGAAAAAAATAGTGGGAAGGGCACCTTCGATGGGCTCAGCATAAGGTCGCGGGAAAAATGTACCGGCATCGTCAACGCGTTTCCCCCAGGACTTCGTTGAACTCACCTGCTCCACCTCATTATCCTGGGTCGCGGCTCGTCACCACCGTTAATGTCCGCGGGGGAGGGACCAAGACTCAGAAAGTGCTCGAAATAGAAGGCCATCAGAAATTGTGTGTGTGCCACAGATACCATATCATAGCGTCCCATAGACCTCTCACTGTCGACATGGACTTGATCCAGACAATGGAATAAAGAACCCAGAAAGATAGGGCCAAGCGGGAGAAAGTCCCCTCTCGCGAGACTTACCGCGAGAGGGAAAACAGTGTGGTTCGGTCCGTCATAAGGAAAATCAGGGATGACAAAGAAAGACAGCCAGTAAACGAGAAAGCCCGCGAGATGGAGATCGGAGTCATACATCTTCCCATAAAACTCAGTTGCTTGCTTGGCAGGAGGCATAGTCCCAAGAGGAGGCAAGTCCTTGAAGAAGTATTGCAGCCAACAGCCCCAAAATGTTTTACCAAACTTCGGAGGGGCCCGTATGCATCCCTCTCGATCAAAGCGAGACCCATACTTGCATGCCTCTGTATATGCCCTCCTCAGCCGATCCACCAGCCTTGCATCTGCCGGAGAAAAGTTCGAGGGGTCGAAAGCCAACGACCCCCTCGTACTCAGCCACATCAGTATAGCCGTGTCTTGTAAAGTAGGGCCACCATCTCCCCACAAAAACACGAAAGTATGGGTATCCTTGCTCCACCGAGAAACCATTAGATCGGTGTTGGCATTGTTCTTCCGAATGTTCAACTCAGCCAAAAGACGGATGGGCTCAAGGGCACGGGAAGCCCTAAGTGTATGCACAGAGGCTGGCTTACTCAAAACCGACTCCACCCAGTCACTCTAGTGGACCGGCGCTTGGGAGACAGCCTCGTAGTTGAAGAAACAATAAGGGATATCCCCTCTCTCCATTCGAAACCTCAAGACGGAAGAATGAGGGATCGGATTGGCCTCCTCGTGCGACACCTCAGGGACTAGAGAGAGAGGTTCCCCTGGGATCTCCATCTCCGGGACAAAAGCCTCTACCTTCCGCCAGAACCAGTCGCTCGAGCCACCGAAGTATGGCGCCCGGCGCCACTCGTCCACTGGAAGCCCTCGGATGGAAGTTTGCATAATAGCCCTGCTCCCCTGCTCTACATCCTCTCTCACCATCTCGAACCGAAAAGTGGGTTTGCAAAAAAGGGAGAGAAAAGGAGAGAGAGAGTTGCAGTAAAGAGATGGAGAAATAAGAAGAAAGTTTGTGGGGTTTTTTGAGAGGAAGAGAAAGAAGAGAAAGATTTGATATTTGAAAAGTGGTGGACTGATGGATAAGTGTAGGTATTTATATCCTAAGAAGGGTCCCCCAATCTCGAGAAAGGGATGCTACAAATTGAAGGAGTGTGATGGTTGCAGAGATTCGAACCGTCTCGACCGTTGCACGTGAGTCATACGTGCGTGGGGGGTAATTGTAGGAAAGGTCAATAGGCGCGACCGTTGACCGTTTGACTATCTAATGAGCATGTGACACGTGCACTCGTCCTCGCGAGGTTGACGATTTGACCAACGAACCCTAACTTGCCACGTGGCTCCTCAATCGAGCGACACCTAGCCCCGTGCGTGGGAGCCGCACACTACCCATAGCTTTGCAGCGTCCATGTAAGGGTCGCGAGCCTATACTCCTCCCTTAAGGAGAGAGTTATATTTATTCAGGTTGATGCTTGGCGCGGTCCCAATCTAATGGAGACGATAATGTGGTTTAACCAAGACACCAATAATTTGCCCAGACTCTTATGTCTGCTCCGGCCTTTAGGCAGAACCGGAGGGGCCCCTTGAGGCTTGGCAGCGGTATTGGCGAGACCGAGTAGGTCACGACCTTGCCTTACGGGAATGATGGAGATCTAGTGGCTTGGTGGCTGTAAAATAAGAAGAGGTTCTCCGCGAATAAGAGGATACGCCTACCGTCATACTCGCGGTCATTGCGAGGGTAGCGACACCTCGGCAGTCAGGGGGTAGAGAAGGGACACGTGTCATTTTTTCAGCGCGCCACTTGGCGCCCGAGCATTAGCTCATGTAATCTATAAATATGAACGTCTCTTCATTGAATCCCAAGAGCAAGGCCCAGAGATAGAGCTCATTGTGAACAATTCCTAGAGAGAGAAAGTTGGTGAGCAATGATTTTAAAGGAGGTCTTATCCTCTTTCAGGAGCTCTATTGTCTTTCATCCTTGGGATTTATGGGTTTGGATCTCCACTTTCTACCCTCTCTGTTCACCCTTGCTTTGTTCTTCATCCTTCTAAATCACTCATCTCATTCCTTTCCACAGACTATTCTAACCTCTCCGGCACATCTATTCTCTAAAGGGTATTTGTCCACTCAGAAATCGAACCTATCCTACAAACCATAACTTGTATTTAGGAGGATTAACAGTACGACTCTTCACAGTGAAGCCAAAGCACAAGAACCCAAAATTTGGAAATTTAGATACCGAAATGTGAGAATTTATTCTCCGCATTTTGTCAACAAGCAATTAAGAAACAGAGGGAAGCTCCATTTATGCTTAGCATATAAAGGACCAAAACATCCATGATGACTAAGACTCTCATTTTCCAACTGCTTATTGTTTTACAGTGGCCCCAAGCCCAGGGGTTGCTTAGAACAAAATCCTCTGTACTAGATTACTTCAACAGTCGATTATCGGTGCTGACTTAGCGTTCGAAAGGTGGGGATTCCCCACGAAGAAAGGATGAAAAGAAGGCAAGGGACTCGCTTGGTTTAAAGATGGGAACCGCGTGTCCAGCTCCTCTGAATGTTGCGAACGTAAGCCCCTCATATTCTTGGAGCCAACCACCAACCTGATCCAAGCAAATCAAGAAATTGTTTGCAGTTTTCAAAATTTTAAAACAGTAACATAAACATTACAAAAAGCTACAACATTCTGATTTAGGCCTCAAATAAAATAAAATAAAAATAAAAACATAGATAGAGAGAATCAGAACCCACCAGCTAATAAGTTCTAATTGGCCCTAGAGGTATTGAAATGAGCTTCAAGTTCTAAAGAACTTTGAATACCCACAATTTTGACCCTGTTTATCCCAACATCTCAATAGCTTTTTCACCACCAAACGGTCGTGATATTCAAACTAACAGTTTATTCCCCTAAAGAAAAGAACTTAATAGTTAATACATGTATAATATTCAAAGGAAGTAAAAGATAATCTTTGTTGGGTAGTGGCCTCCCTCAGATAACTTTAAAAAATTATAGTGGAAGCTATTCTTATGCCTCTTTTTGTTTCCATAATCTTATTACTTAAAGGATTACCTGCTAATTGTGGTACCAGGGCCTCCACGCCCTTGTGATAGGCATGTTGGAATAATTTTAATTAAAATATATATTAGTATTAACTCCTCACCTTTAGTGTTTTACCGTTACAATATTAATGTAGTATTGAAATATAAGTTACAAAACTAAGAGTATTTATACTCTATCATTATCTCTATATTAATGACTACTACCCCTATATATATATATGTATCTCATACAAGGGAATTGAGAGGAAAATAGTAAAAAGATATATACACATGTTCATAGCTAGAGATGTACACAAAGAGAGATACAAACATGTTTGTGTGAGAATTCACATTCTATTTTCTATATTTTCTATGTTGATTGGACAAACACTCCGGTGGAACCTTCACGAGGGGAGGAATATTAGTCTTAATTAAGACAGTGACTACATGACTCTCAATCTCACAGGCAACATCTTTCTTACTCTTAATATTTTTATATTGTCTTATTTCTAACTTCTTGTATTTCCATATAATATGTGTTGTAATTATTCTTGTGAAAAATAATATTTGTGAATAAAAATCCTAACAGTTAAGGCTAATATTATATTTACCCTCGATGAATTAGGAAATTGATATTGTGTATCTATTGAGCTTAACATCCTTAACCAAATAGCCAAATGAAATATTGTATCTATTGTGCATATCTCACTACAAGAAAAATTGCATTGGGTGACGAATGAAAATCGTCACAAATTGCTTGTTTTTCGTCACAAATAATATAGGTGACGAAAAAAAATTTGTCGACTAAAGGTTGTCGAGGATTCCTACCTGGTGACGAAATCTATTTTTCGTCACCTATAGTGTCTTTTGATGACGAAATATTTCGTCATCAAAAAGTGAATAATTGGTGACAAAATTTTTTTCCTCACTTATTGTGTTTTTTGACGACGAAATTTTTTGTCATAAATTATTCCTTTTGGCAACGAAAAAATTCGTCACTGATGAGTCTCATCGGTGACGAAAATTTTCGTTGCAAAAGACATTTTCATATGAGAAAAAAATCCTTCTTTCTTACTCTTGCTGGGTTTCGAACCCAAGTCTCTTGAGTTTTTCGTGCAAACTCTAACCAACTGCACCACACACACGTTTCAGTAAATATTTGAAATATCTAATATATAACATATATGTTTAACATAAAATTATATTTCAAATGTAATTTTGAACCTTTAAACATTAAAATTAGTAATTTTGATAAACATGAAAGTTGTAGGCAATTGAGTTATTGTTCAAACCCAATTTGAATTATCTCAATTGGAGTTTTTAGTAAAGAGTTATGTTCGAAATACATTTAGTGACAAAGCGCAATTCATAAATTTCGTCACGAAAGGTACTCATTTGATGACGAAATATATTTTTCGTCGCTGAAAGCGTTAAAATGGTGACGAAATTATTTTTCGTCATCAAAGTTAAGCATTTGGTGACAAAAAAAATATTTCGTTACTAAATTGGTCTCATTTAGCGACGAAATTTTTTTTTTGTCACCAAATGATTATCTTTGGCAACAAAAAATAATTTCGTTACCTTTTTTTAAGCTTTTGGTGACGAAAAAATGTATTTCGTCACCAAATGGGTACTTTTGGTGACGAAAATATTTTTTTCGTCGCCAAACAGGTATAATTGGTGACAAAATTATTTCGTCACGGAAGTTGTCAAAACGGTGACGAATTTATTTTTTCGTCGCCAAATATACTCATTTAGTGACAAAATTAAATTTCGTCGCCACTTTTTCGTCACTAATTTTCATTTTTCTTGTAGTGTCTGTTTGCTTAAAAGCTCGATCAAATGGCTGTTCTTGCAAAATTTTACTTTAAGGACATGGTGGGGGAATCTTATAATACACCTCAATTCATGACCAAATACTCTAAGCCATTGGAATTCGGTGCCTCTTTTTGTTTAAATTTGTGATTAATAGCTATAGGCACCGGGATGATAATCAACACACTTAAGTTTCGGTTACTACAGTGAAATTTAAGGTCTAGGCTCTTGAATAATTATAATGACTTCCATTTTGTTTAGTACATGATTTTCAATTATTGCACCACTGCAACTTATTGTTTGGACCGTTACATTTTGACAATTCTTGATATGTGCTTTATGGTACATTTATGAGACATTCATACCTTCTAATCAATTTTTGTATGTGAACAAAGGTGACTCATATTCACATGATATTTGCTAATGGCATTATCTCAATGTTGCATATACTGTGGTGGTCCATTTAGTGTGGGAAAAAAAAAAGACAACTTATTAATACAAGAGTCTGGTTGGTTTTATTTTTGCATTATACTATTTCATCGAGATCTTAAGGGTGGAACAAAAGGAAAAATAAAACAGAGATATTTGTTTTCCTTTCCCTCAATGGAAAAAGCTTTGTTGGAATATAAACGGTTAATAAGCTTTGTTTGTATCTTGTTAACAGTATCTTCTTCACAAAATTATATTGAGAACGTTACTTTGTTATTACTAGTATGATCAGCTAGTTCTAGTGGGAAAGTTGGATTTTCACATTTAAAAAAAGAGAGAGGAGGATTTTGTCTTCTCTAGTACAATACCAACTCTTAAACAAAGTTTGAGAGTAAATAAAAGGTGATCTAATAATGTTTCGAAGAAAAAAAAACTCGGAATAGCTTTGGATTTCACTTGATTTCCGTGGAAAAAGAAACATTGGTTCTATTTTCCAGTAGAAAGATTCTTTTAGAAGTGTTGCTAAAACTCTAGAAAATTTGCTAAGTTTCTTGTCTTTGTTCAAACACATTGGTTATAGTTACTGCATTTATTTTGTGATTGCAATATAATTTGTGTATGTAGTAATTGAAGTTGGTTCATACTTAATTAATTAATTGGAGAAGAAAACGTTTCACATGAAATGTCTAAGTGGTGGTTTTGTTAATAAATTTTTGACTCCTTCAATATCAACGAATAGAAGAGTAACTGACCAGACCTCTTTTATATGTCATAAATGAATGCGGGTGACAATTGATGTATAAATATTGCATATTGTGACGGTTACGGATATAAGATTGACGATCGTAAAATGCACGATTAATGTTATGTGATTGCATTTTCTTGGAAAAAAGGAGGAAAAAAAGTAGCTTGTGTATTTTGTTTTATTGGAAAAGAGAAAAAAAAAAAAAAGGAGGTTCCTTAGATCTAGATTTGGACTTAGTTTTTGTTGGTGGAAGTATTTGGTGATTGATTTTACAGGTTGGAGCCGTGAAATTACTGTTTGATATCACTTAGAGCTTGGTTAATTTGTAGCTCATGGGTTATTAAGGTTGTAAGTAAAAGGTTTTGTGTACTTTATGTTTATGTTACAAGTATCTATGCATACACCATGAGATTTTGATTGGCTTTGTACGGAAAAAATGATTGGCTATTCATTTTCCCGTGTAGTAACTGCCCTATATAAATGTCTTAATGGTCACAATTGTTTTTAGGGGATCTAAAAGAGTCATTGTGGGAGTAACTGTTAGTGGTTTTGAAAGGGGAAAAAAAATCCACTTAATTCGTCTTTCCTTCTAAGGAAGACAAAAGGTTTTATTCTAAAAGATCACGTAAATTGTACGGTTAAAGGTTAGCATAACTATTTTGCATATGGGTGGTGAATATTTATGTGGCATTCTTTGGGACTTTATCACTTTAGTGCCTAGTTTCTCAAGTTATTTTCTAACAATAGTCTTCATAGTTTTAATCTGTTAGAACCCAGTGGGGGGAAATTATTTTGGTGTTTACTTGTAGAAGTATGGACAAGGTTTTTGTGTTCACCATCAGTGGGTTAAAACTATTGCTTTGTGTATGGTTGTTTGAAATCCACATTGTAATAAGCACATGTATGTGGTTATTTTTCCAAGTCGATCTTGTGCTGGATTTGGTTTCCCAATTCAATAAAAAAATTTATGTCTATAGATGATCTCTTTATGGGAAAAATAAATGTCATGTTCAATTTTTCTTCATTACCAAGTCTATTATCATATTTCATGACGTACTCTTTGTTGTCATGAGTAACGTGTTTTGTTTGGGTAGAGATTTGTAAACTTGGTATTTCAAAAGGTTTTTGTTTTGGAATAGGTGATTAGTTTTCATATATTGTTTTGTAGAGGCAAAAACAACCACGACTATCAGGATTAAGCTTTGTCAATAGATGATCGATTTCGGTTGCCACCTCATTAATGAGATTTTAAACCATGGTTATAAATGCTTGTAGTATTTTGTGACCGTTTGTGAGCATATGTTTAAATTGTTTTTTAATAAGGCAGTGTATTTTCTATCATATTTACTAGTATGAGTCTCATTGGTTGATTGAAGTTTTGAAACTTGTGGGGGATGGTCAAACTTAATTATTTTGTGTAAGTTTCAAAACTTATTATATGAATTTATTGATTTTTAAAACCATTGTATGCATTCTCGAAATAATATTTCAGTAATCGAGTTTTCCCTTTAACAAAAACTAGTTGTAAACCTATGGATGGGAATGTGGGGCTTATTTATAAATAAAAGTGGGTTTTGTATTCTTGGTGAATTTGTGTAATTTTATAAAGCTCTCAACAATGTTTGGACGTTTAAAAAAAAAAGGGGGAAGAAATAAAGGGATTTTTATCTTTGAAAATGTTTTCAATGTCTTAGGTGGAGAATTCAAGGGTTTTTTTTTTTTTTTTAACCACTTAAAAGCTTAAGGTTTCAAATGCTTTAGTTTTGAGTCTTTAAAAAAGGTTTCACTTGGACAATATTTATGTAATGATTTGGGAACATGCATTTTCAAGATTTATAACATTAAAAAAGAGTCATATCTCTTTCGATTAAGGTGAATTTTACTCACCATCTATGAAGAGTACTCTGAGTAACGTACGTCAAAATCCTTGTGTCAATGATGCATATTTTTTGTGATGAAATAAGTGGTTAGTTAATCCAATTTTATTTGTGAAATAAGAAATTTCCAGTTGCATAGAATACAACCCCTATGAGAGTTTTATTGGAGATGTATTGGCCAATTATTATTTTTTAAATAAATAAAAACACACAATACTCTCTTTAATAGGAATTAAAAGTATATTGCTAGTGTTTTGTGGGGGCATATTAATTTTGATAGACTGTGAATTTTGTTTATAAGATTAGCAACCAGTTTGATTGCTCATGTCAACTTGCCGTTGCTTTATTCCTTTTAAGGAAAATAGGAAATGCATGCTGGGTTTCTAATTTTTGTGAACATTGGTGGGATATTTCTTACTGAGAAATTCATAATACTAATTTTTGTGTTGGCGAGTTGTGTTTGAAATTTATACAGGTGCATTTTGTAAGCCAACAAGACGAAGTTTGAAATTTGCACCATTATAAGGAGAATAAAGGCTTGAGAAGCCAAAGCATGCATGCAAAGTAAAATAAAAATTGAGGCATTTATTGAAATCCCAAGAGGAGTTGTTGCCTCTGGATTAGCACGAGGCTAGATCCTAAAAATTGTCGAGGGGAATCAGCAAAGCCTATAGGAAGTCACCAAGTGAGGTAACCCAATCTCTGTGACTGGAGATCCCATGAAGGAGATTCAATGGGTAAAAACAATCCATATTGCGTAACTTGATACCAGCAATAAAGAAAAATTAGGATACACCATTTAATGTTTTTCTCCTGCTCATTCCTAAGGCACAGTGCTGAAGAAGTGACAAGTTGAGGATGGGTAAACCCTTAATGAATCCAAGGCGAGGATTTTCTTGCAAGGTACATTCCGTCACTGTACCCTCGGAGGATTCACCTAAGTGGGAGTTGTCGTGAGGCCACGACTATAAGCTTGGGCTAGCCTATAGAAATTCCCATGAGAATCAAGATCGAGTGCATGGCCATTAATAGCACTAACCCGCGAACGAATGTCCAACACCGGTACTCTGTGTGTGATATGTTGAACTCTGACTCAAAGGGTCTAATTCAAGACATAGTTCACTATGATCCTTCAGAGTAAACTATTAACACTAAGTGAGGTTCAAGTCCGAAAAACACCTTCACCTATTGCCCAGTATATAGTTGCCTAATTTTTTTTCTAGTATGTATTTTCAAAGTCTTGTGTTTTTAAAAGTCAAACTATAAAATATTTATTTTTATTAAAAGTGGGGGATTGTTGGAATAATTTTAATAAAAATAAATATTAGTATTAACTCCTCACCTTTAGTGTTTTACCGTTACAATGTAGTATTGAAATATCGGTTACAAAATTAAGAGTATTTATGCTCTATCATTATCTCTATATTAATGACTATTACCCCTATATATATGTGTATCTCATAAAACGGAATTGAGAGGGAAATAGTAAAAAGATATATATACACATGTTCATAGCTAGAGATGTACACAAAGAGAGATACAAACATGTTTGTGTGAGAGTTTACATTCTATTTTCTATATTTTCTATGTTGATTGGACAATTCGGTTCGTGACTCGTTCAAACCTTCCGGTGGTCGTGAATATCGGATGAGGAATGTTTGTGAGCGCTTGGGTTTAATCTTGGGGCTAGTACACTCCAGTGGAACCTTCACGAGGGGAGAAATATTAGCCTTAAGACAGTGACTACATGACTCTCAATCTCACCGGCAGCATCTTTTTTACTCTTAATATTTTTATATTGTCTTATTTCTACCTTCTTGTATTTCCATATATTATGTGTTGTAATTATTCTTGTGAAAAATAATATTTGTGAATAAAAATCCTAACAAGGCAGTCCCAGAGAGCTTAAGCTGTATCTTGTGGACAATACGGGGATCCTTCCATCTGTGTCTCCACTGAACCACACACAAAATATCGACATTAAGAAAATTTAGGGTACTGCTTGATTGTTTTTCATTTTAGAATCCCTTTTGCTGAACAATTTTTTCAAAAATCGTTTCTTAAAACAAGTACATGCATTGTTTCCATTTTTCCTCATAAATGTTCTTAAAGGAATTTAAAACAAATTTTAAATGCCTGATATAAAAAACAGTAGTTCTTTTGAAAAAGCTAAATGAATCAAGGTCTGATAAGTGTTCTACAAAATTGATCTCGACAACCCAATCTGTAGAAAACCGGTCCAAGTTAGGAGAATGTACCCGTAGACCCATATTCTAAGGCCTGCGTTTATCAGTTTCTTGTAAATGGGAAGAACAGATTCCTTTGAATCTGACCAGGATTTGAATATTTCCATACTGCATCCATAATAATAGTCATGTAAGTATCCTGAAAGCCCTCTGCCCTTTTTGTCATACTTAAGAAGTCCCAAATACATAACCCAATTTATGGCGCGTGATCCTCTATCCCTTGTCCCGATACCCTCCCAGCTGCATGACCAACCTCGACCTTGAGATTTCAAGATTCCCACTAGATCGTACGGTTGGGCGTGTATTGAGACATTGTAGGAACTAGGAAGGATCCATGGCTTGTTATCACTAACTTGTGGGCAACACTAAAAAGATTACTATTGACAACCATCAGAAATAAGAGAGAAATTTTCATTACTTGCAGATACTCCATTGCTTGAGGTTTTGACCATCGCTAACATGGAGTGCCTTCTGCACATAGGGTCTGTTGTACTCGCGTATCCGTCGAGGCATGGATCATAACCACCCATAATCCTTAGCATCAGGTGAGAAGAAACAACTACCATCATTTTAACCAAATGAAGGAAAAAGATAAATGTCATTAGATATAGTGGCACCTTTTTCCCAACTCTGGCAAATATGTAAACAGAAACATTGTAGGATCCAACCACATTCGAAATATAAGGATACTCAAATTGGTGGCGAAAGGATTTGCTAAATATTTATGTGGTAAATTGCAGTCCTTATTTTAAATATGTTAGCTGTTTTAAATCGCGATGTCTGACCGACTAGTTAATATTGGATATGTTGATCTGTTTTGTTAAGTAAGGTTTTCCTATATAAAAGGGTATTAGGGGGCAGTACTGTTTTATGTGAGAAAGTCACGGTTTTTCTAGCAGATTATTCTCCTCTTCCAAGGCTAATTCATGTACTGATCTTTGCCCGTGGACGTATGCTTTTTAATATGAAACACAACCATTTTGTGTCCTTCGTGATGGTTAGTTTTATGCTCTCTTTTTTCATATGCAGACAGAACAAAAACTAAGATGACTGACAAATTACTGCTCACCATCTTAGATGTGCTCCTGAACATTACTTGCAGCGATGTCTGTTCCGAACCTGTGGAATTGCCGATGCAAACTGAGGTATAAAGGCTGTAGATGTCTATCACCTTGTACTGTTTGAGTACTTCATCAACAGCTTGACTACAGTACTCTTCATTGCTCCGTGTGTTATTGCTGTTGAAATCACATGAGTCCCTTATAGTTGTGTGAGTTTCATCAGATACCACAGCATGGCTCCAAGCGTAATCAACCAGACCTTTCCGGTCCTCAGAGTCACATGTTTCCGGATTTCGCAGCTGCAATTTAAAATAGTTATACTTATTCTTGTTGGGAAAAATATGTGGAATTTCCCACAAATAAATCATAAAGGAAATAAATAAATGCAGCAAACGTAATTCAAATGCGCAAATCACAAACCAAACGAACACAAGAAATTTTTACGTAGTTCCCCCAAAGTGTGAGGTACGTCTACGGGACCGGAGTCCGATTCTACTATCAACGAATGACTTACAAATGGGTTTACAAAGTGATTCAAGATCTCACAAACACCGTAAGGTGTATCCAACAAATACAACAATCAAGAGGAGAAGGCCTTGTTGTGCATACCGATGCTATGGACTATCAATGAAGAAAGCATAGTAATGTGCACATAAATTGATTTGGGTCTCTAGGCCTGCCCTTTCTAATGTCATTTGGCTTTGATTTGGGAGTATAGTTTACAACAAAACGTCATTGTAGCTTTTCGGTTCTTGGAAGTTTAGAAGGGCCACTGTTTTAGCTGTATTCTGAGAGTAGTCACTTTGTGCATATATTGCCAAATGTTAGGTTGTTTCTAATCATCTCCCGCTCATACCCTCAATGACTGGGGACTAAATAGGTTATGTTATATTGTTATATTGTTGTAAGAGGAGAAGGCCTCACCAAATAGATGAACAAAACCCTCCAAAATTGCCGAAATGGACAGCCCAAACCAGTAACTAATCTGCCCCCAAAATGGAATATTACGAGAAAGCTGTTGAAATAGGAGAACAAGATCTGCACTCGGAACTTTTCTTTTGGACCGTAGCACTCGCACACACTGCACTGGCTCTTGACCACCGAAATACACAACCACCACAGTCCACTATCTCTCGTTTTTCCTTTTCAGAGAGGCTACAAAATGCAATTACTTTTCCCCAGGAGACTTGATCTCTTTTTAGCTTCCAAGAGAAGTTTACAAATTAAGCATGTGCCAATCATGTGCCACAAATGTTTAGAATATTCTATCCAAAAAACTAGCCCACACAAACAAATGATCAATTGGGCAAAACACAAATTATAATTGGCCGGCTAACAAAATATTGAGCTTCCACTAAGGAGGGAACCCAACATTCTCCCCCTTTCTGACTTAAGTGGAAGAATCGACCAAACCAGATAAAGCTCAAAACTTCTCATGCTTGTCCTTCGACAAAGCGTTAGTCATCATATCCGAAGGATTATCATCCGTGCGAATTTTTTCAAGTTGCAACAACTTCATGTCAAGCGTGTCCTGTATCCAATGATATCTAACATCAATGTGCTTTGATCGAGAATAGAAAGTGGAATTCTTGCACAAATGCATTGCACTTTGAATATCACAAAAGAGAACATACCTCTCTTGATTCAAACCCAACTCTTGCAAGAACTTCTTCAAGCACAACAATTCCTTGCAAGCTTTGGTAATTGCAATGAACTCCGCTTCCGTAATTGATAAAGCGACACATTTTTGCAACCTTGATTGTCAATTGACAGCTCCCCCTGCAAAGGTCATCAAGTACCCCGAAGTGGACTTCTGAGAATCAACATCACCCGCTATGTCGGCATTCGTGAATCCATCCAACACAGCTTTACCATTTTCGAAACACAAACAAACTCTAGAAGTACCCCTGAGATACCTATGAATCTATTTCACAGCTGCCCAATGTTCTTTGTCCGGATTTAAAAGAAACCGACTGACAACTCTAACCGCATGAGCTAAATCCGGCCTTGTACAAATCATGACATACATCAAAGAACCAACTGCTGAAGCATATGGAAAATTTTCCATCTCCACCTTGTCTTTTTCACTTGTAGGACATTGTTTCGAACTAAGCTTAGTGGTTTGCAAGCAGACAACTCATGGGCTTCGCTTTATCCATATTGAACCTCTCAAGAATCTTTTCAATGTAGCTTTCTTGAGACAACCAAATCAGCCTCTTCTTTTGATCATGAGTAATTTTCATACCCAAAATTTACTTTGCCGATCACAAATTTTTCATAGCGAAGGATTTACTCAACTCCAACTTCAACTCGTTGATCTTCGTAGAATATTGTTCCACAATTAACATATCATCGACATAGAGCAAGAGAATAATAAAGTTCCCATCCGGAAACTTTTTCACAAACACACAATGATCTGAAGTGGTTCTTAAATAACCATGATCCACCATAAAAGAATCAAATTTCTTGTACCATTGCCTTGGAGTTTGTTCCATTGCCTTGGAGTTTGTTTTAAGCCATACAAGCTCTTCTTCAATTTGTAAACAAGGTTTGCCTTCCCTTTTTCTTTGAAGCCTTCGGGTTGCTCCATATAAATCTCCTCCTCTAAGTCACCGTGAAGGAACGCGGTTTTCACATCAAGTTGCCCGACTTCAAGATTCAAACTTGCGGCCATACCAAGAACAACACGAATGGAGGACATTTTCACAACGGGCGAAAAAATTTCATCAAAATCAATACCTTTTTTCTGCCCATGACCCTTTCACCACGAGGCGTGCCTTGTACCTTAAATTTTTCCCTTCATGCTTCAATCGGTAAACCCATTTGTTTTTCAAAGCTTTCTTACCCTTAGGTAATTTCACCAAATTGTAAGTGCGGTTGTCAAGCAAAGATTTCATTTCATCTTGTATAGCCCTAGCCCACTCACCTTTCTTTTCATGCTCAACGGCTTCTTGGTAGCTCTCGGGCTCCCCCTGTTCCGTTACCATTACAAATTCATCAGCAGAGTGCTTTCTTGACAGTTGCTTGTCTCTAACGGATCTTCTCAACTCCAATTGCGGTGGTGGCTCTTGAATTGGTTGCTCCCCTTCAATTTCCAACTCAACTTCATTCGGAACATCAACATTTTCACCAACTTCAAGAGGTAGCTGCACATCCTCTTCATTTTCAACATGTGTCGAAGGTGAAGGAGTTGGCTCCAAGTCAACAAGATCACTAGCAATTTCCTCCGGTTGTTCATCTTTGTTAAAGTCTTTAATTGTTTGATCTTCAAGAAACACAACATCTCTACTCCGAATGATTTTTTTGTTAATCGGATCCCACAATCTATAGCCAAATTCCTCATGCCCATAGCCAAGAAAAATGCATTGTCTTACCTTGTCATCAAGCTTGAACTTTTCATTTTTTGGAATGTAAACAAATGCCCGGCAACCGAAAACCCTCAAGTGATCATAAGTGACATCCTTGCCCGACCAAAATTTTTTCGGAACATCACCATTCAAAGGAACCGAAGGAGAAAAAATTAATTAAATCAACCCCTGTCCTCATTGCCTCCACCCAAAAAGACCTTGGCAATTTCGCATGTGGAAAGCACGCATCGCATCATTTCCACCATTGTGCAGTTCATCCTCTCGGCGACTCGATTTTGTTGAGAAGTTTTCTTGACGGTCTTTTGGCGTTTAATGCCTTGACTACGACAATATTCATCAAACGGCCGAAAATATTCACCACCATTGTCAGAACGAACACATTTCAACTTCTACCCGGTCTCTCTTTCAACTTTGGCCTGAAAATCTTTAAACACATCTAAAACTTGATTTTTAATTTTTAATGGATAAACCCATAATTTTTTTGAATGATCATCAAAATAAAGTGCACCACTATGAGATTTAACTTTTGAGGGACAACAAACATCCGAATGAACCAAGTCCAATACATTAGGTTTTCTAGTAAAAGACTTGAAACGAAATGCAACTCTATTTTATTTACCGGCCAAGCAATGAACACAAGTTTTAAGAGGGGTACCTTTCATACCGGGTAAGAGCTCTTTCTTGGCAAGAACGTGCATGCCCTTTTCACTCATATGCCCAAGCCTCTTGAGCCACAATTCGGTAGAGGAGCCATCATCAAGTGTATTTACAACCCCTTGCTAATTAATGCTTCCTTTCATCGTGTAAAGTGAGCAAGTCTTGTTCCCTTTAGCCACCACAAGAGAACCCTTCGTGAGCTTCCATTTTCCATTACCAAAATGGTTGTTGTAGCCTTCATCATCCAACTTTCCGGTAGAAATCAAATTGAGACGAATGTCCAACACATGCCTCACATCTTTAAGCACCAACTTGCACTCAACACTTGTTTCCAAGCAAATATTACCCATGCCAACAATTTTCGACAAACCTTCATTTCCCATACGAACACACCCAAAATCTCCTTCATTGTAGGAAGTGAAGAAATTAAATCGGCTCTTGAAGTGGCATGGAAAGAAGCACCCGAATCGATCACCCAATTAGTATCTTGGCTAACCAAATTAACACAACTCTCATCACATACAACCACAAGCTCACAATTAGAAGAGACTGCCATTGTGTTTTTCTTGCTTCTTTTTACCATGCTTCCCACGATTTCCTCCTAGAATTTGAGCTTTAGGCATTCCCGCTTCATGTGGCCTTTCTTTTTACAATAGTAGCACTCTATATCTTGTTTTGATGGTGATCTTCCCCTCAAACTCCCATGGCTTTGGTCACGATTGCGGGGAGTGCTACTTCTATCTCGAGATCTCCCTCTTAGGTTAACAACAAGTGCTTCTGAATGAGAAGAACTGGTGGATTTTCTTCTCGTCTCTTCATTCCACAAATTACTAATAACTTGGCTCATAGAAACAACTCCATCCGGCGCCGAGTTACTAACCGTCGCAACCAAAGTTTTCTAATTCTCAGGTAGAGAACTAAGAAGCATCAAAGCCTGCAACTCATCATCAAACACAATTTTCATAGAAGCAAGTTGATTAACATTGCTATTCATTTCATTCAAATATTCCGCAATAGACTTGCCCTCTTTATATTTCAAATTCACCAATTTTTTGAACAAGAATGCTTTGTTAGTGGCTGATTTTCTATCATAGAGCTAAACTTTCCAATTTCTTCCACAAATCATAAGCCGAAGTTTCGGTGGAGACATGATGAAAAACACTATCGTCAATCTATTGACGAATAAGCCCAATAGCTTTTCGATTCAAAGTGGTCCAATCCTCACGTTTCATATCAATGAGTTTAGGTGTATGACTCTCTACAGGCCCATGTAAGTCTCTACAATACAAGAAGTCTTCCATTTTAATTTTCAAAGTCACCCAATTAGTTCCATTGAAGCTAATCATTCTACCCACATTTCCTTCTATGATTTACACCAAAATAATAAACCCTAGCCAACCGTCGGCTCTGATACTAGTTGTTGGGAAAAAATATGGGGAATTTCCCACAAGTGAATCACGAAGGAAATAAATAAGTGCAGCAAACGTAATCCAAATGCGCAAATCACAAACCAAACGAACACAAGGAATTTTTATGTGGTTCCCCCAAAGTGTGAGGTACGTCCACGGGACCGGAGTCCGATTCCACTATAAACGAATGTCTTACAAATGGGTTTACAAAAAGATTCAAGATCTCACAAACACCCTCAGAGGTATCCAACAAATACAACAATCAAGCGAAGAAGGCCTCACCAAATAGATGAACAAAACCCTCCAAAGTTGCCGAAAAGGAGATCCCAAACCAGTAACGAATCTGCCCCCAAAATGGAATACAAAAAAGCTGTTGAAATAGGAGAACAAGATCTGCACTTGGAACTTTTCTTTTGGACCGTAGCACTCGCACACACTGCACTTGCTCTTAACCACCGAAATACACAACCACCACAGTGCACTATCTCTCGTTTTTCTTTTTCAGAGAAGCTACAAAATGCAATTACTTTTCCCCACGAGACTTGATCTCTTTTTAGCTTCCAAGAGAAGCTTACAAAGCTTGTGCCAATCATGTTCCACAAATGTTTAGAATATTCTATCCAAAAAACTAGCCCCACACAAACAAATGATCAATTGGGCAAAACGAAAATTATAATTGGGGTAACAAAATATTGGACTTCCACTAAAGAGGGAACCCAACAATTCTGAACAACGACAATAATATACAGAATTGACAAGCAATTAAGTTTCAAGCTTCTCGTCATAAGTGAATTGTTCAAGATTTTTGGACACAATTTAATATTTTAGTCATAAGTTAATATATTGTTCAAGATTTTTGGACAAAATTCAATATTTTAGTTCGTCTCAACTAGAAAAACTGGGAAAGTAAGAAAAGCATAGACCATATGGGGAAAAAGCACAATAAGGACAAATTAAAGAGGAAAATCAATGTTTATGCATTTGAATTTTTAGCGATATAGTCCACTCATTTTTACTTTTTCTATTTGTGTAACATTCTTTTATCTTTGAGGTGCTTTAAAGTTCTATTTAATAACTTAAAGGGGTAAAGTGCATTTTTTTTAAAGAAGTTGTGCATGTGTGCCGTGTGTGTGCCGAGGTGTGTGTGTGTTCTTATCAAAAAAAAAAGAAAAGAAAGAAACCCAGGAGTTCTATATTCTCTATGTTAGAGAGAGAGAGAGAGAGAGAGAGAGAGAGAGAGAGAGAGAGAGAGAGAGAGATCAACAGAGGAAGAAGAAGGAGAAGAGGAAAAAAAAAGAAAATTAGGGCTAGGCTTGAATTGAAGCTTAATTAGGTAACTTTCATCTTCTTAAGTGTTGAAATTCATGTTTTCCATGCTAAGTCTCATATTCAGCGTCTTTTATGCACTGAATTGAAGCCATGGGAGAGGGTTTTTGAGGTTGGAGTGAGTTATATTTCAGAAAATTCGTGTATATTATGAATATGCATAACTGTATTTGAATCAAGTTGAATCTGTCCTGTTTTTGACAAATTTTTCTCATCACCACGCCAACCATATTATTTTCTGGTAATTTTACTGGAGATGCCTCTGTGTGTGTAGCTTATGTCGTAAACATTTCAGAATTTTCTGAGAAATATGGAAAAAGATAAAAATCATGAACCGAGCTGCTGTTAGATTCGCGTCTGGGTAGACAGCACAGACACTTTTTGAAAAAACAGACATATCTCCTAGCTCGGGTATCGGTTTTACGCACCGTTTCTTGATTTTGAAACTAGACTCGTATATCTTTCTGAATATGTATGGGTTGTGTCGTGGTTCTTTCTAGATTATAGCAGTTTTTGAATTGAAGTTCAGGTTTGGGTACTTCTAAAATTCTAGACAGCTTTTGGTTTGTGTTCTTCATGAAATTCCTCAAGTTTAAGCATGCTGGGTGGACATGGGTTCTCATGAGTCTTAAACATTGATCAATTTGTGATACTTTGGTGTTGGAATTATTGGAAAAGATTGAGTATGTGATTTTTAATGAGCATTCGATCGCAGACTGTTCTGCTGGAATTGTGATTTCTGTTTAGATGTGTAACTTCATTTGAGCGTATCTTGGTCATTCGGACTCCGTTTAGGACAAATTTTATATTGAGATTGATGTTTTGACAGTGTACTTTCTAATGGTTATAGTCTCGGAATCTAACTCTAAACCTATAGAATTCTATAGTCAGAATTTGTCGGTGGTTCTGCTGCGTGTTTGTGAATTCTTAATTGGCATTATGGTGCAAATTGGTGAATTTACTTTTATTCGGCATTTGTTATGTAGTTGAGTTGATGCAAAATATTGTTAATATATTATATATTTGACAAGCCTTTCAAGTATTTATATACTAAAATGTTTGGCTTGTGGATAGGTGACGAGTTGGTGAATCAAGGAGCACTGAAACCATAGTTGTACTTTCTTTTGGAGTACGAGGTAAGTGTTTGATTCATAGATGTTGTTCTATATTAAATTGAACTTGATTGTTGGCTCAATGCCCAGTGATTGGCTTTATGCCAAAAGGCTTTAATGTCTTAAGTTATTGGCTGTGTGCCCAGTGATTGGCTTTATGCCATATGGCTTTATGCCTTAAATTATTGGCTGTGTGCCCGGTGTTGCTTTTAATTGCTTGGTTTACTGTTTAATAAGTTGAGATTATCTTTTAGCTGTATCTTTAATATGGAATTGCATCTATGTCTCATAAACACTCCTGGATTCCATTTTGGAATCCAGTTTTGCAGGCGTTGTAGATATCCACTGCTGATCGTCGTGTGGTTGTACCCTTGCTTAGGGTAGCATGTCTGGAAGGTTGGACTAGTTTTGGCGAAATATTGTAGATAGGGATGTAGTTGCGGCCTTTGTTAATGTCTAGTTCATTGTATAGCTTAATGTTTTTTTTGAGACTTCCGTTGTGTTTGTAAGAACGATATATTTTGCATTATCAATAAAACGACTGTTGGTTAACTTAATTGCTAGAACTTAAGTTATAGGTTTGGGTTGGTGGTTAATGTTGCACCCTCACGTCGTTTTTGGGCTCATTTGAGTGTTGGCCTGGGGTGGGGTGTGACAATTTGTCTACTCAAGACGAATCGGAAAATTAAAATGTAATGACCCACTCAGCTGACCTGCTAACTCTTAGCCTGACCACGTGGATCAAAAGGTTAGCCTTGAGTTATACAGTAGCTCGTGGAGTTTCAGTATATGTCCCACAACTGGTCGACAATTTCCCCACCTTATGATGCAAGGTCCTCGTTGCATTGCCCTTGCAACTGACCAGGGTAGTGCTCTAGAATCATCAAACAAAATCAAACCAACAACCAAATCCAAAGTCCAGGGTCTACATGGTCGTGTACACGGATTGCTCTGGTACGACCTGTAACAATCTGCCCAACTGACCTGCTAACCCTTAGTCTGACAACGTGGCTCAAAAGGTTAACCTCAAGTTATACACTAGCTCGTAGTGTTTCATTTTATATCCCATATTCCCTTTCATAAGCCACATCAGGACTATTGGGACGGGCTCTCACATAAAAAGTTGGCCAAAAGTTGAAATGAAAAAAAGTTTGCTGAAGACAAAAAAAAATTGCAAAAAAAGAAGACAAAAAAAAATTGCAAAAAAAAAAGCTGCCAGATAAACCAAAGGGCACATACGGGAATACTATAAAAAAGAAGAAGAAGAAGATAGAAACAACAAAGATCAGAATTAAATCATGAAGGCGAAAATAATCTATTACGTGGAAACGGGCTTGTGAAATAAATGTTATGGAAATGGCAATGGCAATACCAATATGCCCCTCAGGTCATATCAGGAACAATTGAGATGGATCCTTGTTCTTGTCAAGGATGAGCTCAGCCAATTCCGGCACATATTTCCCTATGATGACATGGAAAAGCACAAGTCATATCAGGAACAATTGAGACTGATGCCAAAAAGGGTTGTGATTCTTGTGAAGGTGAAATAACTGCGTAGCTCTCCCCTGCTACATAAAACATCCTTGATTTATACGATGGGAACTTGAGGAACCATTTATGTAGGAATGTATAAGCATCGTTCGCTGTTACAAATAAATGCAAAATAATTAGGTTGACAGGCTTCTGACTATCAAACACATCTTAGTGGTCAAAAGTCCACGAGTTACTAATCTTAGACTTTTTTTAACCGAAGCAGTCCAAGTAAGGGTCCTTCTTTTAGTTAGAATTGCTTCTTCTTCTTATTTTTCCTCATTTTAGCAATCGCAGAGGTATGTCGATTTTTATCGCCACTGTGATAGTCTGGTAGATCTATGGCCCCAAATAAAAACACCATCACAAATACGTACAGGTGTCAAATGGGCGGATTTGAGCCAAAATGAGTAAGTTGTAAGTGGGTTGGATCTTTAATGGGTCATTGACCCATTTAGACCCATTAATTATGAGTCTAATTACCCCTACCCTACCCAACCCAACCCAACCCATTTATTTAAAAGCACACCCGACCCGCCCATTAACCCAATTACATACGATATACTAAAATGACTAAAATACATATATACACTAAAATGACCATATTACCCCTGTAAATTTAAAGAACTAAAATACCATGTACACTAAAATTACCATACTATCCTTCTACTACAAAAATGACCAAATTACCTCTGTACACTGAATTACCATATTAGTCGCTCTTAATTACCGAATCACAGCGTATCCAAGTGGCTTATTTTTTGTCTTTATTCAAATATTTTTCGCATTTGTTAGTTTTTTGTTAAATTTTTGAGGATTATTGCTTTGTCATGACGAGAAGAATCTAAAAAGTAAAAAATTACGATCAAAATTAATATTTTTTTTGAATAAAAACAAAAATATTGGCTTATTTTTTTCTTCATTCAAAAAATTTAGGTTTTGCTCATAATTTTTTACTTTTTAGATTTCTCCTGTCATGTCGAACCAATAATCCACAAAAAATTAATGAAAAACAAAAAAATGCGAAAAAAATTAAATAAGGACAAAAAAACCAAGCCACGAACAAACCAACTTTCCATTCATAAGTTGAATTTTCTATTCGATCAGAAGCAAAACTAGCCCATTGCGAGATGTATATATCTTTTTTTTTGTTTTTATTCAAATTTTTTTCGTATTTGATATTTTTGCGTCAAACTTTTGTGACTTAGTGATTGGTCTCGTCGAGGAAAATCAAAAATGTAAAACATTATGATCGAAACTCATAATTCTTTTCAAAATGACAAGAATAAGTAAATTTTTTTTGTCTTATTGACTTATTTTTATCTTTATTGAAAAAATTGTAAGTTTCGATCAATTTTTTTAAGTTTTCCGATTCCTCTCGTCGAAACGAATCAATAAGTCACAAAAGTTTGATGCAAAACAAAAAAATGCAAAAAAAATTTGAATAAGGACAAAAAAAATAAGTCACTTAACTTTTTAATCCAAACCCTATGCGGGACTACCATGAGAGAAACTTATTCACGGCAGAGCGTAATTTCATCAGTCCATTCGCGCAATCGATGGATGAGATGTGTTTTCAATTTTGACTGGTCAAAATAATTATTACCGGTCACAATTGGTTTTTAATTTGGACCGTTCAAAATATTTTTGGACATGTGTAATTTAGCACAGAAGAATTGAGAGAGAGAGAGAGAGAGAGAGAGAGAGAGAGAGCTGGTACCTTCATTCCCAGTGATGTTCGGTAAAGAGGTGAGAATTTTTGGTGGGTTACTTTCATGACCCATTGGGTCATTTAAGTTGACTCAATTGATGCCCAATTAAGACCCAACTAATAATAAATTAGTTGGGTTTGGACCCATTCTTACCCAACTAATAAATAGGTTGGGTTGGGTCTATTTTTTTGTTGATGAGTCTGAGTTTGTTAATGGGTCTGGGTTCAAATTGTCACCCCTACAAATACATCAATTGGAAGAACACTAAATTTATCTCTAAAAAGAATTGGTAATTGAGACATAAATGCAAAATTGATGGATATAAGAAATAACTCTAGTACAGGCCGTTGCTTTTTTTAAAACCTCAGGTCCACTTCATTTTTTGACAAGACAAAATTGTCCCTTCATTAACCTTTACACGGTAACCACCACCACGTGACCACAACGACCACAGCCACCAACACGCCCCAACAACCACCTCAACCACCACAGTGCCACCACCACCACCACAATGCCACAACCTCCATCACAATTACCACCACCACGCTGCCACCACAACCACCACCACCACCCCGCCCCCACCACTACCACTACCACTACCACCACGACGCCACTACCACCGCTCCACCACCCCCACCACCACCATGCCCCCACCACAACCACCACCACCACACCACCACCACCACCGCTCCACCACCTCCATAACCATCTGGCCCCACCACCACCTCAACCACCACGCCGCCACCACCACCACCACTCTACCACGCCACCACCAAAATGACCAACTGCATTATACATACTTTTCGTTATATAATAAAACTGCAAATTATTAAATGAACACTAACGCTAATGAGAATTTAAACTGCAAATTTACACTTTTAGACTGCAAATTTGTTAAATGAATACTTACGCCAGAGAAAATTTAGACTGCAAATAAAGGCACTTTCGTAAAGTTTGCAGTCTAAAAGTGTAAATTTGCAGTCTACACACAAATTTAGAATGTAAATTATTAAATACACACTAACACCAATGAGAATTTGGACTGCAAATTTGCACTTTTAGACTGCAAATTGTTAAATGAGCACCAACGTCAGAAAAAATTTAGACTGCAAATTTAGATTTTTAGACTGCAAATAACGACACTTTAATAAACTTTGTAGTCTAAAATTGCAAATTTGCAGTTTATACATAAATTTAGATTGCAAATTATTAAATGAACACTAATGCCAATGAGAATTTAGACTGCAAATTTGTACTTTTAGATTGCAAATTTCTACTTTTGGATGACAAATTTATTAATTGAACACCAATGCCAGAGAAAATTTAAACTGCAAATTTGTACTTTTAGACTGCAAATAAAGGCACTTTCGTAAATTTGCAGTCTACACATAAATTTAGACTGTAAATTATTAAATAAACACTAACACCAATGAGAATTTAGACTACAAATTTATACTTTTAGACTGAAAATTGCTAAATGAACACCAACGCCAAAGAAAATTTATACTGAAAATCACTTTTAGACTGCAAATAAAGGCACTTTAATAAACTTTACAGTTTAAAAGTGTAAATTTGCAGTCTACACCCAAATTTAGACTATAAATTATTAAATGAACTCTAACGCCAATGATAATTTAAACTGCAAATTTGTTAAATAAACACCAACGCCAGAGAAAATTTAGATTGCAAATTTGCACTTTTAGACTGCAAATAAACACACTTTCGTAAATTTTGCAGTCTAAAAGTGTAAATTTACAGTCCATACATAAATTTAGACTACAAATTAGTATATGAACACTAACGCCAATGAGAATTTAGACTGCAAATTTGCACTTTTAGACTGCAAATAAAGGCACTTTTTTAAATTTTGCAGTCTACACATAAATTTAGACAACCAATTATTGAATAAACACTAACACCAATGAGAATTTAGACTGCAAATTTGCACTTTTAAACAGCAAATTATAAAATGAACATCAATGCTAGAGAAAATTTCGACTCCAAATTTGCAGAGTTAGATTGCAAATTGTTAAATGAACACCTACGCCAGAGAAAATTTTGACTGCAAATTTAAACTTTTGGACTGCAAATAAAGGCACTTTCATAAATTTTGCAGTCTAAAAGTGCAAATTTACGATCTGCACATAAATTTAAACTGCAAATTATTAAATGAACACTAACGCCAATGAGAATTTAGACTGCAAATTTATACTTTTAGACTGCAAATTTGTTAAATGAACACCAACGTCAGAGAAAATTTGGACTGCAAATAAATGCACTTTCGTAAACTTTACAGTTTAAAAGTGCAAATTTGCAGTGTACACACAAATTTGAGAATGTTCTCAAATTATTTTCTTAAAATACTAACGCCAATGAGACATCAGAAAAGCAAGTGTGGCCCAAAAGGAAGGTGAATTACCAAAGAATAAGTGATGGTGGTGGAGTGATGGCGGCGACGTGGCGGTGGCGGTGGCGGTGTTGGTGATGGTAGAGTGGTGGTGGCAGTGGCATGGTGGTCGTCATTATGGTGACGGTGGTGATGGTGTTGGTGACAGTTGTGGTGGCGGTGTGGTGGTGGTCATTGTGATGGTGATGGCGGCGTTGTGGTGGTGGTGGTGGTGGTGGAGTGATGGCAGTGGCAGCGGCGGTGGTAGCGATGGAGAGGTGGTGGTGGTGGTTGTGGTGGCGGCTTGGTGGTGGTGGTAATTGTGGTGGAGGTGGCGGCATTGTGGTGGTAGTGATGGCGGCGACATCGTGGTGGTGGTGATGGTGTTGGTGACGGTAGTGGTGGTTGTGGTGGATGGCTACTTCTAGTCCGCACCCTCCACACACTAGACTAACAGGTATACTCTCCCCCAACGGTGATGTTACTTTCGTGCTCGTACTTAGGGGTTCTGTTTCTAGTGCTTGAGCAGTCACGCAAGCAGTAGATATGAATGCGATGCACCAGAGTCAAGCAAGACTTCTACGCAGGTATTATATAATAGTAGCGTTCCTTGGATCACAAAGAGATCCTGCTCTTGTTCCTCAATCTGTAGTGCAAAAATACGCCCTCCAGTGCCTTGATGGGCTCTCATGGGCTGCTTTCCCTTGTTTTGTCCGTTCTGTTGCTGTGGCGGGCCTCCAGGATTTTGCTTCACAAAACCGGTCAGTCCAGGTTGTCGAGCTTCCTGATTTTCAAGGCTCACATTCCCCTCTCTTTGAAGTTGGGGGCAGTCGCACTTATAGTGACCCATAGCCTGGCAATTGAAACACTGAACTGTCGCTATGTCTCAACCACCTCTTTTTGGTTCGCCATTTCCGGGATACCAGTCCTCCAAGGTTGGTTGTTTTGTGACAGGGTGAAGGGTCTGGTAGGGTAGGGTCCATGGTTGTTGTTGGGTGGTTGGGTTTGAATTGGTCCACCGGTGCTGCCTGTCGCCTTCCTCCATCGGGTTTTGAAGTCAGTCTCCTCACTCTCTAGCCGGAGTGCACACTTCACAACTTCGGCATAGGTGGTAAAAGCTTGAGCCACCACAACCTTTCGAGCAGTCGTCAGTCCCCACTCGAATCTCCTTGCCTTCTTGTCCTCCTTCGGGATGGAGTTTAGGGCATAACGGGACAGTTCTTCAAATTTGGGCGCGTACTGGGTGACCGTTCCTTGTTTTAGGTTCAGGAACTCTTATTCCGTGGCTAAACGAAGGGGTGTGGGAAAGTACTTATCAAGAAATAGGGTTTTGAATTCGGCGAAGGTCATAGTGGCTACGGCATGCGTTGCCTCCATCAAGTCCTACCAATAGCGAGCTTCTCCGTCCTGGGTAATCCCTAAGGTTCTGAGGATCATTTTGACTTCGTTCAGCCATGTCTCGATGCAGGAGTACCTCCTAATCAGACTTAGTTTGCTAGGAATCTCGTTGCGGCACTCATAGCTGCAAATCTTTTGAACCAAGCTCTTAGGGAGAATGTTGAGGATCGCGCCATGGTGGCAATGAGGGAGTTTAGCCGTAGGAACCCTCCGGTGTTCGATGGGACTAGTAGTGACCCGTTAGTAGCCGACCACTGGCTAGCTCAGATCCGCAAACTCTTTAGAGCTCTAAATATTATTGAAGATAACATCCGGGTAGGCATTGTGGCCATTCAACTAGTTGGGGAGGCCGACGAATGGTGGGAATCAGTCTTGGAGAGTAGGAAGGATGCTAGGAGGGCGGCAAGGACCGCAACTCAAGTGAACGAACCAGATGTTGAAAATCTAACATGGGCTGAGTTTAAGACGCTCTTTAAGGATCAATACTTTCCGGAGACTTCATGTGAGAATCTAAGGGATCAATTTGAGAAGCTGGGACAGGGTAACATGACGGTCTCAAAATACGAGCAAAAATTTCAGTCTTTGTCTTGTTTCGCTCCAGAGTTGGTGGCGACAGAGGAGAGGAAGTGTCGACGGTTTGAGAAGGGGTTGCATACCACTGTGAGAAGAATGGTGATGGTCCAACGTAAGATGAAATTTTCGGAGGTGGTGGAATGTGCAAGGAGCATCGAAATACCGAAGGAAGCGCAACGAAATGCAAGGGCTTGGGAACCAAAGCAACCAGTGAGAAGTTTGAGTTCTTCTTCTGGCAGTTTTGGGAGCCAAGGGCGGAAAAGATAGAGGGAACCATCTCAGTAACCAACTAACCAACCTAGCTTTAAGGTGCCTTCTTTTTCAGGAACTCGGGGTGCCTCGTCTAGACCACCGACCTTGTGTTACAAGTGTAATCAACCTAGGCATATCCGTGCTTAATGTCTGCGGCTTCTTAAGGCGTGTTATAATTGCGGTAAGACGGATCACTTCGCTTAGAGTTGCCCTCAAGGGGCAAGAGCTCGTAGTGAGTCTGGCTCGGTGCAGTAGCCAGGGGCAGGACGTGGTGTTGGCCAACAGTCTTTCAGAGGTGCTCAGAGGTAGTAGCAGCCTCATTTCCGCCAGACATCGTCAGTTCAGAGTTCTGGGGTTGACCGAGGGGCGAGTTCGTCCGCACCTTCTCAAGGTTCCGGTCAAGGAGGAGGTTTTGTGCAGGGTCAGGGTACCCAGGGGCGTGTTTTTAACATCAACACCAATGCTTCACCTTTCGTTTCTCAGGCTCCAGAAGCATCTGTTGTGAGGGGTGCTTTCCTTCTATTCAATTCTTTCGCTAGAGTACTCTTTGATTCTGGAGCATCGCATTCTTTCATTGCTGCATCATTTGTGTGTGCATTGGAATTGGACATCGAGAATCTTGATTCGCCATTGTTCGTTGAGACACCATTAGGGGGAAAGTCATCTCTAAGCCGTATCTGTAAGGGTTGCGAGCTCGTTATTTGTGACCATCGTTTCATTTTTGACTTTATTGTGTTGGATATGTCGGGCTTCGATATCATTTTGGGAATGGATTGGCTATCTACGTTCAATGCCGTGATCGATTGTTTTAAGCGTCGTGTTCGCATATGTCCGCCTGAGGGTGTTTGTTTCGAATTCCGTGGGGAGCGTCGGGAACCGTTAGAACCGTATTTGTGTGGATCCCGAGAAAGGGAGTCGGTGTATGCTTTGTTGGAAAGCTTGATGTTAGATGAAGATATGTCTACGCGTGGGGAGTTACCTTTGGTTGTTCGCTAGTTTCCCGATGTACTTCCGGAAGAGTTACCCGGTTTGCCTCTGGAGAGAGAAATCGAGTTCATGATAGACTTGCTTCCAGGCACTGCTTCTATCTCGATTCCTCCTTATCGTTTCGCACCCGCCGAACTTAGAGAGTTGAAAGTTCAACTGCAGGAGTTAGAAAATTTGGGGTTTATTCGCCCTAGCACATCACCATGGGGAGCACGGCTTTGTTTGCCCAAAAGAAGGATGGTTCACTTCGTTTGTGCATCAATTATCGTAAGCTTAACCGTGTGACCATTAAGAATAAGTATCCCATGTTGAGAATTGATGACTTATTTGATCAACTCCGAGGTGCCACTTGCTTTTCCAAAATTGATTTAAGATCCGACCATCACCAATTAAGAGTTCTAAGGGAGGATATTCCTAAAACCGCCTTCCGTACTCGCTGTGGTTATTACGAATTTGTTGTAATGCCATTCGGTTTGACTAACGCTCCAGCTACTTTCATGGATCTCATGAACCGTATCTTCCGCGCGTATCTCGATCACTTTGTGGTTGTATTCGTCGACGACATTGTTATCTACTCATCCACGGAGGAGGAACACCAAACTCATCTTGCCATCGTTCTGAAACTCCTAAGGGAACATCGGTTATATGCTAAGCTTAGTAAGTGTGAATTTTGGTTACCAAAAGTTAGGTTTCTGGGTCATGTGGTCTCGAAGGGAGGAGTATCTGTTGATCTGGGAAAGATAGAATCCATTATGAACTAGCAATGACTAAAGAACGTGTTTGAAATTCGAAGCTTTTTAGGGTTGGCCGGATACTACCGCCGTTTTGTTCTTGACTTCTCTCGTCTAGCGGCACCGATGACTAGACTAACGCATAAGAGGACCCGTTTCGTTTGGAGTGAGTCTTGTGACACGGCCTTTGAAGAATTGAAGAGGAGGTTGACTATCGTGCCAATTTTGATCGTGCCGGAATGTGGAGTTGGCTACTCCGTGTATTACGATGCGTTGAAAGAAGGATTGGGGTGCATGTTGATGCAAGCGGGGCGAGTGGTAGCATATGGTTTGAGGCAATTAAAGACTCACGAGCGGAACTATCCTACTCATGACTTGGAACTTACGGCCATCGTTTTTGCTTTGAAGAGTTGGCGTCACTACCTTGACGGTGAGAAATTTGAAGTCTTCTACGACCATAAGAGTTTAAAGTACCTATTTTCCCAAAAAGAGCTCAACTTGCGTCACCGCCGTTGGATGGAACACTTAGAGGACTATGACTTCGAATTGCATTATCATCCGAGTAAGGCGAACGTTGTGACAGATGCATTGAGTAGAAAATCGGTACACTTAGCGAGCTTAGCCATACGTGAGTGGAAGATGGTAAACGATTTAGGCCATTATGCTTCGCACTTCGAGGAGGTTCAGGAAGGGGTCACGTTATGTAACTTGACCGTGCAATCGGTTTTATCAACTCGAGTAGTGGAAGCTCAATAACACGATGAAGAAGCGGAGGAATTTTGTACCAAATTCCTTAACGGCGAAGCTCGAGATGGGTGGATGATTCACGCTGACCGAAGCTTACGTTATCAAAGGAAATTGTTCGTACCCATTTCGTGTCGGGAAGAAATCCTACGAGAATTCCACCATTCATTGTTAGCCGTCCATCCGGGAGGAACAAAGATGTATCACGATTTGTGTAGGCAATTTTGGTGGCCGGGAATGAAGAGGGATGTTGTGATCTTTGTGTCCAAATGCCTTACGTGTCAACAAGTAAAAGCCAAACATCAACGACCTGCGGGAGAACTACAACCGTTACCGGCGGCCGAGTGGAAATGGGAAAATGTGGCGATGGATTTTGTTTCGGGTTTGCCAAAATCGACGAGGGGGCATGATGCCATTTGGGTTATCGTGGACCGTTTTACCAAGACCGCTCACTTTCTACCGATCCATGTTACCGACTCCGTAGAGACGCTTAGTCGTTTGTATATTCGTGAGATTATTCGACTTCACGGGATTCCCGTATCCATTGTGTCCGACCGAGATCCAAGATTCACCGCACGTTTTTGGCAAAGTTTGCAGGCCGCTTTGGGCACGAACCTCTCATTTTGTACCGCCTATCATCCGCAGACCGATGGTCAATCTGAGCGAACAATTCAGATTTTGGAGGATATGCTTCGGGCTTGTGTTATGGATTTCCAGGGTAATTAGGAAGACCATCTATCATTAGTCGAGTTCGCGTACAGCAATAGTTATCAATCGAGTATCGAGATGGCTCCATATGAAGCATTGTATGGGAGACCGTGTCGATCACCCGTATGTTGGATCGAGTTGGGAGAGGCTATGTTAGTGGGGCGGGACATGATCAAAGAGACTACTAAGAGTATGAAAACGATTCGCTAGTGACTTTTTGAGGCTCAAAAGAGAACAACCGAACAGGTCAAGGTGATTCTCCAAAGGTTGCTAACCGCTCAAAGCTGACAAAAGAACTATGCCAATCGTCGTCGTCGCCCATTATCATTTGAAGTGGGAGATCACGTGTAACGCCCCCAAATTCTGGGTACGTTAATAAGACTTTTTATTACAAAACAAGTGAGTCTGGCTCATTATTACGTCTCAAAGTCTTACAAGAGTACTTTTAAACAAACAAGGAGGGAACTAGGGTTCCTAACTACTGCTCCGCTTCTTCCTCCATCCGGGCTAGTTCTTCGGCTCCAAAGGCCTCCAAGGTGTAGAGTTCACCCTGTTCATCTAAGAGGTTTGACATATTATATCGGCGTCACCACCAATATAATATGTCAGGGTCACCAAAAAGGCAACACCGTGAGCTACAACGCTCAATAGAATAATCCAAACCCTCTAACCCTTAACTTACAAACAATACATCATAAAGTCAACAATTTCCACATAACACATGCTAATCTAGCCAAAATAATTATCAATGACATATCTGCATTCGATATTCAATCAACGTTGGTGTCCAAGAGTTATGAGTTTCTCCTACGCGACTCATCGTAGACCGTGTCACCATTTTCACATACCAATCATCATTTTCCAAAATCCTTTGTTTAACACACCCAACCTCGGTTCCGCCGTTCCGGGTTCCCGAGTATCCTCACAATGGTTCCGCCGTCCCGGGTTCCCATTGGCACACATTGCATTGGCTCCTTTCCGCGGATAACCAAGCACACACCGAACCTCGGTTCCGCCGTTCCGGTCTCCCGAGTATCCTCACAATGGTTCCGCCGTCCCGGGTTTCCATTGGCACACAAAACACATACCACACAATGGGCTACCACGTCCGGCTACATTGCGGTTTCCAAAACATTTTACCCTTTTCAAAACACGCCTTTTCATAAACCACACCCTAGGTGTCATGTTTCTATTTTCTCGATTTCCGTGTCTCATTTTCATGCATTGACTCCGCGGTAGGACTTTTCACATACGCTATCATTCATTGTAATATTTAATCTAACAAGATCATCCAACTCAATATTATACCACAAGCAATTCATGTATGCATGCTCATAACCAACCTAAAGATCAAAATACGAATACTTCTAAACAAGCGATAAGTTTCTACCTTTTAAAAACCGTTCTCTCTTCCTTTGTGGGAAGTTCAAAATAACATATGTTTATTCGAAGTTAAAAGTTTATTATTCCAACATGCTCAACTTCCATTTAGCGAAAACAAGTTTGTAAATTATCATGCATTTCAAACGTCATAGGTGAAAGATAACCTTATATACTTAAAGAAAACGGTTAGGGACATTCTACGTATACTTTAGAGATAGGGAATAAGATGATTCTACCTTTCAACATACAAATCTATACCATACATAGAGTGAATGGACTAGGATTCCTACCTTACTTCTTGGCGGTAGTCGGCTACGAAGAATTGGTCGTCGGTTTTTTGTGATTCGGCGGTGTAACGGTTCCGGATTGCTTCGAAAGGAAGAGAGATGAACTTTTCTCTTCCTAGAAACAACTTACTAACTAAACTAAGCTATTTTAGAGATCTAGTGGTGGTTTTGGAAGCGATTTGGTGGTTTCTCTCAAGAACTCTCAAGAAACTCAAGAAAATTAGAACTTTTTGAACTAAGAACACTTAGACTTTCTAGAGAGAAGTTGGAGCAATGAGTGAAGGCGTGAGTTCAAGCTTGGAGTGAGCTTGCTATTTATAGGCAAGGCTCTCCCTCTCCCCCCTCAAGACCGGCCCCTTCTCTCTCTTTCCATATCTCATTTTTTTTATTCCAAACATCAAGCTTTCTTGGAAAATCAAAGTCTAGTCCTAGGCTTGCATGGTTAGGTTTAGTCCTTTGGATTTGATCTTGGAAGATTTGTGGAAGAAATGAGAGTTTGTACATAGTTTAAAATTGATAAATGTACAAAATAGGACAATGGAGGTTAGATTTTGCTTGGAAGAATATACAACCAAGGATTTGAAAAGATGTAAGAAGATCATGGTGATCAAATCAAGGTACAATCCAATCTCTCCTCTCTCTCTTCCTCTCTCTCTCTCTCTCTTTCTCTCTTGGCCTCTCTCTCCTCTCTCTCTCTCTCCCTTGCACTAGTATATACACACACATATATATATTACAATGTACAAAAAAACAATAAACAATAGGTACTTTTGGTACTTGAGTCAAGGAAACTTAAAAGCTAAGATTTTTCCTATTAAACTAGTTAATAAGCACATGTGTACTAAGTCAATTCTTTAGTCATCCAAGTACATATATAATATATACATAGGTACTTATGTGATCTAGGGAGATCATCTTCCCATTATTTTAATCCAATTGAGTACAAAACCCCAATAGAAAATAATATCAAGGTACCTAGGAAATCTTAGGCTTTAAATCTAATAAGTACATACAATATAAAATATAGGTACAACATCACATGGAAATTTAGAAATTGACTAGTTTATTAAATCCTAGTACTTAGTAGGAAGATAGGAGCTATTACCCAATGGATAATAAATCCCCTAGTACTTATTGACCAATGGACAAAGGTAATAAGGAAATTTTATATTAAAATAACCAAAATATCCTTTAAGCATGCTTGAAAATCTATTTTTTTACTATATGCTAGTACTTATTCAAATCTTTCAATGAATACCTTTGATATAAAGAATAGGGTTTCTATTACCCAATGAATAAAAGTTCCCCTAACTTCTATCATCCAATGGATAAAGAAGAAAACCAAACTAATAAAAGAAAAATAAATAAATAATTTTCTAGTCGAGGGTTGAAAAGGTTCACAAGGTTCAAAGATGGCAAAAAGGTCCGTCTATGGTAACTAGGTGACTTCCTAGCTCGATTCCTCCAACTAATTGGTTAGAAACTAACTAGACTTGCCAAGTAGGGCTTAAAGTCAAGAAACGAACTCTGAAGGGCTAAAATGTAATTATGACAAACTACAAGGAAATAAAAGAAAATTAAATCAATCCAAGTAATTTAAATAATAACTCGAATATAAAACAATTTTTTTATTTATCGAAATTCAGAGTTATTACATCACGTGTTTCTCAAAGTATCGCCACGTCAAGGCTTGTCACGTTTTGGGAAGAAGGGAAAGCTTTCACCACGTTATATTGGTCCATTTGACGTTATCGAGAAAATCGGGGAGGTTGCGTACCGTTTAGCCTTGCCGCCAAGATTATCGAACGTGCACGATGTGTTTCACGTATCCATGTTGAGGAAGTACGAACCCGATCTGTCTCATGTGTTAGAATGGTCAGAACTCGAATTGGAAGCCGACACATCATATGGGGAAGAACCGATATGTATCCTGGATACGCATGATCAAGTGTTGCGGGGTAAGACGATACGACTAGTGCGAGTGTTGTGGAAGAGTCAGGGTAGTGAGGAATCAACTTGGGAACGAGAAGACGAGGTTAGGGAGCAGTATCCGCATCTATTTTCGGAATGAATTGATGTGAGTGTTTAATATCGAAGTATCATATTATTTGACTTGTTGCATATTAATGTGGTGCATGACTTAGATGAGTATGATTATTTAAATTTCGAGGGCGAAATTTCTTTAAGGAGGGTAGGGTGTAAAGACCCGTAAATTCATAAAATTTATTTAAATGTTTTGTAAGAAATAAAATGAGGAAGTTGGCTTGGAATAATAAGATTTGGGGTTAATGTGTTAAAATTGTATACTTGAAGGGAAAATGTGTGATGTGTGCATAGTGTATATGTGTGTGGGGTGAGGGGCAGGGAATTTTATTTCCCTTTTCTCTCCATCTCCCCCGTTCCTCTCTCCCTCTATTGGCTCCCACATTCCCACTCTCATTCTCACCAAATTTCACCCAAACCACCTCAAAACCCACTCAAAACTACCTCCAATCTTTGATTCCTACGCGTATTGGAGTTTGTTTCTCGTTGGATTAAGCTCGGAGGAAGCGTATTTCATTTGGTTTCAAGTTTTGAAGCTAGGTCTTGGAAAACCCTTTTCGATTCGTCCTTCAATCTTGAGGTAGGGAGTTCTACCTTTCAATATATGTTTATGACTTGTTTCTATTGCTTGATTTGTGCCATTGATCGTGGTTATTGTTGTTGATGTTGTTATTGTTAAGAAACCCCAGAAAATCTGCTCGAATTGAATTGTTATCGATACCTGTTGAAATCGTTATCGATACCTCTATGTTCCAAGGTCCAGAAAACCAAACATTATTGATACCCTCGGTCTCTGTTATCGATACCTTCACGTTATCAAGCTCAAAAATTGATCGTTATCGATACCATTCGTCAATGTTATCGATACCCTTGCGTCTGGAACCATTTTTGACCAAATGGTATCCATACCTTTGTGTTAGGTATCGATACCTGTTGCTTATCTCCAACTTTCACTGTTTTGCTTTATTTTTCACCGTTTTGGTTTCCAGTCACTTCTAACCCATTCAAACACTTCCCGAATGATCCCTAACTTGATTACTTGTATTCGAAGACCTCGTCGAACATTCCCATGACTCTAAAGCGCGTTTGGACATGATTTTACAAAAATCGCTTCATGTATCAAAGTTGGGTTTGAATGGTATTAACATGATAGAAAGAGGATTTTGAAACTTTACTGATACAACGAGAACATTTTAGGACTCATCGACGGGTGAGTGCCTGGCAGAGGACTTCGGGTTCTTTAACAAGCCCGGTAGGAGCTATATGCTCATATTGAATACTTCAGGACCGCCCATCGGGTAAGGTGCCTGGCAGAGGACTTCGGAGTTCTTTAACAAGCCCGGTAGGAGCTTCGGCTCAAAACACTTATACGAAACACACTTGGACACACGGTGCTTAAGAGGTTACTCATTGAGTCATGCGGTTGGCACTAAACTGAAATAATGGATTTGGAATTGTCGCTCTTGCCCATTCATCGAGATTTGTTGCCTTGTTCATCATGTGATCACCTCTACATTTTATGTGCCTACATTGTTAGATTAGAGCTTTCTCCTGGGCTAGTGTAGCTCAAACCTTACATCAATTTCAGGTACAAACCAAGGGCAGTAGTTCATGTTTGGATTGCATGGATGTGGTCATTCTTTTGGAAGCTAACCTTGAAGAAGTTACTCGATCATCTTTGTAAACCACTTTTTGGAAGATGAATTTGGAACTCCTTTTGATATTACTTTGATACGAGGATATTGTAAACCTTAACTCTTGATCACTTGATACTTTTGTTGATTTGGGTCATAGAGTCAATGATGTATTTCTTTGTAAACGTTTGGACGTTGAAGTGTAATTGATGGAAAAGGGAATGTTAAACTCTTTTGGGGTATTATACGAATCATTGTGAGGTTTTATGTATGAATATCTCTTTATAAGTATGTTAAAAATTGAGGGTGTGACAATCTTGCTAGTTTAGTTTCAAGATTACAATGAATGATTCATGTTTACTTTTGTGAAAAGTCCTACCGCGGAGTCTTTGCATGAAAACGAGACACAGATATCGAGAAGGTTAAAAACATAACACCTAGGGTGTGGATAATGAGAGATGTGTTTTGAAACTGCAATGTGGCCAGACTTGGTAGCCCATTGTGTGTATGGAAACCCGCAATGAGGCCGGACTTGGTAGCCCATCGTGTAGATTGTGAAAACTGCAACGTGGCCGAACTTGGTAGCTCGTTGTGTGAATGAAAACTCGCAATGTGGCCGGAGTTGGTAGCCCATTGCATGGATTGTGAAAATCATAATGTGGCCACACTTGGTAGCCCATTGTGAAGATTGTCAATGGAGCCGGATGTGGTACCTTCATTGGTAATATGGCTTGGTTATCCGCGGACAGGAGCCAATACAGAATTTTGTGTGTCAATGGGAACCCGGCGCGGCGGAACCATTGTGAGGATACTCGGGAGACCGGCACGGTGGAACCGAGGTTAGGTGTGTTAAAAACGAATTTTGAAAATGATTATTTGGTTTATGAAATGTGAAAAATGGAGACACGATTTACGAGATGTCGCGTAGGAGAAACTCAAAAATCTTGGACACCAACGTTAGTTTGGATAATGGATGTGTCATTGTTAATTATTTTGTCGAAATGTATGAACTATGTGGAAATCTTTGAATCTATGTTCTATTGTTTGTAAGTTAAGAGTCAGTAGGTATGGGTTATCCTATTGAGTTTTTGTAGCTCATAGTGTTACCGTTGGTGACCCTAACATATTATATTGGTGGCGACGTTGGTATAATGTGTCAGATCTTATAGATGAATAGGGTGAACTTTACACCTTGGAAGCTTTTGGAGCTGAAGAGCTGGCTAGGATGGAGAAGCAGGCAGAGCTGTAGTTACCCTAGTTTCCCTCCTTTTGTTGAATAAAGGTACTTTGTAAATGTTATGATGTATTATCGAGCCAGACTCTATTTAGTTTTCAAATGAAAATTGTCTATTTAACGTTCCCAAAATTCGGGGCACTACAACTTGGTATCAAAGCTTTAGGTTCAAACCCTCAGCCATTGGTAGAATGGGTAGAACCATGAGATAGTTTGACCGTTGCACAAATGTGAATTGAGTTTAAGTTTACCGTCCCAAATTGGGTGGAATTCTGACAGCACAACATTCGGATTGAAGCAAGGTGTGAAAATTGGCAGTACCGCCGAGCTGGGAATTCCCGAACAATTGGCTGATGACTTAGATCAAGGATTGAATATGGAATATAGAAACTCGGAAGTTTTCTCTAGAAACCCCTGTCTTATATATTACTAATTGTGGGTAAAGCTTATTCCTTTTGGATCACCTAGTCGACCTATTGGTGGAAGCTCGTCAACTCAAAATCGCCATAGAATCTATGACAACTCAACTAGTGGAAAATCCCGACTTCATTGCTGTTGTACTCGCCGAAAAACAAGATTTCATGAGAGTGTAGCAGAATACCCTATTCCCGTTGAAGAAGACCCTTGCTTTCCTGAAATGTTCCCAATCCTGTATGCATTCCATGGGTTCTTTGGTGCTTTACCCCCGATGGAGAACTTTGAGGTTGGAGTTAAGGAGGACGAAGTCGATGGTGATAAGGATGCCAATGAGGTGACCGAGGAGGAAAACCTGTTAGGTGAAGGGAATCTCGAAGAAGACGAGACCCCAAAAGCCGAGGACGCCAATTAGGCATACCTTAAGCTGACCTAGGAGCAATTGTAATCTTTCAGGATGTAGGATGTCAGAAACTAGGATCACATCTGTCTGTTTAAAAATTTCCTAAGTTGTACTCTTCCTATGTTGATAATAAAAGGCTTATTTCAGTTACTACTTATTCTTATATGTTTATTAATCACTATTTATGTACACATTTATCCTTGTCCCTACTTGCCATTATTGTGGAACTCTATGCTTGTGATTGTATTTTTCTGCTTATCTATGAAAATCTTGCTTATTGAAAGAGTACTATTGCATACTACTTGATAAACTACTTTCGACTTTTGAAAGAAACACTATTTACAAAAAGAAAATTTGTTTTAATAGACTAAAACCCCCTTTCGATTTCCCCTCTTAGATGGTGAATATGCGCCACGGATTAGGATACAATAACGGGGAACCCTCAAACGTGAACCCCGACCTAGCCCAGATCATGCAAGCGTTCATAACCGCCTTGAACGCCAATTGCCAAAACTAAAACCACAACGACGGACCCATGACCCGAACTCAAGTGATGAACGAGTTCTGCAAACGCCGACTCCCGACCTTTCACGGAGACACCAATCCCGTCATGGCCGAGACATGGCTAAACAAAGTCAAAATAATCCTCAGAACCTTAGGGATTATCCAGGACGGAGATCGGGTGGCCTTAGCCACATACCAGCTGAAAGGAGAAACTCGCTATTGGTGGGACATGATGGAGGCAACGCATGCCGTAGCCACTATGACCTTCGCCGAATTCGAAACCCTATTTCTTGATAAGTACTTTCCCACACCCCTTCGCTTAGCCAAGGAACAAGAGTTCCTGTACCTAAAACAAGGAACGATGATGTCACCCAGTACGCAGCCAAATTTGAAGAACTATACTGCTACACCCTAACTTCCATATCAACCGAAGACAAGAAGGCAAGGAGATTTGAGTGGGGACTAACGACTGCTCGAAAGGCTGTTGTGGCTCAAGCCTTTACCACCTATGCCAAAGTCGTGAAGTCTGCTCTCCGACTAGAAAGTGATGAGACAGACTTTAAAACCCGATGGAGGAAGGAAACAGGCAACACCGGTGGATTGATCTGAACCCAATTACTCAACAACAATCGTGGACCTTACCCTACCAGACCCTTTACCTTGTCTCAGAACAACCAACCCTAGAGGACTACTGCACCAAGACCTGGCGAACCACAGAGAGGCGGCCAGAACATAGCAACAGTTCAATGCTACAACTTTTAGGCCATGGGCCACATCAAGCGCGACTGCCCCCAACTTCAAAGAGAAAGGAATGGAAGCTTTGGAGATCAGAGAGCTCAACAATCTGGACCGACCGGTTTTGTGAAGCAAAATCCTAGAGGCCTGCCGCAGCAACAGAATGGGCAAAATAAGGAAAAGCAACTCATGGGAGCCCAGCAAGGCACTGGAGGGCATATTTTTGCACTACAGACTGAGGAACAAGAGCAGGATCCCTCTGTGATCCAAGGTACGCTGCTATTATATAGTACTTGCGTACAAGTCTTGTTTGACTCTAGTGCATCATGATGTGCTTAATTTCTATGCAAGTTTCGGCATACTTTTATTCTTAATTTTATATTAGTTTGTGTTTAATTGTCTTATTTATTAGAGTTTTATTTACTTTATTTATTTTTATTCACGAATAAAAACATTGAAGGCTTGATGGGAATTAAGGAGGAAACCTTCCTTTTTGAATGAACAAAGATTGCCTTCTTCAAAAGAATAGGAAACACTTGATCTTTTCTCAGATTTCCTAAAGTTCCCTTCCGTAATCGGAGCATATCTTTGGCTAGAGAAATCCAATAAGGGTGATCTTGGTGTCTACGGAAAGCTAAGAGAGAATCCTACAACTTTTCTGTTGAAGACTTTCCAAAAATCGAAGAATAATGTGGTGAAAATTGGGGATCAAGTCAAAGGACGAAAATTGCCTAATTGAGAATCCTGTTTTGGGAAATAAAGACAGGTGTTTATAAGGAAGATAGAAGAGAAGTTGGGGCACGGAGCTTGTAGAAAAGAGTTTTTTTTTCACCATTGGAGAAGACTTAGAAGTTTGGGAAAAAGAAGAAGAAGACATAGGCCGAATTGGAGTTTGTCAACAGATTTTTTATCTACATACAGTTTCCTTCTAAACTTTTCACCTTCTTTTCGTACAATTTTCATTATGAACAGCAGAAATATTATGGGTTGTTTTGATTCTATTATGAACTAATTTCTATTGCTAAGGCTACAATGTAGCCTCTCCATGACAATTCCGAATCCTATTTTTATGTGATCATAATTTATCAGTCCTTTTGAGTTTACATCATCGTGTTTAGTGCTCTCAATTATCTGGCCAATATTTGAGTGATGTGTTCTGCATGCTAATTCGAGAGATGATGCATGCAATTTAACTTCGTATGATGTATGTCATGAATTGAACAAAAGACAGGAATGTGCCAACGTGATTTGTGCAGTTTATATGAGAAATTTTGTTAATATTAATGGGCTCAAATGCTCTTAAATCCGCATAGACATATCATGGATTATTGTATATTGGGTAGTTCTAATTCTACTCGAGAGAGGGTCTTAGAAAAGTTTGAATTTCTCGCTGTCAAATAGGACTATAATTGACTGATCGCATGGTTAGGATTTGGGATTGGATTGGTTAGGTGAGTCGGATGCCTTAGTATTTTTCTTCCTGAGTGAAAGCTTATTCTCTTAAGTGTTCGGTCAAATCTTCAGTTGTTGAATTACTTTTAGTTGTTTTTATTTTTCAAATCCAAAAATCCATCACTTTTCTTGATTCCAAATAATTTAGAACTAGAACAATTTCAATAGTTAATAGGTAAGTAGTCCTCGTGGGTTCGACATCTTTCTTTATCACTATATTACTTGTTACGATTTCATGCACTTGCGAATTTTCACAACACATCGCATTCATTTATATCTACTGCCTATGTAACTGTTCTAGCACTAGAAACAGAACCCCTAAGTACGATCACGTAAGTAACGTCACAATTGGGAGGGAGTATAGCTGTTAGTCTAGTGTATAGAGGGTGCAAACTAGAAGTAGCCAACCTGCGACCCTAGAGTGATCAACATGGCAGTTTTCGGCATAATCCTGGAGATTGATTGATTATTAGCACATCAAGCGGTCATAGACTGCCATCTGAATATGGTGATAGCCTACACCCCAGAAGGGACTCATTTCTGTTTTAAGAGGGATAGACAATGGCGAGTTCAACGACGAAAAGATCAAGGTGGCAGAATCAACTGTTTGGATGGCTAGCTAGCCTCCAATTTGAAGAAGCCGACGAAAAGAAGTGGGATTACCACACATCGTAAGCGAATACGCTGATGTTTTTCCTGAAGAACTTCCTGGCTTATCACCCCAAAGAGACGTAGACTTCTCCATAAAACTCCAACTGGGAATGGCACCCATCTCTATGGCACCGTATCGAATGGCCCCTGCAGAACTAAAGGAGCTCAAGACCCAATTGAAGGAGCTATTTCATTAGGCCGAGTACGTCACCATGGGAACCGCCGGCATTGTTCGTGAAGAAGAAAGAAGGAACCCTTCGACTATGTATCGACTATAGAGGGAAAACCAAGTCACAGTTAAGAACCGATATCCAATGCCTAGGATCGATGATCTCCTTGATCAATTAAGAGGAGTGACTTGTTTCTCCAAGATCGATCTTCGATCAAACTATCATCAATTAAGGATCCGAGATGAGGATATCACTAAGACAGCCTTTCGTACGAGATACGGATACTACGAGTTTGTAGTGATGCCATTCGGGCTGAAAAAAGCTTCGGCAGTATTCATGTGTCTCATGAACAAGATTTTTCAACCATATTTAGACAAATTTGTAGTGGTGTTCATTGATGACGCCTTAATATACTCTGCCAATAAGGAGGAGCACGAAGGACACCTTCGAATAGTACTACAAGTACTCCGAGATAGCCACCTTTATGCCAAGGCAAGTAAATGCGAGTTCTGGCTAAAAGTGGTTAAGTTCTTGGAGCATGTAGTATCCAAGGACAGAATCGCGGTGGACGAAAGTAAGGTCGAAGCAGTACTGAATTGGAAGCAGTCGTACCTCTGAAATGACTGCCAGAAGTCAACGCTGCCAAAGGCTTATTTTCCCGTGGTTGCATAGGTTCTTTCAGTGCCTTTTCTAATAATATTTGAGTTTGTAAAATATCGTAAAGCTTACTTGCAGATGTTCGATTTTCCCCTGAATGAGGATGGAGTACTTATGCCTTACGATTATAGGGCTATTCTGTTCAAGTGGATCCATTGTTTCCTAATTTTGGAAATGGGTTTAATATCGTTAGGTGGGGAAGCATGCTGATTCGACAGAGACGTGCTTAGGAAACATTGTGGGATACAGGTCCACATAATGATTTGGTAGAAATTTTGCATTTGACGTTGGCATTTACAATGGAAACTTCATCAAAGGCATACAACAAGGCAAATTGTTCGACAGCTGAAGCAACATCAACCCCGTTTTGTTTAGCAGGTGATGAGTCTTAATTAACAAAACATGTAGAGGATTGTGATGGATGCTTGAAACGCTGTCGTCTTACTCCGAGATATTTCAAAAACTTGCCGGAACCTTTAGACAGTGGCCGTGTGATGCTAAAGCGTTTTGGGGCGTTTTAAAACCAGTATAGCGACTATGCCTAGCCCGTAGTCACGCACCAATTTCGAGGACAAAATTATTTTAAGGGGGATAGTTTGTAACGATCGTGATTTTCGGAAAATAAAATTTTCGTTAAATATTTGAATTTTATTTTTAATCACATGGATTTATTTTAAAATTCCTTTTAATTCCTAATAATCCGTTATAATTAGATTCTAGTCCTTTAAAATTTATATTTCTTGGCTAGAAGTCCTACATGGCAAGTAGAGTTAATTTCTAACCGATTAGTTGGAGAAACCAAACTACCACATCTCCTAGTTACAATCTCCTAACCCTAGATGGATCATTTTGACCATCTTTGAGCCTTATGAACCCATCCAAACCATAATTGAACCCTTGGACCCTATGAAGTAATCGTTATACTTCATGCATAGTCATATCAAACCTTACATGTCATTATTATCCCTCTAACCATTGGATAATAATTGTTAGGGAAATTTTTATCCATTGGGTAATAGAAATTAGACTTGCCAAGGTGTATATAATTTTGACAAGACAAGTCATAGCCATCATGTTGCTTCCAAAGGAAGTAAACCTAGACTCACCATGCAAGCAAGTCTATATACTTAGATGTACACTTTCTAGGAAAAGTTTTACCCATTGGACAATAATTATTAGGGAAAATTTTATCCCTTGAGTAATAGAAGTTAGTCTTGCCAAATTCCAAGAAGTACACATAGATTTGACTAGACAAGCTAGTCAAAACCAAATCCCATCATTTTACTTCCATAAATAGTATTCCTAGATTTTTGTAGAAGTTCATGCATGCAAGCCTAGGAAGAATAGCCTTGAACCTAATTCCCCTCCTAGACTTACTTTCCTAGAATTTCCTAGATGTACATATATATATATATATATATATGGACACATGAGAGAGAGAGAGAGAGAGAGAGAGAGAGAGAGAGAGAGAGAGAGAGAGAGGGGGTGTGTGTGAGTGTGTGCATATGTTTTGTACACTTACACAAGTTAAACCTTTTAGTCACTCTCACACTCAATCTAAGTACTACATGACAACCCATTACTAGACTTTATTTTGTTCTTTCTTGCAAGCAACATCAACCTATGACAAGACAAGGCCAAACCTTACCCATTTACCCATTGGACAATAATTGCTAGGAAAATTTTTATTCCTTGGGTAATAGCCAAGACTTTTGCTATAAATAGCACCCCATCCTTGCCATTTAACTCACACCTTCCAACCTTTCAATTTCTCTCTCTAGAATCCTTGAGTCCTTACTTTGTTTTTTCTTGTTCTTAGTGTTCTTGAGTTTTTCTTGAAGTTCTTCAAGAAACTCATCCAAAGCCGCCAATAAACTGCCACTCGACCACCCTTTCGATCCAAAAAATTTAGTAGTATAGTCAAGATCTAGTTTCGAGAGAAACCTTTCTCTTTCGAAGCTATTGAAAGCTTACTGTAGGAAGTTACTCCGTCCGACGTACTTTTTTCTCTCCATAGTCATCACCACCGCCAAGAAGAAAGGTAGAATCTCTTGTCCACTAACTCAACGTATAGTGTAGAACCGTATGTTAGAAAGTAGAATGTCTTTACTCTCTAGTTCAAAGTATAATATGGAATATCCTTAATCGTTTTCTCCAATTAGATAAGGTTATCTATCATCTAAAAGGATTGGAATGCATGATTGATAATGAACTTATTTTCGATAATGGAAGTATGAGCATGTGGGAATAATCGACCTTTACTTAAATAAACAAATGTTGTTTTGAACTTCCCATAATGTAAGAGAGAACGGATTTTGAAAGATAAGAATTTAACGCTTAATTAGAAGTATTCGTATTTTGATCTTTAGGATGGTTATGAGCATGTATGCATGAATTATTTGTATTACTTGTTGAGTGATAAAACATAAGTGATTTTCACTCCAAAGGCGTCCGTACATGTGGCATTATGCTTTAAGTTGTGATTCGGGCAATATGAAGTTGGATGATCTTGCTAGTTTAGTTTCAAGATTACAATGAATGATTTATGTTTACTTTTGTGAAAAATCCTACAGCGGAGTCTTTGCATGAAAACGAGACACAGATATCGAGAAGGTTAAAAACATAATACCTAGGGTGTGGATAATAAAGAGATGTATTTTGAAACCGCAATATGGCCAGACTTGGTAGCCCATTGTGAAGATTGTCAATGGAGCTGGACGTGGTAGCTTCACTAGTAATATGGCTTGGTTATCCGCGAAGAGGAGCCAATGCAGAATTTTGTGTGTCAATGGGAACCCGACACGGCGGAACCGAGGTTGGGTGTGTTAAAAATAGATTTTGGAAACGATGATTTGGTTTATGAAATGTGAAAAATGGAGACACGGTTTACGAGATATCACGTAGGAGAAACTCAGAAATCTTGGACACCAACGTTAGTTTGGATAACGAATGCAGATGTGTCATTGTTAATTGTTTTGTCGAAATGTACGAACTATGTGGAAATCTTTGAATCTATGTTCTATTGTTTGTAAGTTAAGGGTTAGTAGATATGGGTTATCCTGTTGAGTTTTTGTAGCTCACGGTGTTACCTTTGGTAACTCTAACATATTATATTGGTGGCGATGCTGGTATAATGTGTCAGATCTTATAGATAAACAGGGTGAACTTTACACCTTGGAAGCTTTTGGAGCTGAAAAGCTGGCTAAGATGGAGAAGCAGGCGGGGCTGTAGTTAGGAACCCTAGTTTCCTCCTTTTGTTGAATAAAAGTACTTTGTAAAGGTTATGATGTATTATCGAGCCAGACTCTATTTAGTTTTCAAATGAAAATTGTCTATTTAACGTTCCCAAAATTTGGGGCGTGACAGCAATCTAGCCCTTAGGTTTGCAGCACGCGCATTTGATTGTACAGTTAAAAAGTCAGACGAGGGACATTCAGTCCTCAAGTTGGATGCAACAAGTCCTGACATGCCTGCACTCAATTCTTAAGCCATTTCGTGACCAAACAGTTTCCCAATAGGGAATTGGTGACCTAGATCTACACGTGGGCACCCTGTGGTTACGTGGATGTATTACATGGCAGAGGAGGGTTTATTGGCGCCTAAATCACATACCCTACCACTACTACCACCACAGCATCTCATACCTTATTACTAATACCACCACCACCACCACATCTTATGAAATGCTACTACCATTATCCAGGCATCATTTTTCTAACGTGTATATTAATGTTAATGGTACCAGATGATTTGCATTAATACTAATTATGTACAGCAAGATAATGAGGTTTAATAAATGAATTTTATGTTTTAAACTTAATTGAAAACACAACAAATAAAAAAAAAATTTGATCTCCTCTTAGTTATTACATTTGACAATAACGAAATCAAAAAGTACCAAAAATAAATGTTAAACTTATATGTTATATATGGAGAATTAGATATTTTAAATATTGAAAAAGTGTGTGTCGTGCAGTTGGTCGAAGCCTTGCATGAGTTGGTTTTGGTTGGCCAAAACGCCCGGGTTCGAAACCTAGGAGACCCAAGGAAGTGAGATTTTTTTTCCCATACGAAAACGTCTTTAGCGACAAAAAAGTTCGTCTCCAATTTGTCACCTTTGGCAAGGGAATAATTGGCCATAAATTTTTTTTTTGTCACCAGTCATTTGCGTGAAACTTTTGGCGATGAATTTGCCAATTCGAAATCTGATGTTTTGGAGATGAAAATAATTCCTCGCCTATTACTTGGTTTCTTCTATTGTACTCTTTCATTCAAAAAGATTTTTCTTACGTTTAAAAGGATGTGACAATCTTTAAATTGTTACTTGTGGTTCTCAAACCATTGATTTATTGTTAGTGGGTAAATTTCACTGACCTCCCCTTGAGATTTCTGTCATGAGGTTTTTGAAATGTCACTAACCACCCCTGGTGGGAATCACTAGGTTTTTCTCTCTCCCTATAGCATTTGCGTGTAGAATCAAATGGCAAGTGTAGGGGGATGAAAACAATTGATGCTTCCTATCAACTGGATTGCAACGGCTTATTCGTGCCTCTTCACCGGAACCCTAGCTCGACGTCTGAACCCTAATCTGCAAAATAGACAGGGGGTGAGTGCACCTTTGCCTCTCGTGGCAAAGGCCCTCCGATGCCTTTTTAGTATCTCGTACTAGAAAACTCAACCCTAATTATTAGTAGGAAAGCAATAATAATGCAATGTATTGCGTACCTTTTACCTCTAGGTTTTCCTCTTATTTATAGATTCACGTATGCTTGCTGGCCAAGCATCCGTGTTGCCCTAGGATTCCTAAATCGTATAGGAATCCCAGGATATCAAGGATTCTCGTTTCCTTTATCAGTTCATTACTTTAATCCTTGTAGGACTCTTTTCCATAACAAGCCGAACATCCCATACTCGTTGGGTATCTTTCTCAGATCCTATATTCTTGGGATCTTATTCCTTTACGGGATATGACTATTCTGGAATCTTCCAGAGTATTCCTTCTGCTCCTGCTCTCGATTGGAGCTCCTTCTTTGTTCGGCCGTCTCATGGCCAAACAGACGGCTTGGACCAGTTCACTTCAAATGTAACTGGTCCTTGAGCCCATACAACCTTCCTGGACCGTTGACTTCTCATGTCACTGGTCCATATTGCCGAACACTTGTTTAGCACGATGACCGTCCTATCTATATTCAAACTATGGTCCCACGTACCATTTATTCGGACATCGATTGCATTGCTTTCAACCCGTGATCACTCATATCACGTGCTAGGTTCTTTACAACATCTGTTCGGCTGTATCATAACCGAACAGTCTGCTTGGACCAACTACTTCACATGTATCTTGGTCCAATGTAATCAAAATGTCTCTAACTGCCGAACAGTCTATTTATAGCCATGACTTCTCATATCACTGTTCACCGAACTGCCCGACGGTAAGTCTAGTCGTATTTACCACGTGTTCCTAAACATCACGTGTTCGGTAACTAAATGTACCTGCTCGGGAATACCTCCCTACAATTGCTCCCCAGCTTCATGTATTTACCACTGTTCGGGGGCAATATATGATGCTTAGAAACAGAATTCTATCAAGACCAAACTCTTTTGATCCCGTGCAGTCATAATTTCAATATCTCATTGATGCCTTTTGGCGCCTCTGTCATTATACCATCTCGAGGTAATGACTCCACGTGGCATGTTTCATATGCCTAGCATTAAATTCGAACTGACGTTCTATGAAACGGCGTCAGAACAGTTTCTTCTTTCCGTTACTTTTACCCGTAACGGCGTGAGAGGAAACGTTTCGTCTCTGTCCCCTAACCATAAACCCCTGAAAAGGCTCTTTTTGGTTGTTTACCCAAAACATTCGAACTTTCATTCTCTCTCTCTAAGCTTTCCGCCATCGCCGCCTTCTGCAAACTTGATTGCAAACCGGGGAATCGTCACAGTACTCTTGTAAGATTTCTCGTTCTCACTTCATTTCACCTGCTTAGTTTTCCATCTGAGATCTCATTTCTCAGATTCGTGGGTCGTTTCTAGGGTTTCGATTCGTATCCATTTCCATTATTTCTCCGTTTCTGAATATACTCATGGCGGATGACAACCCTCCTAGACCCAGTAAGTTTAGGAAGCTTTGTGATACCCCTGCTGCCATGGCGGCATTTAGAGAAAAATACAATATTCCTGAAAACGTAGGGCTTGAACTTGCCCCTTTAGGAGCGGATAGGGATGCTGGATCATGGGATAGAATGTGTATCCCAATCGTGTCCATTGTCGAAGGAGGGGTCCGTTTCCCCCTTCATCCATTACTTCGCCAAATTTTGAGCTGGTACTGTCTTACACCCATGCAAGTTTCTACGAACGTTTTTAGACTAATAATGGGGACTATAGCCCTAAATGGGATTCTAGAGACCAATTTAGGAATCTGGGACATCCAGTGGTGGTATAGTATAGTACTAAACCCTGAGTACAATACTTACTACTTCAAAGTTAGGAGGGCAGAGAAGAGCTTCGTGCTCAATCTGCCAGATTCTGCTCGTGACCATGAGATCGACTTCCTCTATGTGACTGGAGCATTCGAGCCTTTAGGGGAAGATGGCCAAGTGCTGGGGCTCCATTGTCCCCACATATGGGGCTACCCACATATGCTCTTGATTTTCCTCTTTTACAATTCTTCATTTACTGCTTTCTCGTAGCTTTCTCATGAACTAAGTTTGGTTTTTCAATTTGAAACTTGCAGCTGAAAACGTTAATCATCGTCCCAGACGTACACCAAGCAACATCCGAACAGAGGACATTAACAAAGTCCTCAAATATAAAGGCGTGCCTGGTACCCGAACAGCTGGTCGGGGTCGTGACGCTGACGTGCTTCTGGGATACGATCCTGCGTACAGAGGTGTCATCGACAGGCGGCTTGCTCATCCTAGCACCAGTACTGCCTCTACATCAACTGCTCCTCAGCCTAGGAGCACAAGAACTAACGCAGGAGTAACTGTAGCTGGTCAATTGGGTGAAATCCCAATCTCTGAAGGAATTCCATTACCCCGAGTGAGAATTCGAAGATCCTCACGAAGTCAGGCCTCCTCCCTCTCATTACCCGAACAACCAGCTCTGATCTGTGTGACTAGCCAATCCTCGTCTTCAGGTTATTCTGCATCTCCTCCTATCTCAGACATTATGACACGCCAGCCCCTAAATCTCAGCTCCCTCGTTACCGTCTCTTCTCGGGGACGTGGGACTGGGCGGGTGGCCTCGACTGGGGCCCCTCCCCCACGATCTTGTTGTAATAGGGGGGGATCTGCACGGTCATCATCTTCTCCTCGGGAAGTTGATACCGCTACAGAGGCCACTGACCTTCATCGGGACAAACGCCCAAGAGTTGATAACCAAGATGGTACTGCCTCACAAGCAGATACCGAAACTCATCATCCCATCTCACCAACCACTCAAGTCCTCCCTCAGACGTGGACTCCTCCGTTCACTAGGGGGGACCGTCCCGTTCACGTCGGGGATAGTGCTGGTTCATCTGAAACCGCACTTGCCTTAGCTCAAGGGTTGCTGCTCCCAGTAGATATGCAAAAAGAAAATGCATCTGTACCTAATCGGCTCGTTTCTACCGGACTTGTCAGCGGCATCAAGGTATTTGGTACTTGTTTTTTCTTTGTAAGGTCGATACGTGTATTTGCTACAACTGTTTCTGACTTATTTAATCCTTTTGTCAGTTTATTCAAAAGATGGTTACTCTGGGTAAGAAATACCAAGAAGCTGATGCTGAAAGAGTCAGGCTGATGAATGACAACACCCGAATGCTCAGAACAATCGCCAGGTTGGAAAGAGAAAGAGACAAAGCCAAGTCTGATTTCAACCAAACCAAAGAAAAACTTGAAGTTGCCGAAGAGAGTCTCAACCAGGCTCTATCAGAGATTGACAATGCCAAGAAAGCTGCATATGAAGAAGGGTACCAGAAGGGATTCGACACCACAACTGCTAACTATGTTGAACAGATTCCTGCTATCCAAGATCAGATTTGGATTGATTGCTGGGAAACTTGTCTAACGAAAGTTGGCATTGCTGAGGACTCTCCTCTCTGGACTGACAATGAACTACCGAGCATCCGTGCTGCAGCTTCCCAAGAGCAAGAAGTTCCTCTGGAAGATGACGTTGAACAACAAATTGAAGACTTTACTGGAATGGAAGAAGATATTCCCTCTGGATCTCAGACTGTCCAATCTCCTGTTCGAGATTCAAATCCTGAACCTATCAACTTGGAGGAGAATGTGACTGTAGGTGATGTCACGACTGAAGAACCTGTCAGGGCAAACTCAGATGTCCAAAACCTGGACTAAACCTTTGGTAGGTTTTTGGAAAAAGACTTTCTTTAGAACAGTTGAGCTGGTCCTGCGTGACCGTAGCTTTCAAACCCTGCGTGGTACCAGTACTTTTTATTTGGTAATACTCTGGATAATACAGGTATTCGGCCTTTCGTGGCACTTTGCTCGGCTCGCCTCTGTTTTAATCTCAAGTATTTCGTACTGTTTAAGCATCATTTGTTTGCATAAGTATGTTGTACTTTTAGCAAATCTTTCACACAAGATTTTCTGTTCGGAATTCTAAGTTTCACGTACTTAAAAGCGTTCCACCTTGAATGGTTTTTAAGGCATATAAGTGTGCTCATACTTAATCACACAAGTGTTTCATACTTGTGTTTAAGTGTCACGTACTCAACCGTTTGGAAATCACACAAGTGTTTCATACTTGTGTTTAAGTATCACGTACTTAATGTTTTTAAGTTTCTCGTACTTGTGTTTAAGTATCACGTACTTAATGTTTTTAAGTTTCTCGTACTTGAACAAATGTGGCTAACATATACTCGTTATGTTTTAAAAGTCTTTCAAGTGTTGTCATACAAACACTTGATCATAAAGGTTTTCCTCAAGTTTCACATACTTAGGAACATCAGTTCCACGTACTTAAACTAAATGTGGCTTACATATAAGTCAAGCCAATATAGTTTCTCAAGTATCACGTACTTAAAATACCATATAAGTATCTCGTACTTTGAACGTCCATACAAGTATTTCGTACTTGTACTTTTTTAAAAGAAAACATACAAGTGTTTTCATACTTGCGTTCAAATGTATACCCAAGTTTCACATACTTGAAATTCTATACAAGTGTTTCATACTTGTATTCGTTAAGTGTCACGTACTTAAAAATGTATAAAACTTTTAAGTTTCACATACTCAAAAGGTATACCCGGCTCCCCAATACGAAATAAGGAGAACCAAACTCGTAATTCGTATTTAGATACCACAACAGTTATCTGAAAGAAGTGATTTTATTCATAATCTGTAAAACGCAAGAGGGCATTATTCGTACCTGTTGCAAAAGTAATAAAAACTAGAACAAAGGAATTATATTCGTAATTCCCACACAATCACGTAATGTAAACTCAAAACAGTTTTTAATACTTCTAAACAAAGAACTGAATGCTTCTTTTAAACAAAGAACTTTCGTAAATTATGAACATTCCAAGGCCTCGGAATTGGATCACCATCCAGATCTGCCAATCTGTAGGCTCCTATGCCCACAATCTCAGTTACTCTATATGGGCCTTCCCAGTTGGCCCCCAGCTTGCCTTCGTTAGCCACCTTGGTGTTGCCGAGCACTTTTCGTAACACGAGGTCCCCAACACCAAATTCTCGAGGGTGAACATGCTTGTTGTAGCTTTTCATCAGCTGTTCTTGGTAAGAAGCAAGATGTACCAAGGCTTTTTCTCTCCTTTCCTCGGCAAGGTCAAGCTCGATTTGTAGGGCCCTGTCATTGCCTCCACTTTCAACCAAAACGGTCCTATTGGTCGGCAGGCCTACCTCCAGAGGTATGACAGCCTCCGTTCCATAGGCCAACGAATAGGGGGTCTCTCCCGTAGACCTCCTAGGCGTTGTTCGATGAGCCCACAGGACCAATGGTAACTCGTCAGGCCACTTCCCCTTAGCTTTGTCAAGCCTTTTCTTGATTCCATCAAGGATAGTTTTATTAGACGCCTCTGCTTGCCCATTACTCTGAGGGTAGGCTGGGGTGGAATAAAAATTTCTTATTCCATATTGGGCACAAAAAGCCTTGAATTTCTTCTGGAATTGGGATCCATTGTCTGTGATCAATGAATAAGGGACCCCAAAACGAGTGATGATGCTTTTCCACACGAACCTTTCTATCATAGGCTCGGTGATTTTGGCCAGTGGTTCTGCCTCAATCCATTTTGTAAAATAGTCAGTTGCAACAAGCAGGAACTTTCGATTCCCAGTTGCTTTGTGCAATGGACCCACGATATCCATCCCCCATTGAGTAAAAGGCCAGGGACTTGTCAATGGCACCAGATCTTCGGCGGGCGTTCGAATCATTGGTGAGAACTTTTGACACTTCTCACAAATCTTTACATACACCTTTGCATCTTCTTGCATGTGTGGCCACCAATAGCCTTGCGTAATTGCTCGGTGGGCAATAGATCTGCCTCCAGCATGGCTCCCACACGTTCCCTCGTGGATTTCATGACGGAACTTCTGTACCATCTCAGGATGTACGCATAGCAAATAGGGACCCGTAAAGGATTTCCTATACAACTTACCCTCTGGGGACAGCCAAAACCTAGCAGATTTGACCCTTATCTTGTGGGCCTCCTTTTTATCAGAAGGGAGTATCTCGTCTCGTAAGAACTCCATGATTGGGTCCATCCAACTTGGTCCTTGGTTCACGTCCAAGACCAAGTTTATACTCCTCCTAATGCTCGGCTCATTTAGATATTCTACTGCCACCCTTCTTTTGAACTCAGTTGGTACAGCTGCAGCCAACCAAGCTAAGGAATCCGCATGAGCATTCTGTCCTGAACTTATTTGCTCAATATATACCCTCTCGAAGGTATCAAGCAAGTCCTTGGCTGCCTGCACGTAGGCCACCATCTTTTCATTCCGAGTCTCGTACTCGCCGGACAGTTGATTCACAACGAGCTGAGAATCACAATACACCCTGACCCGTTCTGCTTTAAGGGTCTTCGCACTTCTCAATCCTGCCAAGAGTGCTTCATATTCAGCCACATTATTCGATGCACTGAATCCAAGCCGAACAGAGAGTTCAATGAGAACTCCTTGAGGAGGAAAGAGGACAACTCCAATTCCAGAACCAGTATTGCACGCTGATCCATCAACGAATAACTTCCATTCTTTGGGATCCTGTTCGGCTACGGGTTGATCCTTCAAGGATGATGTCTTAGCTGCCTGTTCCTTTCTCGTAGGAGGCAAGGGAGCAACAGTGGGGGAAAACTCTGCCACAAAATCAGCCAATACCTGGCCTTTAATTGCTGTACGTGGCTGATACTCGAGATCATACTGACTTAACTCCACGGACCACGTCGAGATCCTTCCCGAGAAATCTGCCTTTCGAAGCAGTGATTTTAATGGATACTCAGTATAAATCACAACCTTATGGCTTTGGAAGTAGTGTGGTAATTTCCTGGTTGCTGTCCTAAGTGCCAGGACAAGTTTTTCTAAAGGCAGATATCTCGTCTCTGCATCCAACAATGTCTTGCTAACATAATAAATGGGGATTTGTTCGATCCCCAAATCCCTCAACAAGACTGCACTTACTGCATGCTCGGAAATAGATAAGTACAGAATTAAAGACTCACCAGGCTGTGGAGTTGACAACAGTGGAGGCTCGGCCAGGTACTTCTTCAGGTCCTGGAAAGCTTGTTCACATTCTGCTCCCCATTCAAATCCCTCCCTCTTTTTCAATAGCTGAAAAAAGGGTCTACATTTGTCGCTTGACCTGCTGATGAATCTGTTAAGTGCTGCTGCCATTCCAGTCAGCCTCTGGATTTCCTTGGTGGTTTTGGGACTCTGTAGTCTCTGTAAGGCATCAATCTGATCGAGATTTGCCTCTATCCCTCTCAAAGTTACCAAATGGCCCAGGAATTTTCCTGAACCAACTCCAAACGCACACTTCGAGGCGTTGAGTTTTAGTTTATACTTCCTCAGGATTTCGAACACTTCCTTTAGATCAGAAATATGCCCTCCCTTTTCTCGACTCTTTACCACCATATCATCTATGTAAACTTCCAATGTCTTCCCGATGAGCTTCTTGAACATAATGGTTGCAAGTCTTTGGTATGTAGCCCCAGCATTCCTCAGCCCAAATGGCATGACACTGTAACAGTATAACCCTCGTGGTGTGATGAACGAAGTCTTCTCTTGATCAGGTTCAAACATAGCAATCTGATGATATCCTCGATATGCATGAAGAAAACTCATTCGCTCGTAACCAGAGGTTGCATCAACCAATTGGTCGATCCTAGGCAAAGGAAAACTGTCCTTAGGACATGCTTTGTTCAGGTCTGTGAAGTCCACACAGACACGCCACTTCCCATTCTTCTTCTTTACCACAACAGTGTTGGATAACCACTCTGGGTAATAGACTTCACGTATTGCCTTGGCCTCCAATAAACGATCGACCTCTTCGATCACAGCATCTACATGCTGTACGGCTGCCCTTCGTTTCTTCTGAATGATCGGCTTATGCAGAGGATCAATGTTTAAATGATGACAGATCACATCTGCATCCACCCCAGGCATTTCCTCAGGTACCCATGCAAAAACATCAATATATTCTTTCAGAAATCTTATCGACTCAGCCTTTTCGTTTGCTGGTAATGATTCCCCAATCAAAAAATATCTTTCAGGATCAATCTCGTTGATCTGAATCTTCTCCAGGCCCTCAACCACTTTTTCAGTCGGGCTTCTTCCAACATCCTCGATGGTTGGTTGGTCTGGTATTTTTAATGTGTGAACATGGTGGACCTTCGGGGCTGTTTTAATGATGGAAATCAAGCATTGCTGTGCCACCTTCTGGTTTCCTTTAAGGATTTCAATCCCATTTGAACTTGGAAATTTTACCATCTGGTGATAAGTCGAGGAGACTGCTCTCATTTTGTGTAACCACGTCCTCCCTATAATCGCGTTATAGGAAGATGGGACATCGACTACCAAAAAGTCCGTTCTCAACACTACTGATCCGGCCCGAACAGGTAACGTCACCTTTCCAAGGGGCCAGACTGCTCCTGCACCGAACCCAATAAGAGGTGTTGTAGACTGTTCTAAGTCTGATTGGGCCAGCCCCATCTTTTTGAATGCATCATAGTACAATACCTCTGTACAACTGCCCGAGTCCACTAGAATTCTTTCGATGTCGTATTCCCCAACTCGCAGGGTTACGACCAATGCATCATTGTGGGGTATTTGGACCTCCCCCAAATCATCATCACTGAATGCCATGCTCTCTTTGCATACATCAGTCTCTCTCCCCCTCTTGTTTCCCAATCGCATCACGTGCTGATCGTGTTTGACCTGTCTTTGCAACAGCCTCACCTCACTCCTCGTATAAGGTGCAGCCAACCCATGTATCATATGGATCACGCCTTTAGGGTGTTGCTCGTAACCCAGCTCCATAGCCTTCCCTTTCTCTTTAGGGTCCTCCTGGATAAACTCCTTGAGATAGCCCCGAGAGACCAAATCATCAAGGTGCCTCTTGTATACCTCACAATCCTCGGTCATATGGCCCCAATCTTTGTGATAACTGCAGTGCTGATTCGTAGCACGTTTTGCATCTTTGTCTCCGCCTAGACTTGGGGGCCATTTAAAATATGGCTGATTCTTTATTCGATAAAGAATCCTGTATATTGGCTCCTTCCAAACCGTAGTGATAGAAAAGAAGGACTTGGGGTCAGGAGCTTGCTTGTCCTTGTATGGCTCTTTCTTAGCCTGCCCGTGCTCCCTTCTGTCTTTGTAGGACTTAGGTTCTGGCTTATCCACTTTTTTGGCAGGTGCCTTCGGCTGTTCGGCAACCGCCCTGCCATCCTCACGGAGTATGTCATCCTCCATTCTGGCGTGTTGCTCTATCCGTTCCATCAATTTAGCCAAGGTGGCTACTGGATGTTTATTCAATGAACGGCGCAGCTCTCCCCGAACAGGCAAACCAGTTTTGAACGTAGCAATTGCGTACTCCTCACTGCAACTTTCAATCTCGTTGAAAGTTTCCTAGTACTTCTTTGCATAATCTCTAATTTGCTCGTTCTCCTCCTGCTTCATGGTGGAAAGACTCTCAAAAGTCTTTGGGGCCTTTCTGCTCGTTAAAAACCGAGCAGTGAATTCCTCTGCTAACTGCCTCCATCCTCGTATGGATCGTGGGGCCAACTTATGAAACCAGGATAAAGCCACCTTGCCAAGACTGGAGGGAAACATCTTGCACAAGATGGAATCATCCCCTTCATGCATAAACATGGCCTGTTGATAATGCTGTATGTGAGCCACGGGATCCGTATTTGTCTCATAAAGTACGAACGCTCCGTGCTTCACTCTGCTCGGCAACCTTGCTTCTTGTAGCCTCTTTGTAAAGGGAGAGGCTGCAATATTACTCAGGGCCTTGCGTGCTGCTTCTCGTGCAGTCACCGTCCCATCCTCTTGCTCCTTTGACTTGTGGGCCGAAGCCTTGACCCAGTCAGCATCAGGCCTCTCGTACCTGTCTCGATGATGCTTTCTCGTATCCTCTTCCTCGGGGGTAGAACTTCGGTCTCTGCCCCTCCTTTTTCGTGAAGAAGTCCTTCTCTCTGGTGTTCGGCTTCTACTTTTTCTTCCCCTTTTCGTGGAGAAGCCTCATGATGCCCTATAACAGGACTTCTGCTCTTGCTTTTGCTCCTTCTTCCTCGTGAAGGAGCTTTTCTGTATTGTATTACAGCATACCTACTGCCTCTAGAATTTCTTCGAGACAGTCCAGAATCCTCCGGATGTTCCCTAATTCTTTCCAATTCTCTGATCTCATGCTCTCGTTTTTTAATCAGACGAGCATACTCCTCGACTTCTTGCCTCTTCCTATCAAGAACGTCGCCGCTATGGTGCACACTCCTGGAGTGCGCGATCGATTCATCCCTTTGGTGGGATTTACTCCTTCTCGTGGATCTCGAAGCCGTCTCTCCATCTCCTCTAGTTCTGGAGTTATGATGCACGGTAAGGGGGCGGTCCTTACTCGTGTTCCTCCCGTGCCCACCCTGGGGCTTTCTCGGAGCCCCAGGTGGTGATTTGTCCCTTCCTTCATCTAACACATCTTTTGGTTCATGCGGTGTTGCTGGAGTTACTTCCACCATGGTCGTATTTTAAAAGGGAATTCTTTCGTTTCCCACAGACGGCGCCAATTGTAGGGGGATGAAAACAATTGATGCTTCCTATCAACTGGATTGCAACGGCTTATTCGTGCCTCTTCACCGGAACCCTAGCTCGACGTCTGAACCCTAATCTGCAAAATAGACAGGGGGTGAGTGCACCTTTGCCTCTCGTGGCAAAGGCCCTCCGATGCCTTTGTTAGTATCTCGTACTAGAAAACTCAACCCTAATTATCAGTAGGAAAGCAATAATAATGCAATGTATTGCGTACCTTTTACCTTTAGGTTTTCCTCTTATTTATAGATTCACGTATGCTTGCTGGCCAAGCATCCGTGTTGCCCTAGGATTCCTAAATCGTATAGGAATCCCAGGATATCAAGGATTCTCGTTTCCTTTATCAGTTCATTACTTTAATCCTTGTAGGACTCTTTTCCATAACAAGCCGAACATCCCATACTCGTTGGGTATCTTTCTCAGATCCTATATTCTTGGGATCTTATTCCTTTACGGGATATGACTATTCTGGAATCTTCCAGAGTATTCCTTCTGCTCCTGCTCTCGATTGGAGCTCCTTCTTTGTTCGGCCGTCTCATGGCCAAACAGACGGCTTGGACCAGTTCACTTCACATGTAACTGGTCCTTGAGCCCATACAACCTTCCTGGACCGTTGACTTCTCATGTCACTGGTCCATATTGCCGAACACTTGTTTAGCACGATGACCGTCCTGTCTATATTCAAACTATGGTCCCACGTACCATTTATTCGGACATCGATTGCATTGCTTTCAACCCGTGATCACTCGTATCACGTGCTAGGTTCTTTACAACATCTGTTCGGCTGTATCATAACCGAACAGTCTGCTTGGACCAACTACTTCACATGTATCTTGGTCCAATGTAATCAAAATGTCTCTAACTGCCGAACAGTCTATTTATAGCCATGACTTCTCATATCACTGTTCACCGAACTGCCCGGCGGTAAGTCTAGTCATATTTACCACGTGTTCCTAAACATCACGTGTTCGGTAACTAAATGTACCTGCTCGGGAATACCTCCCTACAGCAAGTAGAGAAAAACAACTTTTGTCAACCCAGTTCAAATCGCAAGTGGAGTAGAGTACAGTTAGTGTCTCTCTTATACTCTCATGCACATGGATAGGAATTCGATTCTCATAAGCACCCATCTCTCTCTCCCAATCTCCTAGAATAGAGTACATTAGGATTAACGAATGGAAAAAAAATAAAAAAATAAACCCAGTTCAAGTCATAAGTTGCTTCAAGTATTAAGCCCAAAACTTTGTTTGATTTACATTGTAGTAGGCCGGTATCAAAGTCCCTTCTACAGATTAGCCATGGGAGTCAAATAAGTGGGTTTGGGCCAAATTGGGTTAGGTCTAATGGGTCATTGACCAATTGAGCACCCATTAGTTATGAGGTCAATGGCCCATCCCGCCCCATTTATTTAAAATTAAACCCGACCCGCCCATTTGCCAAATTACATATATATTAAATTTCAAACTTTTGTGACTTATTAATTTATCTCGTCTAGAAGAATCCGGAAAAGTAAAAAATTATGATCGAAACACATAAATTTTTTTCAAAAAGACAAGAATAAGTAATTTTTTTTGTCTTATTGACTTTTTTTGTCTTTATTCAAAAAATTATAAGTTTGGAACAAATTTTTTTACTTTTCCAATTTCTCTCGTCGAAACAAATCAATAAGTCATAAAAGTTTGACGCAAAACAAAAAAATGCAAAAAAGATTTGAATATTGACAAAAACATAAGTCTCTTAACTTTTTAATCCAAACTCTATGCGGGACTAAATACCACGAGAAAAACTTATTCATGGCCATGAATACGCGCAATTTCACCAGTCCATTCGTGCAATCAATGGACGAGATGTGTTTTCAATTTTGACTGATCAAAAATAATTGTTACCAACCACAATTGATTTTCAATCCGAACCGTCCAAAATATTTTTGGACGCGAGTGATTTAGCACAGAAGAATTGAATAAAAGCTACAGAGAGAGAGAGAGAGAGAGAGAGAGAGAGAGAGAGAGATCCTTCCCATGGAAAAATCTTTTCATTCCGTTTATGGACAATGGAGTACGTAAAAGCCATGGATCCCGTCGGGGCAGACGACTCCCATTCTGCTATTCAGCTTTATTTTTTGGTGGGTTACTTTCATGATCCATTGTGTAACGATCCTGATTTTTGGTAAATAAAAATTTCGTTAAATATTTGAATTTTATTTGAATTACTTGGATTTACTTCTAAAATTCCTTCTTAATTTTAATAATCCGTCATAATTAGATTTGAGACTTATAAAATCATATCTTTTTGCCCGGACAATATGGTCATTTTTTAAAGACAAGTATGTTTGTAAAAGCATGTGTATTTTCCTAAGTGAGTAAATAATATTTTTTTAAAATTATATTTCTTAGCTAGAAGCCTTACTTGGCAAAGTGTAGTTAGATTCTAACCAATTAGTTGGAGAACCTAACCCTAAATGAACCTTTACCCATTGGTCAATAAATGTTAGGGAAATCCTTACCCATTGGACGATAAAAGTTAGGAAAATTTTTATCTATTGGACAATAGAGTAAATCTAGATTTCTACCAAGAGTACTTTACTAGAATTGTTAAAGGTACATATATATAGTTATATATTGTTATATACACATATGCCTAAAGTACATACATATATAATTCAAGTATATATTACTTTACTTCTTTAACCATTGGTCCATAACTACTAGGGAAAAATTATCCATTGGATAATAGAGTCAATCTTCCAACAAAGTACTAGGATTTATTAAATAAATCATTTCCAAGATTTCCCATGTAATGATATACTTATATATATGTGTATGTACCTTACAGATTTAATACCCTAGGATTCTCTAGGTATAAAATCTAGTATAATAATAGGAACATGTGCTTATTATAATAGTTTATTAGGAAATCTTGACCTTTTATTTGTTTATTGGATACTTGGAAATCTTAGTAGATTTCATAGTACTTATAAATAAATAAATAAATATAAATATATATATATATGTACCTAGTAGATTTAATACCCTAGATTTCCTAAGTACATAATCTAGTATTATAATGGAACATGTGTCAAATTGGAGTATTTTAATAGGAAATTATGACTTGAAAATCTAGTAGATCACCTAGTACTTTGTGCCTTTATTTATATACTTGGTCATACATATATAGATATACTTATACATAGTACAAGAGAGAGAGAGAGAGCTGTGAGGAGAGAGGGAGAGGCCGAGAGAGGGAAAGGGAGAGAGAGAGAGAGAGTGATGTGTGTGCATGTGTTGCTTATCTTTTAGCCAACCTCACACACAATTCTAGTACAACACGACAACCAAATCTTGAACTGTCACTCTTCCTCTATCAAATCTTCCTAAAATCTACCCAAGTACAAAATCTAGTCATTCACGGCCTTTTACCCATTGGACAATAATTGTTAGGAAAATTTTTTATCCCTTGGGTAATAGCCAAGACTTTTGCTATAAATAGCACCCTTGTCCAAGCATTCAACTCACACCTTCACTTCTTGCTCCAACTTCTCTCTAGAATTTCTAAACTTCCTTTTTTCCAAAGTTCAAGTTTCTTGAGTTTTCTTGAAATTCTTGAGAGTTACCACCAAACCATCTCCAAAACCACCTCTAGATTTTTAAAGTAGCCTAGTTTACGTAACAAAGTTGTTTCTAGGAAGAGAAAATCCATCCCTCTTCCTTTCGAAGCAAACCGGAGCCGTTGCGCCGCCGATTCGCAAAATCGACGACCGATTCTCAAAATCGACCAACCGCCAAGAAGTAAGGTAGAGTCCCTAGTCTACTAACTCAACGTATAACGTAGGATCCCTTGTCCCCTAACCCTAGGTATAGAACCGTATGTTAGAAAGTAGAATGTCTTTACTCTTAGGTTCAAAGTATAACATGAGATATTTTTAAGTAGATAAGGTTATCTATCGCTTATAATGTTTAGAATGCATGATGATTAACAAACTCGTTTTGCTAATGGTGGTATGAACGTGTTGAATAATGAACTTTTACTTCAATGAACATGTGTTATTTTGAACTTTCCATAAAAGAGGAAATAACGGATTTTTGAAAAATAGAAACTTATCGCTTGTTTAGAAATATTCGTATTTTGATCTTTAGGATGGTTATGAGCATGCATACATGAATTGCTTGTATTACTTGTGGTATAATAATAAGTTGGATGATCTTGTTAGTTTAAGATTACAATGAATAATTTATGATTACATGTGAAGTCCTACCGCAGAGTTTATGCATGAAAATGAGACACGAAAATCGAGCAAGTAAAAACATGGCACCTAGGGTGTGGTTAATGAAAATGCATGTTTGAAAAGGGTGAAATGTTTTGAAAACTGCAATGTGGCCGGACATGGTAGCCCATTGTGTGGTGTGAGTTTTGTGTGTGTTCCAATGAGAATCCGAAAAAGCAAAACCATTGTGAGGTTGTGTATGTTCCAATGGGAATCCGAAAAAGCGAAACCATTGTGAGGTTGTGTGTGTTCCAATGGGAATCCGGAAAAGCGGAACCATTATGAGGTTGTGTGTGTTCCAATGGAAATCCGGAATAGCGGAACCATTGTGAGGTTGTGTGTGTTCCAATGGGAATCCGGAATAGCAGAACCATTGTGAGGTTGTGTGCGTTCTCATGGGAACCCGGACCGACGGAACCATGGTGAGGTATGACTTGGTTATCCGCGGAGAGGAGCCAATGCAAATTGTGTGCCAATGGGAACCCGGTGCGGCGGAACCATTGTGAGGATACTCGAGAACCCGGAACGGCAGAACCGAGGTTGGGTATGTAAAAATAATTTTGGAAATGTTGAACGGTATATGAAAATGAGACACAGTTTATGATGAGTTGCGTAGGAGAAACTCAGAAAATCTTGGACACCAACGCTAGGAAGATAGCGAATGTGGATGTGTTATTGTTATTCATTTATGCATGAATTATGTGACAATCATGAGTTGTGTGCTATATCTATGACCTGCTATTTGTAAGTTAAGGATTAGCGGGTATGGAATTGTTCTGCTGAGTTTTCGTAACTCACGGTGTTACCCTTGGTGACCCTAACATATTATATCGGTGGCGACGCTAGTATAATGTGTCAGACCTTGTAGATGATCAAGATGAACAATACACCTTGGAGGCTTTTGGAGCTGAGGAGCTGGCTAGGATGGAGGAGCAGATGGAGCTGTAGTTAGGAAACCTAGAACCCCCTTCATTTGTGTAAATATTGAACTCTTGTGAAAGTTTTGTTGTAATAACGAGCCAGACTCCATTTGGTTTTATCAATAAAATGTTTATTTAACGTTCCCAAAATTCGGGGCGTTACACATTGGGTCATTTAAGTTGACTCAATTTATGCCTAATTAAGACCCAACTAATAACGGATTAGTTGCGTTTGGACCCATTCTTACCCAACCAATAAATGGATTGGGTTGGGTCTATTTTTTAATTGATGGGTATGAGTTTGTTAATGGATCTGGATTCAATTTGCCACCCCTAAGAGATAAGATTTGGTACCTGGTAGCTAGCTAGCCCAAGCCTGGAACTTTGTATAATCAGTTACCCCAAAATTACTATTGATGCATCGTAGACTTATTTAACACAACAATAACTGCTGGGTTTTTCTCTTTTTTGGGATTGTGCTTGTTTTTTTTATCAGCGAAAGTCTGTATCTTTAGAATACTTAAATTAATATCTTGGAGGATGACTTGATCTCCTAAACTCTTTTCTGTTAACACTTAAGTGCAACACTAATTAATACCGTTGGGTCAAAGAGGTCTTGTTTTCATTTTTATTTTTATTACTATTTTTTTAAGGTCTGTTGGTCTTCTGTGTCATTCTTTTAATGACCAAAAGAAATGCAACTTGGAATTGATGTCCATTCTTGTCCCACAAATATGGGAGGAACTAAGAATTGATGTTGGGAAGGGTTTTATTTTTGTGTGGATGACAAAGAACTTCAATAAATAAATAGCAGTTTAAAGGAAATTAATAAAGGCAACACAACAAAAGGCTACATAAAGATACTGGAAACTGCATAAAAGATGTCAATGCTATCTTAGCAAGGCAGTTGGGTTAATGGATATTCTTGCGCTGCGCCTTGGAGATCCTACAAAAAGTGAGCTTCATGCATGATCTCCTCATCCATGAAGCACAACCAAAAAAAAAAATATATCTATCAGTGAATTGATACTCAGTCTAACCTTCTATCTGCGTTACAACATTTAAACAATATAAATCCAAATATATGTAATATTGAGATTATTACGCAATGACCATTTAATAGTAAGTTGAATTGCCAGGATCTTTGTTTGTAAGGGACTGGAGCTATAGAATGATGTTGAAACACGTTGGATGATCCGTCTAATTTGGGAGGCTAGCCGTGAAACCAAGACCTCTCCGAGCAGGGCCGGCTCCGGGGTAAGTCCTGCAAGCCCTCGGTCTTGGGCAACCCCTCGAGCTGAGGCAACCAAAAAAAATTACAATTTAGTAAGATATATATTTAAAAAGTTTCCCATAGTAGGCTAAACGATTGACTTGGTGATATCGCTGCGAGTTGCTAAAGTTCCAGGCGGGGGCCGGGGTGAGTTCAATTCCAAGCACCATCCGCATGAAGGATAATCAAATCTCTGATGGCTAGGTGGGGAAGAAGGGTATGGCTTGAAATAATGGAGGGAAATTTAAATGAGATATAAAATAGTCCAAAACGTATGCCCCATAGATAATAAATAAATAAATAATACTACTACTAATACTTTCCACCTTTAAAGATAGAAATACTCGTTACTGTTTTTTTTAATATATTATACTCTTTCATTTAAGTTTTTGTACATTATCAAATTAGCTAAAACTAATAAGAAACAATATGTTTTATGCAACCTTGAACTTATTTTATACTTATTTTTTGGTTTTTGACGTGCATTTCTTTATTTTTTTATGACTAATAGAAAATGGGTAACCAAATTTGGGGTCAGCCTAGGACAACCCAAACATCGAGGGCGGCAATTGATCTTAGCTCGTGATTTACCTAACTAGAACCAGAAAACCAGGTGGAAGCCTTTTTGAACCAAGAGAAACTTATTCACGGCTCCGCGCAATCTCAGCCGTCTAAAAGTGTTTTGGACGATCCGGATTAAAAACAACTTATTAACGGTAATAGGTTGTTTTTAATCCGAATCATTCAAAACACTTTTGGACAGCCGAGATTGAGCGTTGTAAACCTTATTCACGGCTGCTCCGTGAATAAAATTCTCTTTTGAACCAAGCAAGAATAGTGCATGGCATGCAGTTGGCACAAATTGGGTGTTGGAAAAGACTTTCTGGTTTAAAGTAAGCTAAATGTTTTCTTCGTTTCTTAAAATTTTTATTTGATTCGCATCAATTGTATAGAATTAATCATTGATCACTTCACGGGAAGAATCTATAATTAAATAATTATTACGAAAAGAAAAAGAAGACAAAATTTCTTGTTTTTTTTTTTGCTCGTCTGGCTAATAAGATTTTTTTATCAATTTCAGAAAATAATTTTATACTTTTTCAATTTATTTTGTCAGTACGAATAGTTAACCTAAAATGTTATGAGAATATTAAAAAGTATTTCTCAAAACATATACAAAACCAAGTTTCGTTCGGATGTGTATAAATTTAGTCTTAAATGGAGAGGGACATCTGGACGTGTCATGCATTCGTGGTACAATCTCCAGCCAAAACTAAGGAAAGGACGGAGTGAGGGAGGAATGAGCTTGGATGTCATCCCTACCCAAGTTTCAAATTTTCTAGTGTTCACATGCCATAAATGCTCCTGTTGAGATCGCGCCTGCATTCAACTTTCGATCCGTAACGTTTCGAATTTTGAAAATGTTAAATAGATAATTTTTATTGAAAATCTAAATACAGTTCGACTTATTATTACATCATAACTCCCATAAGAGTACTTTTATTACGTAAAGAAAGGGGAAACTAAGGTTTCCAACTACAGCTCCGCCTGCTCCTCCATCGTAGTCAGCTCTTTGTCTTCAAAAGCCTCTAAGGTATACAGCTCACCCTGGCCATCTACAAAGTCTGACACATTATACCAGCGTCGCCACCAATATAATGTTAGGGTCACCAAAGGTAACACCATTGAGCTACGAGAGCTCAGCAAAATAATCTCATATCCGCTAACCCATAAATTACAAACAATAGGTCATAGAAATAATATGTCACTTAGGAATTTCAAATAGCACATGCATATTCAATAAAGCACTTAACAATGACACATCCACATTTTCTATTCAACTGACGTTGATGTCTGTGATATCTGTGTTTCTTCTACGCAACTCATCGTAGACCGTGTCTCATTTTCATTTACCAAATCAACATTTCGAAAAACACTTTTTAAATACACCACGTTACCGATGAGGCTAACCACGTTTGGCTCCATTGGCAACAGACACAATGGGCTACCAAGTCCGGCCACATTGCCATTTCAAAAATTCATACACACAATGGGCTACCACGTCCGGCCACATTGTGGTTTCAAAATATTTTTCTTTCTTGGCTCCTCTTCGTGGGTAACCAAGTCATACCTCCAATGAGACTACCAAGTCCAGTCTCATTGGCAACACACACACACAATGAGCTACCACATTCGGCCACATTATGATTTCAAAACATGTCTTTTCATTAACCACATCCTAGGTGTCATATTTCTAACTTTCTCAATTTTTGTGTCTCGTTTTCATGCAATAACTCTGCGGCAGGACTTTTCACATAAGTAATCATAAATCATTCATTATAATCTTGAAACTAAACTAGCAAGATCATCCAACTTTATATTACTTGATCATGCTCTTGTTCACAGAATCATATTCAAATAGTTACCACACACTTAAAATATAGTGTCACATAGACGGACACCTTTAGATTGAAAATCACTTATGCTTTATCACACATCAAAACAACAAAATCCTAATAAATATGTATACTTGCTCATAACCATTCAAAGATCAAAATACGAATACTTTCAATCAAACCATTATTTCTTACGTTTCAAAGTCCGTCATTTCTTTCTTTTTGAAAAGTTCAAAATGACATATGTTTTTTCGGTAATTCAAATCAAGATATGCAACATGGTCATATTTCCTTTCGAGATTTTCGTAAAGTAAGTTACTAGCTTTTATTTTCTTTCATGCATTTCAAACATACAAATAATATACACATTTCTACTTATACTTAGAGATAATGAGAAAGGATAATCTACCGTTCTTCTTGGCGGTAGGTACGGCTACAGAAAAAGTAAGTGCGTCGACTATCAAGCGGTATAACTTCCTACAGTAAGCTTACGGTAGCTTCGAAAGAGAAAACATAAGACTTTCTTTCTCTCGAAACTAGTTCTTGACTAGATTACTAAACTTTTTGGATCGAAATGGTGGTCAAGTGGTGGTTTAGTGGCGGCCTTGTATGAGTTTTGAAGAACTCAAGAAGAAACTCAAGAACAAAGAAAGAACTTCAAGAACAAGGTAAGAACAAAGAGAAACACAAGAATTCTAGAGAGAGAAGTTGAAAGGTTTCAAGGTGCACTATTACAAAAATAGATAAAGATCTCGGTCATTTGGTGTGATCTTTCACTTTTAATCTCGCATTCAAAACCGTGGTCTATCAAGGTGTAACTAAAAGTCCATATCTTTTAACCACGTGATAAAAACTCATTAAAATCGTGACTAAAAAGTAAAAATTGTGATTAAAAATGATAAAACCGTGACCTTTAACAACTTTACATCTCAGTTTTATTATAAAATCGTGGTTGTTTAGAGAGAAATAGTCTTAGTTTTTGGAAAAATTGAGGTTAAAAGTGGCAATTTCCTAAGGGAAAAAATCTCAATTTGTGGGGTTTTGAACCTAAGTCTCCTGAGTTCTACATAGAAGCTTCAAACCAACTGCACCACACACACTTTTCAATATACAATTGAAATATTTAATATATAACATATGCGTTTAACATTAAAATATATTCCGAACGTCATTTTGAACCTTTAAATATTAAAATTAGCAATTTTGATAAACATGAAAGTTGTAGCCCTTTGTGTTATTGTTCAAACCCAATTTGAATTATCTCAATCAGAATTCTGAGTATAGAGTTATACTCAAAATACATTTGGCGACAAAACGCAACTTTTATAAATTTTGTCATCAAAAGTACCGATTAAGCAACGAAATATATTTTCATTGCCGAATGTGCCCCATTTGTCGATGAAATCTTTTTTGTAGAATGGTTGAGAGTGAGAGAGACGAACTAGAATAGAGGGCAGAATTTTGGAAGTCGATCGTGACATTTATTTAGTTGTATCGCGCACGGAGTCTATTAAGGGGTAAGCGGTCTTCAACTTTTCCTATTCAAGAGTTTTCATCTCAATCCAAATATAAAAAAAAATGTGATGTATTCTCTAACTTATGATTTCAGTTTTTAGATGACTGAGATTAAAGGTTCTTTTTATCTCAATTTTTCTTAAATGAGATATATTCTTTCATATACAATCTTAGTTTTTAAAAAATGAGATCTATTTTTTAAGTTACAATCTTACTTTTATATTACTGAGAGTAAAAAATCTTTTTATCTCAGTTTTTTTCGAAACGAGATATATTCTTTCATAAATAATCTCAATTTTTCAAAAATGAGATATATTCTTTAAGTTAAAATCTCACTTTTTAGATTACTGAGATTAAAAAATATTTTCATCTCAGTTTTTTCATATAACTGAGATTAAAACTATAGTCCATAACATTTTATTACGCTTTTTCAAAAATTGAGATCTTTTTTGTTTTTGGCCCGTGATCTTTATACCATTTTGTAGTAGTGGTGTGAGTTGAATGGCAAGAATGAGGTGCTATTTATAGCAAAATGTTGGGCTCTCTCTCTCTCTCTCTCTCTCTCTCTCTCTCTCTCTCTCTCTCTCTCTCTCTCTCTCTCATTTTTTTGTTCCATTGTATTGTCCAATCAAGCCTTTTAAGCATGCCAAAGCCTTGTCAATCCAACTTAGGTGTAAGACTGTGATTATGAAGGATCCTAATGCTTAAAAGAAGATCCTAGGTGATTATATCCTAGGATTGCAAGTCTTACAAGTCTAAAGATATGGATGATTAGGCCAATGGGTAATACTTTCCTAGAAAGTCTATGTGTGTGTGTGTGTGTATAGTGTGTGTGTATATATATATATACTATACACACACACACCTAAAAGAATCTTGGAAAGGCTACTTATAAGTCAATAATAGGTTCAAGGCTATTACTTTTAGGCTTGCATGCATGAACACCTACAAAAATCTAGGAAAGTTATTCTTATGGGGTAATTAGGTTCAAGTCTATTTTTTCTAGGCTTGCATGCATGACACGTCTATGAATACTACTTATGGAAGCAAAATAATGTGATTTGATTTTGACTTATCTAGTCAAATTTCGGTACTCATTGGATTATGGCAAGTCTTTACTTCTATTACTCAAAGGATAAAAATTACCCTACGAACTATTATTCAATGGGTAGAGAGGTAATGATGAGAAAAAATATACTTGGAAGAAGTAATGATGAGAAATAAAGTCTTGAAATGACTAGTCATGAAAGTGCAATGATTTTCTAGTTTAGGGTTGGAAAGGTTTAACTAGGGTGTAGAAAGGTTCATAAGGCAAAAAGGTTAGTCTAGGAATTAGGAAGATTCATAAGGGTCATAAGGATCAAAAATGGTTAGGGAGATTTAACTAGGCTTAGAATCCAATTGATTTGGCTAACTAATTGGTTGGACTAAAATTATCCTAGGAAAGATAGGATTCCAAGCTAAGAAGATGAATTTATGAATTAATTCTAGACATGCACAAATAAACATGCAAGAATATAAATGAGTCCTTTTGTCCTTAGGGAATGACTACTTAATTTTATACGCAGAAAATTTAATTTATAAGTCTAGAATTTAATTATGACGAATTATTAGAAATTAAAAAGGAATTTTAAAAGCAAATCCAAGTAATTAAAATAAAATTCAAATATTCAACAAAATTTTTATTTACCAAAAATCAGGGTCGTTACACAATCTGTTTAGGTTAATTGAGTTGTGATTTGTAATATATACTATATTTTTTGGTTTGACGATTAGTGGTGTCGATAGGGCCTGTTTATGCTCTCCTCGGCTATTTTCTTTCCCAGTTCGATAAAAGACGGGTCATCCATGCCGAAACTAAGAGATTCACAAGAGATCATCTCGATCTCTTGCAGCATGAGCCCCAAGAGTTTGAAAAGTTATGGTTTGTATCATATGTATCCCACGGCGGGATAAACAAAGCTCCGGGATTGGCCATTAAGAATGTATTATTGGTAATTCAGAGATAAATGATTTTCGGACCACGTCCCACTGTGCCTTCTTAAAAAAAATATGTACTTATTTGCAATTTTCAAACTTAAATATTATTTACTAAGCCTTCTTTAAAAAAATAAGTACTTATTTGCAATTTTCAAACTTAAATTTTTTTTTTTTTGCACCGTTCAAAAGATTTCTTCGAGATCTATCAAATAAGATTCATATTGTACAAAAAATTATTTCAGTAAGTCTATCATTTTTAAACTTAAAAATTGCAAATAAATATTTACTATTTTTTTAAGAAGGCTTAGTGGAATACTCCAATGATACCCTTATAATTCTCGTATTCTTTGTGAGAATATTCAACATGCTGGAAAAGCTTATCACAGTTGGTATTCCTTTGGACTAAGAATATATTATGTCTGTCTGGCCTTGGTGTTTAATTTCCTTGTGATAATTATTAATTAGTAGTATTAGGATCAAGTGCTTATCATCTTTCCAAAACCCGCAAGTAGTGGTAAAGACATAATTCTATTTCCTTAGATTAAAGTGTATAGCAAGCTCCAAGCGTCACGATTTGACCTGCGTGGGCAAGTTGCTGGCCCGCGACCAACAAGTAGTAGGCTTTGATGGGTATAAGGTTTTTTCTAATTATGATTCGAAGGAACCTTACACTCTAGAAGCCTAATCCAAAAAGCTAGCTAGCTTGACTAGAACTAGTATCGTAACTGGAAGCACCATGCTCACCATATTCCTTCATTTTCCCATACGAGTAGGGATATATTGTGCCGATTTGACTGTAGAAATTAAATTCCCTTGCTAGATCCTTTGGAGATTAATGCATCATTAACACAGGATTTGGCAAATCCTGCGGCACGAGGCCGGGATTTAGCTAGCATATTATCTCAGCGTCAAGTGGATATATGAACAAATCTCGAATAATAATGTCGATAATATTGGAGGCAACAGAATCATAACATATAACTTGAGGAGGAGATCCAATAATGCATGTGTCTTTCCATATCCTTAATCTCGTTCAATATGCTTTCCTTTAGTTTATTGACTCAACTTTTGTAGTATTGGTAATTGAAATTCTTGGATGTTAGGTTCATCAGTACCCTAAAGTAAAGTAAGTGGGGAGTTATGACTGGTGTGGCCGTGCTAGCTCCTTTGGAGGTTTGGTTGGGTTGCACAATCGAGTCTATTTAGTGGCCTGACTGTAGGGCTATTCCAGCATTCTCCGAATCTCCATTACCAAAAATGAAAAGAATAACCGACGCTATGTTAATTAATAAACGTCGCATGGGAGATATTCTGCATATTTGATCAACACGAGACAAATGATCTCATGAGCCGTACTATGACATGAGTCATGCTCCGTCTTGAACCGTGTCATGTCCTAGATCTATGAGTTAAGGGTGGCAGGAGGGAAGGAGTGGATCGGAACATAGTGTATGCAAGTTCTATATTTTTTTTTCTTGACAAAAGAAAATTTATTAACCTCTAAAAATGATACAAAGATTAAAGGGGCAAGGCAAACAAAAGCTACCTGAGGCCCAAATAAAAGAGAATTCATTAGACACAACCACACTAAAGAAAAAACAACAGCCACCACATGCATAAACAAGACCCAAAAAAAAAAAAAAACTACATATATAGACAAGACTGGGAAAAAAAAAACTACGAGCTGAAAGCATCCACCCATCCCCTACACAAAAAATGGGAGACGAAGCACCAAGAAAACATCAACAAACAACCACAACAACATCAAATTACCTCTGACCAACTACACCAAGCAAAATCCCAACAAGGCAAAACCAACCAAACAAACAAACAAAAACAAAAACAAAACCCTAGCAACTGCAGCAAAACACACCCAACACGCTAATAGCATAAAAATTAGCAAAAATAGCAAACGATGAATAACTGAAAAGAACAGATCAAGTACAAAATTAAAACTCCACTGAAATGGAGGTACCTTCCCCCAAATCATCAAAGCCATCAAGATACCATCAAGCTCCTTATCCGAAATCTCATGACCTTCCTCAATCTCAATATTTTTCTTAATATTATCTCTCTCCCCGCCATAATATTTAATGCCCAAAATAGCGCCAATATATATCCATAAACTTACGAGCTTGCTTAATTAACAGGGAGTTTCTATTACAGATGTCATGAGAAGAAAGAGAAGAAGAGGGAACCTTCTTATAATTCTTTAACATCTTGGCCTTCTTTAACCCGAACTCGGAGAGAGATTTCTTCTTTCCAATCTTCCCTTTCAATCTATTCAACATCCTCTCAAAGTTTGGAATAGCTTGGTGAATAGATCTCTCCTGGGATACAAAGCTCAGCGCCCCTATCCTTCACAACAGGCCTCAAAAGAGGAATAGGCCGGGATAGTGATAGACTGGCACTCTGAGAATGAAGAGTTCCTTTAAGAGACCAATCCATCAACCTTCCCTCTATGATCATCATAGTTCTCGACAACAATATCTAATGTCATCCTAAAGATTCAAGATCATCAGAGCAAAAAGAGATCTCCTTATTTTTACCATTCTGGTCCTCAGCCCCATTATCAGATGAATCCTTTTCCTTATCTCCCACATTGACCCCCACTTCTCTTCCAGATTTCTCCTTAGACTTAAAAGGTTCTGGACTAGTTTTTTTTTTTTTTTAATTGGCAAAAGAAGAATTTTATTAATCATTGAAGCATGTTACAACGATTAAGAGGATCCAAAGAAAAATGGCTACAATGAGGAAAAATTAACATCCCAACAAAATTGGTACCCTAGCTCTCGACAATCATCTGCCTCTAAGGACCCAAAGGAGTTGGTGAGGGACCGACCAGTTAGAAACTAAATAAACATATTATAGACTAGTTAATTACAAGTTTAGATAGGATGAGCTGTATTAGGTGCAATTGTACATGTTTACCGTTCACGCCCATATATGTTACCTTTGTGAGTTGAGATTACAAAAGATTGAGATTCCTTTCCACTTTCTCTCTTTAATTCGTTTAATTTAAAAAACAGCCATAATATGTGTCTTTGTCAAAAGATTTATAGTTAAGATTCCTTTTTCACTTTTTATCTCTCTAATTCGTTTCTTTTTTTAAAAGTATGTGTTATTTACCCAAAAAAAAAAAGTATGTGTCTTTGTGGAAAGAGATCAATCGAAATGGAACGTTTAAAATTTATGTATTTGGCCACCTCATTTACATCCTGGCTCCGTTCTATTAGATGTTGTAAAAAATTTATGTCCATTATGAAGAAAATTCTACAATACACACCCTTATTTATTTACATTTGGATGCTTGACACACCTTTATTATTAGTTACGACTGATTACAGCGGATTACCAATCTGAGCATAGGTAACCCAAGAAATTGGGGGGAAAAAAAACCCCAAAACTAAAGTATACGTTCTACGCTCTTTCCCTTTTTGAGCAAACTCTAGACCAATCTAGGGCCGGTCCTAGGGTAAGGCTCAAGAGGCCGCCGCCTAGATCCTTCCAATTTTGGGCCTAAAGTAGGAGCCCCTTTACGAATAAGTATACATACTATTTGTTTGCAAATAAGCAAAACGTCTTTGTTTGGTTTGATGGTAATTAAGTTGTTGGGAGACTTAGGCTTCGTTCCAGAAACCTTCTTAAAAAATAAGCAGCTTATTTCACATTTTCAAACTCAAATATAATGTAAATAAAAAATAATTTTTCAATTTTTTTTCATCGTATAAAAGATTTCATCGAGATCTTTCAAACAAGATCCATATTGTATGTTTTTAGATTTTAATAAACTCATAATTTTTGAGTTTGAAATTATCTTCTTAAAAAATAAGGACTTTTTTTCGTTTGCGGAACGGGCTCTTAATTATATTTTGAATTCAAGGACATGCACCTTTTGCAATTAAACATAAGATCAACTGTACTGCATGATTACTAAAATACACTTTATGCAAAACTAATGAAACTTCACTAATAATTGAAAGTTAGTGAAAATGCCTAAAACTCTATGGTACCTTATGAAAGTGCCTAAAACACTAAAATCCAATAATATAAAAGTGCATCATAAAACTCCATGAAAGTGCCTAAACCTTAGAGTACCCTGCCCTACCCTACCCTAGGGTACCCTACTGTACTATGCGATAGGGTACCCTAGGATAATTTTGTCTGTGAAAATATGTTTTGGCCTCATGGCTCAACAACTCAAAAGGTTGAAGGACTTCTACTGAAAACTATTTTACCGGCGTCCTTTCCCAAAATAAAAACTACTGTTGTGCTTATGGCTAATTTTCCCTAAGTTGTTTGCCGTGCGCCCATAGATGGTGGTGGCAAAGTCCAAATGCATTGGCACCTCGTTTTTTTAGTGTTTATTTGTTAAAAAAAAAAAATTTATTCTAGACATTTGGAGCTATAATATGTTGAACCTAAGTCAAAGAGGATAATATTAAGGCAGCGACACAAGCCACTACAACCAAACCTACTATTATGCACAATGTGTTATACGGAGTAATACATTGTGAAATGATTATAATAAAAAAAATTTCCATTATTATTGTTTAATTATTAAAATATGTAGGACCCCACTTCACAATTTTGTCTGGGACCCCCAAATACCTTGGGCCGGTCTTGGACCAATAGGTCTATCAATCGCCGTCCCTCATCTCCATTTTTGGGTCAACGCCTCACTCTTCCATGGGGTATTGTTTGATCTATGGGGTATTGTTTGATCCATGGAGATACGATCAGATATTTGACTTATTATGCCGTTCGCATAATTGGGCAGGATTGGAGCATTTTAGAGTACAATATTACTGATTCCCTTGGTAGTTTATTAGAAATGTTGTTGAATGTTTTTTCTGAATCGGAATCAAATCGAAGTCTCAGCTGGAATTCACTAATGGATTTGGAATCAATAGGCTATCCTGCAGGCTAATGGGTCACCAACTTTTGGGTTTAATTTGCAGTAACTTGCAAGCTTTTCGATCTGTGCTTTAGATTTGTTGAATGTGGATTTGCCCATCTGTATCCAAAATCCAATTTGTATTTATACTAGTGGATGTCTGTGCCTAAAGACACGTTGAATAACGTAATACAATATCAATTTGAATAAACATTCCGTTTTACTCAACTGTTCTACCCGACAAATGTAATCTAAGCATAGTATCACTTAAAATATATTTTGAGATGTTTTCCTATTTGATCACAAAAGACAAAGTTTATAGCGATGTATTGAAAAGTCAGGAGAGAGAAATATTGGTATGTATCCATTTGGAGAATATTCTTTGTATATTTGCAATAGAAATGATCAAGGGCTAAAACTTAATAGGAAAATATGATCTGACGGTCGTGAATGTTACTTTGTTTGTATATCTAGGCATTTTGCAAAAATCGCTCTGTTTTATTTGTATTTATTATATGCGAAATTTGGAATTGGGCCTCCGCTGTGGAAAAAATAAAAAAAATGTGGCATCTTATGTAAATTAGTGAGTTTGGACGGTTTAAACAAAACTGATCTTCAATGTTTTGGATTACTTCTTTGAAATACATTGGCCTGGATAAATTTTTTTTTTATTAAACTCGAAAGGGTACATCGAATAGAAGGAAAGGGAGAACCAGAATGTAAAAAGATAATTACTAAGGCATGCAAAAAGATACTATTGCCAGAATGTAATAAAAAGTCAAGCTAAGGAATTTTGTCACTAATTAATTTTTAGAGTTTTTCAAGTATATATGTAAATTCTTTTGGAATATTTTTTGAAAATATTTCTTTTTTTTAATATTTCACAATACCTTTAGTTATATAGAGAAAAAAAAAAGCGATTTACCATTATCACATAAAAGCTCAAGCTACTAGCTAGGTGGAAAGTTTCCGAAATTATGTTTTGTGATCACTTATTTCACTTCCCAATTGCAACGTACATGAGATTGTATATCTTAACTCCCCCTTGGCGCAAGTGGCTCGTTGCCTTAGCGGTGAGGCCTTATGACCTCATGCACCTGGGTAGTGTTCGATTCCTATAAGACCCATTCCCCTCCCCAAGTCCTCTTGGATAACATAGATTATAAGCTATGTTTAATGAATGACAAAAAAAAATAAAAAAAATCACCCTCTCAGCATACAGCATTTGAAGTTTGTCACGTGTAGCTTATTTTTTGCGTCTATTATCGTATAGCCTTTTGTTGGGTTTCTTATCTTGGGATCTAGATTGGGAACTTTTTAAAAGTGTTAGGTTATATGAGTCACACTCTAATGCCATGTATAAACCTCTTCTATGTAACCCAATTCTTTGATAGAGTGGTTTCAACACATCCGAACACAACCCCTCATATACACGTGGGTCCCTCACACGGGACCCAAATATATGTGAGGAGTTGTGTCTAGTATTGTATTCGGATGATTGTGCACGTGGGTAGTGTAGACACCCCAATCTGACTTCCCGATCGTTTTACTTTCTTCTTCGGTTTCTTGATTCCCCGATGATGAGTCAGGTCGAAACAGTCCCGAGAACTTGGAATGGCTTGAGTTTGGAATGTGAGGAACCCATCCTTAGCCTTAAAACCTTAAATCAGAACCTGAACCTTGGGTTTGAATGTCGCGCGACATATTGGAACCCTCGCACGATGGTTCATTTGCCAGGTGGTGGTCAAAGTCAAAGCTTTGACCATTGACCATCGCGGGGTTGGCTGGACCCTCGCGCGATGGTCTCACTTCATCGCGCGATGGTCAACACCTGTCATTTTCACCCAGATTGCGTGTTGGTCAGGGGGCTACAGACCCACGTGACCCCGTTTTCTCGGCTGAACAGCGTTCTGGGGGGGGCTCCCCTTGCACCACCTCACCCCCCATTCTCCCATCACCTTTGTCACCCACTCCTCCACCAAGCATTTGTAACCAGCATTGTTGGCTGGTTACAAGGGCTTGGTTAGCCATCCACTAACCCCCTTCTCCTATAAATACCCCCCCCATGCTTCCTTGCAAAGGGTTACAAAAAAAACTCCCTAAGAAAGAAGGAAAAAAGCTCAAGCACAAATACCTCACACAACTCAAACCCACATAGTCACCCTCCAAATCTCACCATCCCATCATTCAAGCCATTTCCAAGGCACTCAAAGCAAAGGTATAATATCTTTCTGCTCACTGTTCGAACCCCTGAGGGGGGCTGGCAGGGTCAAGGCTGGTAATTGATACCAGTTCTGGCCCTAAAGCTGGCAGAGTTTCAAGAGTCTGTTGGCTGGGAAACCCTCGCGCGATGGTCCCGTTTCCTCGCGCGACGATTCTGTCTGCGTGAGAATGGACAACGTGGGGAAGGGACCCTGGTTTTTACGTTTATTATTGTGCATATAGCTCTTTTAAAAGTCTTTAAAGGAGATTTAGCTCACTGCTTTGCTGTTTTGCATGTTGAAAATCACTATTAGGCTTAGTTTATAGCACTTCTTGGTTTGGAATGCTTTTGGGATGCTCCTGAACATGTCTCAGAGCCCTAAGTATGCAAAGCAATTCCTGGAAATCCAGTCAGAACAATCGCGCGGCTGTCTCATACTGTTGCGCGATGGTTCTCTCTCTCCCAGGGAATGCCCTTGCATGAGCAGCTTGGCCTTGGCCTTCGTTTAGACACCCCCACTGTTTAGGGGTTGCTTTTTCATAATATTTCTATCTGTTGGCTGTAATATTGTTTACTTTCAAGTACCCATAAACTGCTTGGTTTGCACCTGGGTGAGCACTGGTCCTTCCAGAGCCCAGAAGGGAATGAAATTCAAACCATTGGTGAAACATGAACACTCGCGCGAGGGTATGGGAATGGCGCGCGACGGTTTGCTTGCATGCGGATGAACTCACGCATGCAAGCTGGCTGTTTCTTCGTGCCAAAATCATACACAGCGCTATCTTGATGTATGATCGATGTTTTTGAACTTCGTTCCATTTATTACTTGTCATCTTACTAATCCATGCCATATCTTATCACATCCTGCAAACTGTTACAGTTTTAATCCCCGATTAACTGTTTCCCCGCCCTAATTGGCTAAAAACTGATTAATGAAACAGAATCGCAAAACAAACATTTTCGCAAATGCCTAAGTAGAGACCGATCTCCGGATTGGGCGAGAGGGGTGCCATAAAACCCTTCCCCTCTCGTAACCGGGCTCCCGAACCCAGATATGGTTATGACGGACTGGTTCCTTAACTTTTTCAAATCGAAACAGCGCGGCAAGCGCTTCGAAATACGGTTCCTTGGGTGTCGGACCTTCAAAACCCAAGTGGCGACTCTGTATTTTGCGAGCGCTTGCTTCCCCGCTCGCGCTCCCTCGCGTTTCGGAATCCGGAAGTTCCGAAGGGCACGCATGCCCACAGTGGCGACTCTGCTGGGGACCGAACCAATATTGGTCTATGTTTAGATTTCAATACACTTGAGGAACAATCCCACAAAAGTTTGTCAAAACGGTGAGCTTCGCGCTGCCGAAGGTTGGAATGGTGGTTTAACGGGACCTCGAGTCCGGCCAATCCGATCTGGGACTTTTCCGATTGTTCTCTCGTGTAGTTTCTTCTAAGCATTGATTAAATAAAGTGAGCCGAATTTGAAAGGGCATTTGCGAATTTGCGATTCTATTCGATTAATCGATTTCTTTAGCATTTTTCATATGCATCGATGTGGGAAAAGCCTCGTTGGATCGTTTTGGCAATCCGACACGGTTTACCGGAGCTCGGGGACCCCGAATGACCAACAACCTTCGACGATGATGAGTCATTCTACCGTTTGACTGTTGCTCTGCGATTATGCGGGCAGAGGGAGGTATATCTTGGCTCTAGTCCGAGGAACCCGTTACGAGCCAAAACTAGCCTTTGCATATATAAAGCACTAGAACTCTCCAAACTAGGACAGGTACCTGCAGGGTAAGATCTACTTGCATCTAACCCCCATATATTGTCTACGTGTTACTGCTTTTCCTATCGCATGCACTGTACATACATACCGTTTTGCGTAGGGGCATGTTTAGGGCGGCTTCTAGGTTGTCTCTCTTTCGAGTTTGTCTTATGTTTATTAGGACGCTGCTAGGTCCGATGAAGAGTCATGCATCTTCGCGGTGCATGTTGTCAGATTTTCAAAAGTCCTGGGGTCAACAAGACTTTGGGAAATCGAAATTTTCTAAGTCCTTGGCCATTCCCGATTGAAGTCTCAAACAGAAAACAAAGAACGACGAATAGAATGCCGTGATGCTCACACCACCCTGGTTATCGTGCACAGCACGTACACCGCTCAGGCTATGGCACTGTGTTGCCTACACCGCCCCGGTTAAGGTGTCACGTCATTCACCCCGAGTTATTCCAAGTTCAAAGTTGAAACTTCAAGAACGGAAAGGTCAGAGGCTTAGGCTATTTTTGACATCTCTTAGTATTATTCGACCCAAACGAGGATACACTCTCGAAAAGAAATCCGAGGATTTTAGCAGCGTCCGAACATCATGAGACAGACCCGTCTGTAGTCTTAGAGTCTAAGGGCGACACTAACGACGATGGCTGCATTATCACTTTAAAGTCTCTTGCTTAGAGTAAGGTTGCTGCAGGGCCCTTATCGAACCTTTTCTTACAGCAAAGCGAAGCAAAGCAGAATTCTGAACCATTGCGCCGCCAAGGAAAGTATCGAGGCAGAAAGCCAAGCCCACTTGGGAACGTCTGCATCAGAATTCCATTCAAAGGCTAGTCAGGTTGCAAGCTCAGTCAGTCACAACGGAAGACTCTCCGGGTTCCCTTTTGGCCGCTTTACGATCAGGATCACCGTCAGTTCTCCAGGAAATTGAATCTCTGGCATCGCCAACCTCCCCGTCAAGTTCATCTGGGACCTCCATCATGGCAGATCATCCGCAACCACTGAGTCTCGAAACCATGCTCATGAACATCCAGAACAGCATCGCCACCATGCAGCAAAGGGGTGCTCAGACTGACGCGAACCTCACCAGGCTCAATGACCTTATCAACACTCGTCTTCCACCAGCTGCAGAAGTGGGAGGCGAGGTCGATGAGGACGACCATGCGGAACCAATCTTTGTTGAAGACCCTAACCATGCGGGGCGGATCATAATTCAGCCCAACCCGAGAGAGGCTCACCCGGAGGTTGCGAATCTGAATCTCGCTGTGGCAAGACCCTTTCTGGATCCTAACATGACTGCTCTTATGGCGAAGATCGTCAAGCTGGAGGAATCTGTGTCCAAGTCTGAAAAGATCAGCGCCGGGGGAATTGATTTGGATCGCCTCTGCTTGTATCCTAATGCTAAGCTCCCCGACAAGTTCAAAATGCCTGATCTCGCCAAGTTTGATGGAAGTGGCGACCCAAAGACTCACCTCTATGGCTACCATGCCGCCATGAAACTCTTGGCTGTTGAACCCGAAGCCATGTCCCAGCTCTTCCCTCAGACTCTCTCAGGACCTGCCTTTCACTGGTTTTTGTCGCTCGACATTGCTAAAAGGAGGACCTGGGAGGATATCGGTGCTGCGTTTATTTCGCAGTACAGTTACAACTCCCAGCTCAAAATGACAACCCGAGAGCTTGAGTCCACGAAAATGGAGGCTAAGGAATCCTTTGCGGATTTTGTCAAGAGATGGAGGACGAAGGCTGCTCAGATGACCGATCGCCCGAGTGAGAGAGATCAGCTTCGAATCATCTCTCGCAATCTTCAGCCTGATTACGCAAGGCATTTGGTTCTTGTCCAAGCCTCCTCGAACTTTGATACTTTCTTCGAATCTAGGTTGGCCATCGAGGATGCGCTACAAAGCGGGATTCTGTCAAGAGGGGAGTCTTCTAACCCTTCGAAACCAAAGCCTCGGGTTTACTCAGGAAACACCAATGCGTTGTTTGGCAGTGGGACATCTTCCAACACAGCAACTAGCGGCACTAATGCTTCCTCTTCCAATACAACCAATCGCGTCGCTGAGATTAACCAGGTGCAAACCCCACAAAATAACCGGCCCCGCGGTCAGTCCCGCAGTTTCTCCGCTTTTGAAGCTCCGCTGTCATCTGTTATGGAAAAGTTAATCCAGTCAGGGCATCTGAAGCCCCTTGACCCGACTCCTTTGCCTAAGAACCCTTCACCCAACTTCAAAGCTAACCTTTATTGTGCCTACCACCAAGGGGTTGGGCATCTTACGGACTCCTGTTTCCGCCTCCGACATGCGATCCAGGATCTCATAGATGAAGGAACTCTCCATGCTCCACCCCCACCATCCCAAAAACCAAACATCCTTTCCAACTCCCTGCCGAAGCACAATGCTGCTCCCCGCATCAACCAAATATCCATCAGCTCCACTCATATCAGCCCTAGCTCCACTATATTCAACCCCACTGACCATATAACCTCAACAAACCAACCTAGGCCGGTCGTGCCTATCCTTTCTCAGCCAGAAGCCGAGATTGCCTACATCCATCTTGAAGAAGGACAGTCGTCCAATCCCAATGTGCCTCTCGCACGCTTGCAGAATGGGGCGTTTGTGTTCAACGCCTCCATCAGCGAGCTGTTTCACCAGTCCATTCCGGCCGTGCAGCTCAACTCTGCTTCTTCCTTGGACAGCCCGTATTTTGATGTGACGGATCCAAACTCCTCTCCGAATTTGATAAGCCGCTTTAGGTCTGCCATCCCTCTTCTACCGGAACAGCAGGTTGATATGCAAGCAATAGGATGGGCTATCGCCGATAATAATGATTATGCAGCCCCCATAATCAATGAATGGACAGAGCTAGAGTTAGACGGTTTCCCCCAGAACCCCGAATATGTCCCGTTTAACCATGCTTGGTATGACGTCTGGATGGCTAATTATGAGGCAGGCATGCTTGACCCTTTGGATGGATTCTCTTTGAACATGCTTTTTCAACAGCCTGAGCCCGTTCTGCCTGAGGAGGAGTACTATTAGGATCCCGAGCCCGCGTGGCAGTTTCCATTAGAATTCGATCTTAATCCTCCTCAGGGATATGCTTTGCCCGATCCCGAGATTCAATTCATAGAAGAAGGTTTCGTTCAGGAGGAAACTCGCGTCTTGGGGGAATGCTTTCTCCCTTCTACTCTTGACAGGCTGGTGGGCTCTGTAACCAACACTGAGTACGATCCTACATTCTACATCATTAGCGAGGAGCTCTCGCGCCCCGCACCGCCTTATCCGACCGAGGAAGATCACAGCGTTATGGTTACGGACCTTGTTCCGCCAGCAGATCTCTGGGATGTTGATGATGTGGTTAATATCCAAGTTGGGTCCGAGGTTTGGACTGTCAACCGCTCTCTTGCCGATGGGGGACTCTGGGATGTCCCATTCATTGCTAACACGGAGCCCGTTGGGGAGGCTGTAGCTGTTAAGGAGCCAGATTTCTAGGAGTCGCTACTGTGGAATGATTTAGCTCAAGACCTCGATCTAGGCATGGAAGCACCTGTAGCCCCACTGCCTTCTGACAAAGGAAAACGCAAATTGGGGGAAGTCCCTGCTGATCTTTGGGATGACCGTCAAGACCTTCAAGCGATACCCTCTTTAGAGAACGTTCACAACGTTACGAGGAGTGGACGAATTTTTCAGCCTTCTAATCTTCAGGCTGGGAGCTCGTCCAATCCTTCTAACAAAAGGAACGAACCTTCTGCGTTCTCAAGGTCCGCACCGTTTGAGGCACCTCCTAGCTCCCCGAATGATGACATGATTCAGAGGCAGCTGGAGCGGATTCCTGCTGCTATATCACTTTGGGGACTAATCTGTTCCTCCCGTGAGCATCGTCAGAAGTTTTGCCATACTCTCTCTCGTCTTGAGATTCAATCTGATGTCACGCCTGAAGCTATGATATCCATAATTCTCCCGCCTACTTCGAAGCACACTGTGGTCTTCACCGACAAGGATCTACCGATTGAGGGGGTTGATCACAATCGCCCCTTGCACATCACTGTTAAGTGTAAGGGACTCTGGATTCCAACTGTTCTGATCGACAACGGATCGGCGATCAATGTTTGCCCGTTGAGAGTGGCTTACCGCTTGGGACTAGTCAAGAAAGACTTTGCACCTTCCAATCTGGCTGTTAAGGCATACGACAGCACTCGTCGCGTGGTCGAGGGCACTCTCGTGCTCAAACTTGACGCTGAGGGATTTGAGATGGATGTTGAGTTCCATGTGGTTGATATCCCCGCCACCTTCAATCTTCTGCTGGGAAGGTCGTGGCTTCACCGATCTGACATCATGGCTGTACCGTCTACTCTTCACCAAAAGGTTATGTTGGGACTGCCTACTGGAACTTTGACTATTTGCGGGGACTCGGGCATTCGCCCGCTCAAGGAAGATGGCACACCTGTTTTGGGGATTGCACACGGCGAGGAAGACGTTGATCTCGGGGGTTTTTCTTTCGACACTTCTGGTTCGGTTTTGGCTATCAACGTGGATGGGGACTTCATCATAAGCTCTGTTGCTTTAGACATCATGAGGAGGATGTCCTATCTGCCTGGCCTTGGCCTTGGGATTCACCAACAAGGGATCCCGGAGTTCCCTGCCTTTCCTTCCTGCGAGGGCCGCTTTAGTCTGGGGTACTCTTCCTCTACCAAGGATGCCAAAAGAAGGAAATGCACGGGAAAACCTCGATCTCTCTATGGTGAACCCGACAGCTACTTTGTGCGCGAAGTGGGGAATGACGTCTACACCGGACAGCCTGAGCCTTTTATAGATTCAGTCACTGGGGATTTGCTGCCTGGGTTTGAGGTTTTTGCTGATGACACTTGGTCCTCTAGTGATGAAGAACCGGCAAGGGTGGAATTCAAAAGGAAGCTTAGCCAGCCTAAGCCGAAGACTGATTGGCTGATGTCTCTTGATCAAGGGAGCTTGGAGCAGCTATTTTATGAGTTCTCCCAGGTGGGTTTGGCCAAGGAAGCTGAAGAGGCCGAGGTGTTCATGCTCGGTTCCGACGATCTCAAGGATCCCCTCTCCCTCATCACAGAAGCAAAGGGTAGTCTTAAAAATTGCATTTTCAAACCACGCCTTACTTGCATTGATGATGTATCAGAGTCTGACACTGAGTCTGTTGAGTCCTCTGAGTCTAAGTCTAGCTCTGAGTCGGAGTTTGTGCCTCTTGGCCCTCCACGTCATGGCTTTTACTTTGAGTTTGATTCCCTTGTACTTGGCGACCCTGCAGGGTCTTATGAAATGAAGGAATCCTCTTCTGACTACTTGAATGATCTTTATATAAACTGTGTCGACCCCGACGATGAAGGGATAGATTTCGATGGGGACATTCCCAAGGAAATCCGTGCCCTCATCGAAAGGGAGGACGAAAGGCATGCTCAGCCGTTAAAAGAAGAAATAGTCTTAATAAACTTGAAAGACGAGAATGATCCCCGAATGGTTCAGGTGGGCTCCACTTTATCTCCAGAAGAACATCACGATTTCAAAGAGCTGCTCTCAGAATTCAGTGACATTTTCGCGTGGTCTCATCAAGACATGCCCGGCATCGACCCAGAAATAGTGGAGCATCGAATCCCTTTGCTACCAAATGCCAAACTTGTGAAGCAGAAGTTGAGGTGGATGAGGCCGGATTGGGTGCAGAGGATTAAGGAAGAAGTCACTAAGCAGATCGACGCCGGTTTTCTCATGGTTTCTCAATACCCTACGTGGGTTGCCAACATTGTTCCAGTTCCTAAAAAGAATGGACAAATTCGAGTGTGCGTGGACTTCAGGGATTTGAACAAGGCGAGCCCCAAGGACGATTTTCCCTTGCCTCATATCGATGTGCTGGTGGATAATACGGCAGGCCATGCCCTGCTTTCGTTCATGGATGGTTTCTCCGGATATAACCAGATTCTTATGGCGCCGAAAGACCGTGAGAAGACGACTTTCATCACCGAATGGGGGACTTATTGTTACTTGGTCATGCCGTTTGGTTTGAAAAATGCTGGTCCTACCTACCAGAGAGCCGCTACGACCATTCTGCACGACATGATGCACAAAGAGGTTGAGGTCTATGTAGACGACATGATTGCTAAGTCAAAAACTCGGGAAGGACATGTTCCTGTACTGAGGAAGTTTTTCGAGAGGCTCCGGAAGTTCCGCATGCGTCTCAATCCACAGAAATGCACCTTCGGGGTCACGGCAGGTAAGATGCTCGGTTTCATGATCACTTCGCGAGGGATTGAGGTCGATCCATCCAAGATCAAAGCAGTGCTTGAAATGAAGCCACCAGAGACTGAAAAGGGAGTGCGGAGCTTTTTGGGGAAGGTTCAGTTCATCAGCAGATTCATCGCCAAGTTAACTCTGACTTGCGAGCCGATGTTTCGTTTACTCAAGAAGGACACCCCGTTCGTATGGTCGGACAGATGTCAGGCAGCCTTCGTGTCCATTCAGAACTATCTGCAAAACCCGCCTGTCTTAATGCCACCAGTGCCTGGAAAACCCTTGATTCTATACTTATCTGTGAGTTCTACATCCATGGGATGCTTGTTAGCTCAAGAGGGTGACCAGGGAGTTGAGAAGGCCGTTTATTACTTGAGTAAGAAAATGGTTGGGTCTGAAGAGCGCTACACCGCCTTGGAGAAAACGTGTTGGGCTTTGGTTTGGGCCTCTAAGAAGTTGAGACACTACATGCTGGCTTACCCAGTGAAATTGATTTCTCGAATGGATCCCCTCAAGTATCTGTTTGAGAAACCGGCTCTCACTGGTAAGTTAGCACGCTGGTTGCTCCTTCTGGCAGAATTCGACCTCGAATACGTCACGAGGAAGTCGGTAAAGGGGCGAGCCATCGCTGAGTTTTTGGCTGATCACCCTGTGGATGGACCGGAAGATGCAGATTTCGTGTTCCCAGATGAGGAGGTGCTAACAGTTGTCGAGGATGTCTGGACTCTGTACTTCGATGGGGCGGCCAATCAGAAAGGATTTGGGATCGGGGTCTTGCTAATCGCCCCCGATGGTTCTCATATTCCGCTTGCATTCAAACTTAACTTCGATGTTACAAACAACCAAGCTGAATATGAGGCCTGTATCGTGGGTATGGAGGCTGCACTCACGCTCGGCGTTGAACGACTCGAAGTCATCGGGGACTCCAATCTCGTTGTATCTCAAGCCAATGGGGACTGGAAGGTGCGTGAAGAGGGGTTGAAACCTTATCATCAAGATTTGGAGGGGCTAATTCCTCGCTTTAACAAAGTGACTTTCACCCACATCACCCGTTTGAAGAATCAGTTTGCCGATGCCCTCGCAACCTTGGCTTCCATGGTCGAACTACCCTCCGGGGTCAAACTCCGCCCAGTCTTAATTGAACAACGGGACCGCCCCGCTTATCAATATGTCAACGCCATCGATGATGTCGATGATGGCCTACCCTGGTACCATGACATATGGAATTTCGTCGAGAATGGCACGTATCCGGCTGAGGCCTCCAAGAAGGATCAGACTGCGTTGCGAAGAATAGCCGCCCAGTACATCATTTGTGGAGGAAAGTTATATAGGAGGTCTCATTGCGGAATGCACAAGCTCTGTGTCAATGGGGCCGAGGCTGTTAGGATCATGGAGGAGATCCACGAGGGGGTCTGTGGCCCACATATGAGCGGCGTCATGCTGGCTAGGAAAATCTTGCGCCAAGGCTATTTCTGGTCTACTATGGAATCTCAGTGTGTAGATTATGTGTGGCGATGTCACAAATGCCAAATTCATGCTAATCTAATGCATGTTCCACCCTCTAACCTATTTGGCATGGCTTCGCCTTGGCCATTCTCTGTATGGGGTATCGACGTCATCGGCATGATTAGACCGTCTGCATCAAATGGCCATAGATTCATCCTCGTGGCGATAGATTATTTTACCAAATGGGTGGAGGCCGAATCTTATAAAAGCCTAACGGCAGTTCAGGTCGCTCACTTCATCAGGAAAAACATCATCTACCGATATGGGGTTCCGCAAGCGTTCGTATCAGACAACGGGAGTCATTTCAAAGACAGGGTTCTAGAGCTCTTTGAAGAATTCAAAATCCAAGTCCATCACTCAACGATCTATCGTCCCCAAACGAATGGTGCGGTTGAAGCGGCCAACAAAAATGTCGAGACAATCATCAAGAAGTCTGCAGAGTCCGCCAGGGACTGGCACAAGCAACTGCCTTTAGCTCTTTGGGGTTACCGAACGTCGATTCGAACATCAACGGGGGCAACCCCCTATTCCTTGGTCTACGGGATGGAAGCAGTTCTCCCTATAGAGCTTGAGGTGCCGTCTTTGAGGATCACGGTAGAATCGGAACTCTCGGAATCTAAATGGCTCAGTGGGAGATTTGTTGAACTCATGCTTTTCGATGAAAGGAGGCTTCGGGCCCTGTATCATGTTCAGGGGTATCAGCGGAGGATTGCCCGGGCGTTCAACAAAAAAGTGAAGTCTAGAGACTTGGTCGAAGGGGACATGGTTACGAAAGAGATCCGGGCACCAGTTTTTGACCCCCGTGGCAAGTTTCGACCCAAGCATTCCGGACCTTACATCATCAAGACCATCCTTTCTGGGGGAGCAGCTCAGCTCATTGATCTTGACGGCAACGAATTCAGCTCTTTGGTTAACCTGGATCAACTCAAACGATACTATCCCTGAGAGAAGCTCGTTGGGCCGAAAACCACAAGGGTGGGCGGTTCCAAGCAAAAATTAGAGCAAGCCTGCTAGACCGAAAACCTGAGAAGGCGGTTTAGGCAAAAATAAATAGGCATCAATCAAAGCTCGCTAGGCTGAAAACCCGAAGTGGCAGCACTAGGCAAAATTTAGAGCGCAAAAGGAGAGTTAAAATACTCGAGTGAACCTTGGCCTGAACTACGTGCTGACCTGATTCCCTGAAAAGGGATACGTAGGCAATCTCTCTGTGAGATTCGGTCACAATCTTTCAACTTGATCCACGGTTTCCCATTACCAGGAGTTGACTCGATACTTGGGTCACACGGCGGTTCAACACTTGGATCCAAAGGGGAAAACTCTCGAACTTTCATTTTTATTCAAATTATAACTTCTATTACACAGGCTGAGCAGTCTTAAAAAGATTAAAGCATAAAAACAGAACAAAGTGCTCGAGGCCTTAACAGGCTCACGGTTTATTCTAGATCATCAGGATTCGTCAGAGGTCAATTGTTGTTTTGCCTGCTTGTGATTTCCCTTCTTAGCCATGTTTGATATCGGTGCGTAAGTTCCGTACTAAAGTCTGGGTCAGCTCCTCCGAGTTGCCACAGGCCCCAGTCGTGCTCATACCCTCTCAGATTCTGGGCAGTGAAAGCGGGGACTTGAAAATCTTCGGTCCCAGCTCGATGGAGTCCTTGGCTCATTCCTAGTTGACGAAGGATGCGTCCGGGGATGTAGAATGTGAAAGCGGTCAGCCCAGCTATCACTACTCTCTCGAATCCTGCAGAACTCAGGGCCATGTCTGGAATGTTTAAAGCTTCATGCCGCCATATGATCTCGTTCGGCCGCATTTCTCTCATAAATGCGCACCATTGATTCACAGACATTTCCGGATAAATCATACCCCGCTGGTGCATTCGGCCGGGCAGGTGAGGCCAATTTGCTTCCGGTGCTGTGAGCAATCCCAATTTGTCAGATAACCAGAGCTGCATGAGTGGAAAAACAAGTAAGAAGTCACATAAAGCTTGAGAGAAAAGACAAGTAAGGAGCCTCGATATGGCCTTAGTGGAGAGATGAGGTAAAAGCAGAACGTGTGAAAGCCGGAAAAAGGAGAGCTGAGTGAGAATTAGGCTAACCTGCAGTAGTAGTGGACTACCGCCGAATACGTCTGTTTGGCCGGAAGAAACCAAATCCAAACCTATGAGTGTCTCTGCCAGAACCAATGGTACCACATTTCTCCGGGCACCCATTTGAGCGGCGACGCTCACCAGCATGGGGTTGACTTGCCCATTTGGAGATACCAGTAAATAAGCAGCCAGCACGCCAATTGCCAGGGCAAATCGACGTCGAGCCTGCGCGGCTATATTCTCTATGTCCCCTTCTGGCCCATACCACTCCATTAGGCGCATGATGTTGATTTGCCCTCCAGTTAGCAAACTTTCGGCCGCCCCTCTAGTAATATCAAGACTTGACTGTAATAGCTTTGGCATGCTCTTCCTATAAGGCGGCACGACAATCACGCTCGAGGCGACTCCTTGGAGGTTTGCTTGGAATTCCTCCACGGTTGGGCACAGCTCGTTAATCCCAAACCTGAACACGTGAACCTCAGGGTCCCAGAATTGTAGGGCTGCCCTCAAAAACTCTGGACGGACCCTCACATTGCGAAGGAAGCGAAATGCGGCCAGCCCGTGAAACCGGAATGACAACCAATCTCCAGCAACAAAGGCCGCAAGCCAAGGGCTGATCAAGGCCGGAAGATTATTTGCCATTCTGCTTCTTTGTGGGACTTTCCAACTGTGGGAGAAATGCCTTTAATTTGCAGGATATTGGCCTCTTTATAGGCAGAATGCATAGAGTGTCGTCCCTTCACAGTACAAACCTCCATGCCATGTGGCATTTTCTTTTTCAAAGTAAGGGCATCTCTGCACTGCCCCCCCCCCTCTCTGAAGTACTCTAAACAGTTAAAGGTTGATGACAAGGCTTGGACGTCTAAATATCTAAGATGGTCAAATAAAGGTGGCCTGGCACGGCCCAACCATCGCGCGATGATATCAGTCCATCGCGCGACAGAGCATCATCCACACCATCGCGCGACATTCTCAAACCCTCGCGCGATGGTGCAGTCTGCATTTTGACAGATTTCACCAGCTACTGTCCAATTTTGGTCGCGTCCTGTTCCAAGGGTACTTTTGCAACTTTTGTGGTTTCGGCAAGTCAATATGAGCATATGCAACCATGTCCAAGCATCGGATTTGAGATATCACGTTTTACGGGGTTTTTGAACCCTCGGTGGTTCGTTTCAAGGCCAAATGTGTGTTTCGGAAGGTCGAAACTCGTGCCGGAGGGTCGTGTCCTTTTCTCTCAGGCCGTACAAGTCATGGTGACCTGTTGTGACTATACGGAGGTGTCGGTTTCAGTCCGGGACATGATAGAGTCTTGTTTCCCCATCTCGTGTCCCTTTTGTGTCCTTCGTAAGGTTTTTGGGCAGTTTTGTGTTTCGGGAGGTGTTTCTCGAATCCGTCGGCTCTCTTGAGTCATTTTGTGTATACATGACCTCACGAAAGTGTTCTTCTTCTCCAAGTTAGAATATTCTGGTTTTTGGCTTTTAAATGTCCAATATTTCGTATCCTCGTATCCTAACCGTATCCTGGGGTACATTTTCGTTTTTTCTCTGAGTCAATCATGTGTGTGCGTGTGTGTGCGTTTGTGAACAGTCTCGGTACATTATCAATGCAAGTGTGGTATTAGTGGCAAGCGTTTATTTATTCTAAGATCATTGCAAGAGTAAAATGAACTGGAAATGCAAATTTTTATAGCTAATCCATATCTATCCATGTCGAAACAAGGAACACTACTGTGCATGCGGCGCTTCGGCCGGTCAAAGTCATCATGTCAGCTCGGGCACACTCGCCCATCAAATCAAAAAGGCGCGCAGGCCCCAAAAACATGTATCAAGTATCAACTAAGGCACTCCGGCCTTCCATCTATCTACGCGGGCACGCAGGCCCAAAAGCAAAAATCAAGGACGCGGAGAGGCAAATGAGGCTTCCTAGTAGCCCTCAGTCCTCCCCGAACCAGTCACCATCCCCGTCGTCGTCGTCGTCGTCGTCTCCCTCTCTAGGATCCTGTCTAAATCTAGGGTCATCGGCTGAATCGTCTGAACCACTGCTGTCAGGCGCCTCCTCGTCCTCCTCTTCTTCTTCTCCTTCCTCTTCCTCTTCTTCCTCGGAATCCTCGGGCAGGATCAGCCGCTTCTTGCGGACCGGCTCATCTTGCGAGGGCCTCTGGCGCATCTTCAATTGATACCTCTCCTCTGCGCGCGCCACGGCCTCTCGGGCCGCCTCCTCGCTCGCGACGGGTGGCTGTACGCCCCGCGTCTGTGGTCTAGTAGTAGGTGGAGGAGCGGGAGTCCTGCTTGCCAGCTTTTTCTGCGGAGGCTCTCTTGCGCTCTTCCTCCTAGGAGCCGCCTGTCCCTGTGTCTGCATTGTAGAAATTTTGCACATTTAGTATACATTCTATATGTTGTATGTTTGCAAGCAGGTACAATCTATTTCAAAGTGGACGGCAATTAAAGTACGCTATGTATCGAGCAAAGCATGCATGTGTCAAGTATCGAATGCAGGAATGTATCGTTTTTCTAAAGGGTATATACCTGAGATCTCTGAGCTGCCGGTGATGGATAGCGCAAGTCCAAAGGCAGGCCACTTGCCGCCCGCCTTATCACGTTCTCTAGAGCAAGCATGCGCCGAATGGCCTCGTTCGCCCACTCACTGGGCACCTGCAAGAATATCTTGAGCATAAGTAATGGAGCAATATCTCGAGGCTTTATGGAGGTACAATAATGAAGGGTACAATGCCTTACCGACACGGTGACGGGCGCTGGTTCAACTCTGGCAGGAACAAGGTGCAGCTCGGCCAGATTGCCCTGAGAATCCACCACGGCTATACGCCATGTCAACTCTGGTGGCCCACCTCTCACAGGTCCACTCGGACCCCGCCTCGCGCGACTCTCGCCACTGCTCTGCCTCACAGCGACGGCCCTCCTCTCCTCAGCAGCTCCCCGGGCCTGACTCCGGACCTCCCTGAACTCTCGTACTCTCAACGGCCCCGCCAAGCGCTCTCTCTGGTAAATCGCATAGTCCATGCCGGGACGCAGATAGCGCGTCAAGTCAGTGTCGGGCCATGTGAAGATCTCTAGCTCGGCCAACGTGTACTCCCCTGTGTGTGAGGCCCGTGGTGGAAGCGGTCCGGACACCTGGAACCCTGCATGGCCAAGCGACTGGCGTGTCACTCGGTCACCCAAGTACCACTGCCAACCAAAGGCTGACTCCAGCAGCACTCTGCTCGCCGTCACGACCCTGCTCCTGGCCAAGTACTCAGGCTCTGACTCTGCCACTTTCCAAGGATCCCACTCTACCTGTGCAAGCAAGCAACGCAAATGTCGGTCAGCGACAGCATTAAAGCAATAAAAGGGACGCTTATTTAAATTTGATGAAGTCGTGACATACCTGTGAGGGTCGGAGCTCGTCTAGGTATACCCTGAAGCCGTTCAGGTCGCCTCGCCCTCTTTTCTCTCCCATATTCTTCTTGCTCCAGATATGAGCACGTGGGAGGATCCCCAGGTCCAGGCTCTTTGTCACTGGACGACACATGTTCAGAACTTCGTAGGCCCAGAGCTGCACAGTTATCGAGGTTCAAATCATTAGTACAATGCAGGAGTATATCTAAGCAGTTTATGTATCCAAACAGATAAGTACATAATGGAAAATGTGCTTTACTCAATGATGATCATACCTCCCAAATCCGCCAGTATCCAGCTGTGCTCATCTCGGTCCTCGACGAGTCCCCCATGAAACCATAGGCCGCACCAAGCGCAGCTCCTCCCCAGTCAAAATGTGAGGCCGTCCTCAGATCCCTCAGTGCAGGCAGGTACGATAGATGGACCTTGCTACGCCTGTTCGGATACAGGGTGGCACCAAAAAGGTACAACAGGTACGCCCGGGCCATCTGCTCCGCCTCCTGCTCCGTCGCCACCTCCTTTGCAAGGTATCTCGTGAACTGGCCATATCTCGCCATCCCCTCCTCAACCTTGGGCACCTCTCCCAAGAACCACTCCAGGGCCGCCTCGTCCTCCTGAATGCCCGAGTCAAACGGGATGGGGTCACCTCCAACCCTCAAACCGGTAAGCGCCGCGAAGTCAGTAGGCGTCACTGTCATCTCCCCGAGCGGTAGGTGGAAAGTATTGGTGGTATCTCTCCATCTCTCTGCAAGTGCAACCAAGACCGCATGGTCATTCCTGGCCTGAGTCAGGGTCTGTATGAACTCCCCAAAACCTGCCATATCCACCAACTGCCTCACCCTCTCCGGCAAACCCTGGTACAACGCCAAGGAGCTACAGGCGCCCCCGAAACCTCGAATATCCCTCTGTCTCGCTCTATCCTGCATTAGATACGGAAACAAGCAACAGAGGATATATCAGCATGCAAAGCTTTCATTCTCAAGTTCTAGGTAATCAATACAACTTGGCAGTGGATGGTTGGTTCAAGTTATTATGTTTCATGCATGGCGTTCGATGTGAAGCTATAGTCTCACTATTCTTATCTACTTCAAAGGGTTGCGCTATGTTTCTCAGTTTTCGAGCACATGCATTGTATTGAAATGACTATCACAAAAGTAAATGAGGGATTTTCAGAAATTTACCTCAGCCCAGCTGCTAGAAATGTGGGTATCGGGGTCTCTCAGAACGAGCTCGGGGTCGTACTCCGCTTGCCGTGGCTTGTATGCCGCAAATCCGGACGGTACGAACAGGTGTGGAACTGGTGACCTGTATCCCTCTGCTGAAAACGGAGCACGAGTCAAGCTCTCTGCCTCTGACACTGCGGTCACTCTGGGTCCCTCCCCCCTCGCTCCAACCCGCTCCTCGGCCTCCGCGTCCCTCAAAACCTCCTCCTCACTGGCTCTCGCCCTCTCGGCCCTCGCCGTAGCCTCTGAAGCTGCTATCTCCCGCTCTCGCTCCTCTCGAGCCTCCAAAACGGCGGCCCCAATCATGGGATCCTCCTCAAGCAACCGGGCTAGCCTCTCGTCACTCAGGAACTCCGCAAGATCCTGTCTTGTGATCGGCCTGTGGCCCGATGACGTGGCCCCCGGCCGAAACAGTACCTCCTCCAGTGGAACCTTCGTGGCTTCCTCTTCCTCGCTCGCCATGCCCTTACCCTTCGCTGGATCCCTTGGCGGAGTCTCGCTTGGCTCGGCACCACCATCCTCGGTACCTCCACTGCCTACGCCCTCGGAACTGCTACCAACCACCACCGAACCACTCACGGCCTCGCTCGGGTCCAATTGCACGACCCCAGCCCTCTCGGCCCCGACCTCAACCATCGCGCGACGGTCTGACTGCGTCGCGCGACGATTCTCGTCGCCAACCACCTCCTCCTCGTGGCCCTGAACTCCATCGCCGCCGCCTGTGGCCGTTGTGCCAGTGCCAGCAGTCGTCTCCGCCTGCGCCTGATCTCCTGTAATGACCTCCGTGGGTCCTCCCTCGTCCTCCGGACGATCAACCCCTTCTTCTTCACCGTCACCATTGCTATGATCCGCCATGGGTGCGTGTGTGGGTGTGGGTTTGTCGGTTTTTGGTCAAGGAATCAAAGCCTTTGCTTGGGGGCTTGGAGAAGTTTGAGAGTGGTGAGGAGTTGTAGGATTTCGAAACCACTGAGAACTGCTTCTGTAACGTCCCCGGGAAGTTTAAAAGCGTGGAACAGGTTGGGCCGGGTTTGGGCCATTCCTGGACCGAAGTCCTAGCACGTGACCATCGCGCGATGGTATGGAATTGTTGCGCGATGATTCAAGTGGGCCTTAGGTCCAATCCAACTTCTGGACAACCCCGATCCTGCTTATCCGTCTGTTCAAAGCACACGGGTTTTCGCCTAGGCCCCACAACGATTTTGAGGATTATCACGAGTCAATGTCTTTTAAACCCGAAACACATTTATATATCCCCAGTAGTGGTCCGCCCGCACCAAAATCAGCGACGATCCATCCGTCCAACGTTCAATCAGCGACGATCTATCCGTCCAATTATCAATCAGCGACGATCTATCCGTCCAACGTTCAATCAGCGACGATCTATCCGTCCAATTATCAATCAGCGACGATCTATCCGTCCAACGTTCAATCAGCGACGATCTATCCGTCCAATTATCAATCAGCGACGATCTATCCGTCCAATTATCAATCAGCGACGATCCATCCGTCCAACGTTCAATCAGCGACGATCTATCCGTCCAACGTTCAATCAGCGACGATCCATCCGTCCAACTTTCAATCAGCGACGATCCATCCGTCCAACTATCAATCAGCGACGATCCATCCGTCCAACTTTCAATCAGCGACGATCCATCCGTCCAACTTTCAATCAGCAACGATCCATCCGTCCAACTATCAATCAGCGACGATCCATCCGTCCAACTTTCAATCAGCGACGATCCATCCGTCCAACTTTCAATCAGCGACGATCTATCCGTCCAAATTCGGATCAGCAATCAATCTGCTCACCGATCCGTTGGTGCACGGTATTTGTATATACTTGCTAACCCTTTTCGTTTACATCGGCTTTTGGGTGGATTGGATGGGTGTCTAGAAATCTTTGACGTTACCCGTACCAGCCAATGGTGCTTCGCGTGCCGTCAAAGAGGGACTACTGTAGACACCCCAATCTGACTTCCCGATCGTTTTACTTTCTTCTTCGGTTTCTTGATTCCCCGATGATGAGTCAGGTCGAAACAGTCCCGAGAACTTGGAATGGCTTGAGTTTGGAATGTGAGGAACCCATCCTTAGCCTTAAAACCTTAAATCAGAACCTGAACCTTGGGTTTGAATGTCGCGCGACATATTGGAACCCTCGCGCGATGGTTCATTTGCCAGGTGGTGGTCAAAGTCAAAGCTTTGACCATTGACCATCGCGGGGTTGGCTGGACCCTCGCGCGATGGTCTCACTTCATCGCGCGATGGTCAACACCTGTCATTTTCACCCAGATTGCGTGTTGGTCAGGGGGCTACAGACCCACGTGACCCCGTTTTCTCGGCTGAACAGCGTTCTGGGGGGGGCTCCCCTTGCACCACCTCACCCCCCATTCTCCCATCACCTTTGTCACCCACTCCTCCACCAAGCATTTGTAACCAGCATTGTTGGCTGGTTACAAGGGCTTGGTTAGCCATCCACTAACCCCCTTCTCCTATAAATACCCCCCCCATGCTTCCTTGCAAAAGGTTACAAAAAAAACTCCCTAAGAAAGAAGGAAAAAAGCTCAAGCACAAATACCTCACACAACTCAAACCCACATAGTCACCCTCCAAATCTCACCATCCCATCATTCAAGCCATTTCCAAGGCACTCAAAGCAAATGTATAATATCTTTCTGCTCACTGTTCGAACCCCTGAGGGGGGCTGGCAGGGTCAAGGCTGGTAATTGATACCAGTTCTGGCCCTAAAGCTGGCAGAGTTTCAAGAGTCTGTTGGCTGGGAAACCCTCGCGCGATGGTCCCGTTTCCTCGCGCGACGATTCTGTCTGCGTGAGAATGGACCACGTGGGGAAGGGACCCTGGTTTTTACGTTTATTATTGTGCATATAGCTCTTTTAAAAGTCTTTAAAGGAGATTTAGCTCACTGCTTTGCTATTTTGCATGTTGAAAATCACTATTAGGCTTAGTTTATAGCACTTCTTGGTTTGGAATGCTTTTGGGATGCTCCTGAACATGTCTCAGAGCCCTAAGTATGCAAAGCAATTCCTGGAAATCCAGTCAGAACAATCGCGCGGCTGTCTCATACTGTCGCGCGATGGTTCTCTCTCTCCCAGGGAATGCCCTTGCATGAGCAGCTTGGCCTTGGCCTTCGTTTAGACACCCCCACTGTTTGGGGGTTGCTTTTTCATAATATTTCTATCTGTTGGCTGTAATATTGTTTACTTTCAAGTACCCATAAACTGCTTGGTTTGCACCTGGGTGAGCACTGGTCCTTCCAGAGCCCAGAAGGGAATGAAATTCAAACCATTGGTGAAACATGAACACTCGGTGAAACATGAACACTCGCGCGAGGGTATGGGAATGGCGCGCGACGGTTTGCTTGCATGCGGATGAACTCACGCATGCAAGCTGGCTGTTTCTTCGTGCCAAAATCATACACAGCGCTATCTTGATGTATGATCGATGTTTTTGAACTTCGTTCCATTTATTACTTGTCATCTTACTAATCCATGCCATATCTTATCACATCCTGCAAACTGTTACAGTTTTAATCCCCGATTAACTGTTCCCCCGCCCTAATTGGCTAAAAACTGATTAATGAAACAGAATCGCAAAACAAACATTTTCGCAAATGCCTAAGTAGAGACCGATCTCCGGATTGGGCGAGAGGGGTGCCATAAAACCCTTCCCCTCTCGTAACCGGGCTCCCGAACCCAGATATGGTTATGACGGACTGGTTCCTTAACTTTTTCAAATCGAAACAGCGCGGCAAGCGCTTCGAAATACGGTTCCTTGGGTGTCGGACCTTCAAAACCCAAGTGGCGACTCTGTATTTTGCGAGCGCTTGCTTCCCCGCTCGCGCTCCCTCGCGTTTCGGAATCCGGAAGTTCCGAAGGGCACGCATGCCCACAGGTAGTATTTTTTTAATATATTACATAATCACTTATTCTATTTTCCAACAATATGGCATCATATGGCGTCATATTTGAAATCCCTTGGCTTCATTTGGCGTCACATTTTTGTTAATATATCCTTTTAATTTTTGTAATTCTTTATAAGATTAATAAATTTCTTTTTTCTTAGAAAATAACAATATGGCGTCATATTCCATATTTATATATGTGTGTGTACACATGACCATAAGGAGTTTTTTTTTCCTTCAGCAGAATAATGATTGATCATTGAAATTTTTCATACAACAGATTAAATTAGAAATCAAAGGCATGCTATATGTGAAAGCATTACAACAGTTACATATGTCACTGTAAAAAATAGTAGATGACGTGAAGCCAAAGACTAGACTATCTTGACACCGATAGAAAGAAAAACATGATAGATGAGATGACACAAGGCTTACAACATAAACTATATACTCCATGCATCAATGAAAAGAAGAGCGTGATCATTTATGGGGTGTTTGGTCACATTTTTGTTTTCTGTTTATGTTTTTCTGTTCTTTTTTTCAAAACTAAATCAATAAAACATGTTCAGTAATTTGTTTATGTTTTTTGTTTTTTATAAATGGTTTTAAAATTTCTAGAAATTATGAAAACTTAGAATAGGTGTTTTTTCCTTGTTTTCAAAACAAAGGTTTCAAATTTTGTCGGGGAGTAATACTCTCTCTCTCTCTCTCTCTCTCTGACCCAATATGAAGTTTTAATTAGACTTTGATTTGGCTTATTCAAAACGTTCATTGATCTATTTGAAATTAGAACATTGCAAGTTAAACATTTAGATGAGGTTTTGACTAGGACGGAACAACTCAAATTACTTTAAATTATTGCTTAATTGAGTGAAGATATTGTAAAGAGAGAAACCCAAAACCAGAGTTTTTTCTACTATTGGGTCTGCTGAAGGTGGAAGAAGACTCAGGAAACTATCCAATGTGGTTAAGCACTTGGTTTTATGATGCACCCTATTGACTTTAGCTTAATCGGGCAAGTCTTTAAACTTGGGTTTGACCCTATCCACCATTTTTTGAGGTGTATAATCAATTTTTGACTTGTATAGAAGGTTGATTGCGAGTGAAAATGAGTTCAAGAGGACAAAAGGGGAATACAAAAAAACATTTCACTTTGACAAACCAAAACAAAAGAAAAAATGATATTACCAAACATGTTTTATGTTATTTTTATTTTTTAATGTTTACAAAAAATAATTACCAAACATGGTTTTTTTTTTGTTTTTTACTACAAAAACATATATAAACCTGATTCTATTTCTAATTTCTTAAAAACAAAAAATTGAAAACTGAAAAGGTTATCAAACGCCCCTTTATTGAAAAAAAAAATACAAGGCGATTGAAAGATTAAAGCAACCCCTTAGAGATTCCACAAAGTATGCAAACTTTTTTTTTACTCCTTTTTTTATTGTTAACTCAGGTGTCCGGATCCGGGAAAAATCTATAGAGGAGTCACCTCTTTAAGACCGGCCATATACATTTATAAGTTGGTAAGCGAATTCACATTAATTTTTTATTTAATTCAAAAATTATTTTATACATAAAAAAAAAAAACCCTACAATTATGGATTGACTCCGAATAAGTTGAAACACCTAAGAGAATTTGAACTGACTAAACTCCAAAGTCCCAGGACTTTGACCCCAAGCTTTTTTAACTCTTTAATTTGATCTTTCCCGACAAGAATAAATCCCAAGTATTTTCGAAGTGTCCAAGATTCTTATGTCCACTTGCATGAAATGTAGGATTCCTTCCCTTAAAAATGGATCGATCTCAACTTATAAATACCCCCCATGCACTGATATTCCCCAAGTACAACAAAAATCTTTCCAGAGAAGGAAAAAGAAGAAGAGGGAGATCGAAAAGGCATGCAACGTCGTTCATCAACAGCCATGAGTTTGTGGGGACAGATTTTCCGGCGAGGGAAAATGACCCAATCCAACTGCCATGTGTTTATCAACTATAGGCGGGTCGATACGAATAAAAACGTTGCAGGGCTTTTATACGATCACTTCTCTAGGCTGAATTTGAGACCGTTCTTGGACAGCAAGTCAATGAAGCCGGGGGACAAGTTATTCGAGAAAATAAACGCGGCGATACGTGATTGTAAGGTATGCATCGCCGTGCATGGCTAGCTTCGAAACTTTTCCCGAAGGCCCCATTCAGTTACGAAAACAATTCAATTATTGCGAGTTTTAAGCTTTTGTTGTAATAAGAAGGGTAATGCATCAAAAAAAATTAGGTTTCCTTGCACACATATATATATTTTAATTTATCGACAACAAAGATTTTACTAAAACTTGACAAAACAAAAGGCAGAGAGAATCAAGTACCAGGCTTTCCTCTAACTCGGGTTGCAATTGTTTTTGCTCTACTTCCTATGTGACACTCTATGAGATGCTCCACGTGTCCATAATTAAACTTTAGGAGACAATGCATTTATACTACAAAAACTTACCAAAACGTCAGACATGCTAAGTACATATAAAGGTTTTAATTAATAAGTAACGGTGGAGGACAACGTGCATGGCAGCAGTAGAGAGAATATTGAACGATAAGTGTGGTGAGAATCAGATGTAGTGATTATAAAATAATTTTTTTAGCTTTAGAGCACTTGAAATGATCGTTGTGGTCATGTTGCGGTCGTGAAGTGGGCAAAATGTCTTTTGGTGCAATTCGCGGAAAACAGCCCATAGGTGTGAATTTTGCATAGCACCGGTAAAGCGGAGTGTAACGATATCAGTAGACCAAAAAGCGCTACGTAGCAACCAATACGCACAAGATTCTTGTCAGCTAAATCCATCGTATACATTTATGCTACGTACACTTTGACGGCTCTAATTCTTGATATTACTAGGGACAAAATCGGATTATAATAAACCATCACCTACCTTAGACTAATTGTCCGCACAAGATTCTTGTCAGCTGCTTGTTTCGTTTGTTCGTTCCTTTTTTCGTTTATTTGGCTTTTTTTATGGTATCAGCAAAATTTACTTTGTTTGTCAATACGAAAGGTAGGGATCGCCGTGTTTTCGCCGAATTACTGCAACTCCTATTTTTGCCTCCATGAGTTGTGCATGATCATAGAGTGCAAGAAGAGGGTTGTTCCTATCTTTGTTGACGTGAAACCCTCAGAGCTTAGGGTTTTGGATAATAGAAGCTGTCCAGCAAAAGAATTATTTAGGTTTAGAGAGGCTATTGAAGAGGTCAAGAACACTGTTGGTTTGACATTCGACTCAACAAATGGGTGAGCATCAGAATTATCCATTTTGTCTGTCTTTTATCATATTGTCAGGACGACTTTCAAAGCTGTAGACATGAATGCATATATATTGCTCACATTTTGTGTTTAGGAAAATTACCAAAATCACCCCAATGTTTTTGCAAATTGTAGATTGGCCCCTCATGTTTGAGAAATCACAATTTACCCTTTGTTAAATAACAAACTATCCTCTTGCCGTGATGTAATGGCTATAGAATTCATATTGTAGCATGTGAAAGACTGTAGCATGTGAAAGACTACAGATATGTAAAAATAACCTTTCACATACTACAAAAAAAATAGATTGGTCCATTGTAATACTCTCTCCGTTTTATAATATTTGTCTGATCCGCAAATGATGTCTAAAAAATAACGTATTTTTTCAAAAAAGAAATTCAATTTTTTTCACAAATTAAAAGAAACTCAATGATATCTCGTAACTTGAAAAAAACTTGAATTTTTCTAACAAAAATTGTAGTATTATTTTTAAGACCCCGTTTGTGGACTGAACAAATATTTTGAGACAAAGGGAGTAACGATTTGATGATGTCCGATAAATTCAATTGAATTTCCTAGCTGCTACATCACGACAAGGGATCAATTTGTTATACATCAGGGCTATTTTGTAATTTTCCAAATGTCAAGGTTAATCTGTAATTTTTAAAAACCTTCGGGGTGATTTTGGCAGTTTATAAATTTACTTTTTGTTTTTTATTTTAATTTTAAAAATCCAATATAACTCAACTATCTAAAGAAACTTTGATAGTACTGGTATATAATAATTTTTCTTAAGGAGTAGAAAAATTATAACGGTCTAGTTTCAACAATTTGGGATCCATATCGGAAAAAACTTGATGATTGAAATTGTAAATTTGATAAAAATCATTGCGAAAATCAATCATTCAAAAATTATAATGATCAAATATTAGGTGATATAACTTTAAAAGGAAAATTGAGTAGGAGTACCTACTATAAGGGTTTTTCCTATAATAAGAACATAAATATTTTTCCGTAAAGTCTAAAAGACATTCTGTCCAGAATTTACAAAAAACCCATCCCAAGGTTGATCGGCGTTAACCAGCGTTGACCGGCATTGACCAGTGTTGACTAAGGTTGATCGGCGTTGAAAGTGCCTAAAACCCTTATGAAAGTGCTTAAAACCTTAGGTTACCCTATATATAAAAGTACCTAAAACTTTAGGGTACCATATGAAAGTGCCAAAACCGCTAAAATCCTATAATAGGAAAGTGCACCCTAAAATCCTATGAAAGTGCCTAAAACCCTAAGGTACCCTATAAAAGTGCAATAAGATCGAAAAACAAAAATATCATATTTTGTGTTAGCCAAACAAGACCCTTGTCTTATTTAAGACAATTTAAATAAAAAATTATATTTTTGTATTAGCCAAACAAAGCCCTTGTCTCATTAATAGCAATTTTATTTTTTGACGGACTCTAGACTAAAAAATATTTTTATTAATGGATTCTATACATCACAGAAATTTAGGTTGGACTAAAGCTCCTATGGGGTTGATTCATTTGGACTTTAGATTAACATGCTGAACTTTAAAGCAAATTTATCTTGGAAGAAAATAACAAACTACCATACTGGATTGAAATTCATATATTTCAATATAAGTATGTTTTGTATGATTCAGTTGTATAGGCTAGCTTATCCGTACCTCGAATAATCATGAGAATATAAGTATGTTCTCATAAGTTATTAATCTATATTCAATTAAACGTGATTTTTTGACATGATCGAACTTCTCAACGAACATACAAATAAATGATTGCATGCAATCATGAAAGTGAACCCAAGATGGATTTGGTATTATCAAAGATGGACTAGGCCAACTTTTTCTAAATAAGCCCATGCCATTACTTAAAAACCCTATATATTGAAGAATGTTTGATTGATGTTTGATGTGGCCGGGTAGGGATTGGTCGGAACTGATTAAGAAAGCTTCGGATGCCGTTATGAAAAACTTGCTGGAGGTTGAAGGAGAGACACTAGGCTGGAAGCAGTACCCGAACTATTGATCATTATGCATAGTGAAAATCTTTTTCACAGCTCCGCCATGAATAGTTGTTTATAGAGCCAATCGCGACTTGGACCGTTTGGGTGTCTTTTCCCTGGAAAAGTTTCGTTTAAATTTGGACTGTACAAAGTCGAAATGGACAACCCAGATTGCATGGCTCCGTGAACAACCTGTTTACAGCTGCTCCGTAAATAAGTCTATCTCTTTTGCATAAACAGTTCCTCAAGCTGAAACGAATTCTACGATTGTGAACACATTTTTATTTCAATTAATATAATCTTTGTACACCGTCTTTCTCTGCAATTAGAATTTTCTTATGGAGTTTTTGGATATTGAGTTTTCTCATTTAGATATCTATCTGAGTATAACCTGGTTTTGGATATGAGTTTTGTCTCTCAGAGTCAGAGGTTACGCTGTTTCAGCTGATCCTAGTGTTGCTGCTAAATATTTGAGGCTGTTGTGGCAACTATATATAATTGCATATACTTTTGTTTTTATCAGCAAAGAAGATTTTATTAATCTTTGAGAAGTATTCAAAGATTTAACGGATTTCGGGTACACTGACAAAAGCCACCCGAGAACCACACCAAAGAGGATGGCAAAAAGCCAATATATCAAAACATCACAAGCAAAGCAAAAGCCTCACAGCCGCTAAAAAATCTCCGAACATATGCCATAAAACACACTAATATCCAAAGAAACCAAAAGGAACGTACAACAAGAGAACTAAACCAAAACAACTCCAGACCCAGGAATTAAAATTCAAGAGAGAGAGAGAGGGGCTCCTTCCTCAAGATCATCATCAACTTCCTCCAAAAAATCATATTCCTCCAGATCATCAAGAGCATTAATCCTTTCCACTCTTGTGTGTTGGAGATAATTTAGAATTTAATGTTTAGGATAGGATTGTCTAACACAGTTCATGTACTTAGGTTATTGAAGAGTCAAATGTATGTTCTTGATACATGTAGGGGAAGATTCATGTGTGTATGGAGATACATGAATGCATTAAATATGAGGAGTTTAAGATGTATGTGTATGTCCTATATAAAGGGGCATTGATCAACGGAGATGGTATGTAGAAATATTCAAAAGTATTGAAATAAAATTATCTTGTTGAGTGTTTAAGATACTTGTGTTTCTTGGGAGCTTTGTACGGCCTTAGAGTCGTACATCTCCGAAATGTTTATATTCTTTTGTTATCCTCTACATTTATGTTTAGTTATTTTATATAAGTCCAATATATTCCGCTGTAATGGAGCTCTGTACGGCGTAGAGTCGTACATCTCCGAAATGTTTATATTCTTTTGCTATCCTCCACATTTATGTTTAGCTATTTTATATAAGTCCAATATATTCTGCTGTAATGAATTTCCAAAAATTGGTATCAGAGCTATTATAATCCTAGAAGTGATCCTAGAAGTGGTGATTGATCATCTTTTGATGACAATGGAGACGTATTGTAGGAGGATGGAAACAATTGGTGCTTAGAATAGCACTAGATTGCAACGGCTATTTGTGTCTCTTCACCGGAACCCTAGTTCGTCATCCGAAACCTAATTTGCAAAATAGACAAGGGGTGAGCGCACCTTTGCCTCTCGTAGCAAAGGCTCTCCGATGCCTAAGTTAATATCACGTACTAGAGAAATCCCTAATTATCTGTAGGAGAACAATATTCATGCAACGTATTGAGTATCTTTTACGTCTAGGTTTACCTCATATTTATAGATTCATAGATGCTTGCTGTCCAAGAATCCCAGTCGCCCTAGGATTTCTATCTCATATAGAAAACCCATGATATCTTGGATTCTCATTCCCTTATCAGTTCATTATCTTATTCCTTTTAGGACTCTTTTCCATAACTGGCCGAACATCCCATTCCCGTTGGTATCTTTCCCAGATTCTATATTTTCGGGATCTCATTCCTTAACGGAACACCACTATTTCTGGACCCTTCTAGAGTGTTCCTTGCACCTAAGGCTGCTTCCCCAGATTTCTCCTCCTGTTCGACCTTCTCATTGCCAAACAGGCTACTTGGACCAGTGACTTTGCATGTCACTTGTTCTTTATCTATCCCTTGGACTAATAATTTCTCATGTTCAACGGTCCAAGGCCCTGTACAGACTTCCTGGATCAATGACTTCTCATGTCACTGATCCATATCGCTAACCACCGTATTGCACGGCGACTGTCCCTATCATCTATAATACAAATTGCGATGGTGTAGTGGCTCACATATTTTCTCTTCATAAATCTTGACCGTTGAATTTAGTAGACATTTCTCTACATAAATCTCAACCCTTGGCATTAAACGAGTATTGGAAAATGAAAAATACAATGACATTGCCGTTGATTGGGTGGACTAGAATTCCTGATTTTTTCAGTCATTATATTCAGTTTAGTAATGATTTCTGAAATTGCCATTGATTGGCGTTGAATATAATGATATGCTATAATATAATGAAAAATTAATACAATGACATGCCATGAATCGGGTAAGGGAAATTGCGTTGATTGGGCGGAATTTTTGGTAATGAATTTTCTGTAATGATTTGTTCTCATTTTCAGTTTTTGGTAATGAATTTTGGATGAACGAATTTCTCTCTCCCTTTCTCCCTAATCGTTTTTTGAACAAGTCCTCTTTCCAGTTCTCCCCTGACTCTTGCCCTCCCTCTAGTTCTCTCTCCATAGGTATAGCTCTTTGTTCTCTCTTTTTTTTAAATGGTTGACGGCTGTGAATTAAAAAATTAGTTGTTTAGAAAATTAGTTCTTTGTTTTTTGGTGTGTGCAAAGTTATGAGAAAAGTATGTTACCCATACTTCTTTTTTTTTTTCCCCATGTTTTGAAATTTGATAAGAAGAACATGTCTTGAAATATGATTTAGAAATTTCGAAGCTTCCTACACGGTAGGTTTCCGTGTTCTCATTTCAATTTTGCATATTGAACTGGCCCCTTATATGGAAAGCTAGATGAGTTCGGGTTTCATATGTTTTGGTGTATAAACTATTGTTCGAATCTCATTTTCTTTATCGGTATGGTCAATTATAATTCCATGATTTAAGGATTTTATAGGGAAGGAAAGGTCTATAATTTATTCAGTTAATTCTCTCTCCCAACCCAAAATACCTAGAACTTTGAAAGTCCATGAACGGCTCCACCCGCAGGTATATGCTTCCTCCATGTCATTTATGATTTTTTAAGCTATTACTGTTTTGTAGTTCTAAGATATTTGATGTTTTGATCATTTGCGTAATCTTTACAATTAATGTTTAATTGTGCATCCAATCTCACTCACGTTGATGAAGACCGAAATAAGTGAGTCATTTGTATCATTAAATGTATAATTTCTACATTTTTTAATATCTAATATCAGGGCGTGGTTTATTTCCTCAGTTGAATCCTTATAAACTCACACATACATGCAAGCTAAGCATGTTGAAAGAAGTACATATACTCAGGTTATTTTTATTTTTAATCTTTAAGGAAAGTGGTGGTTGCTCTTCTTTATAAGATATTGGTATTTTAGTGTTCTCTGACAAATATTTTTTTTTAAACCTTAAGTCATTCGATAAAATTTCAGATATTGGTGATTTTTGTGGTCATATATAACTTACTTTGCTCTTTTCTATTAGCGAATTACCCATGCCACTTCACTCCAAACTATGTCAAATATTAAATTCAATGAGTACATGAGAAGTGTAATTGAAAATTTGAGAACCGATGTTGAAGATGCATGAGAATTTTGTGTCGTCCTTCCACACTAATTAAAAGTCCATAAATCACTATACCTAGAGTTGTTCAGAAGCGAAAGAGTCACCATAGTGTTGGATTATTTAGAAAAGACCTATGTTATATATATCTCTGTTATGTTCTATATATACCTATGTTCTAGAGTTGTTAGGTTTTTGGTTTGTACTTTTTTGCCCAAATGTGAATGCTCTCTGGCGCTTCAGTTACCCAAATGTGTGCAACTGTTAAATCTAATTGAAAGGGAATTTAGGTCCAACATAATAGTTTCTACTTGAGCTCACATCACATGTAGCCAATTTTGCTGATCGTCAAACAATACCCTTATACCATTTAGTGTTCAGGGGAAGGGAATTAAAAATAGCCTTGAAAGGTTGGACCTAAGAGGTTAGGAGGAGGACACTGAATTGTTTGTTCATCAATCAAGCAGGCACGGGCAAACCCTAGTATTTATAACATGGTCCCTCGTACCATGAGTTCTTTCCCTATTCGGCCCCTTTATTGCCGAGCAGTTCATCTGGTCCAACGACTTCACATGTCACCGGTCCTTTCCAACTACTTAGACCAGCGACTTCTCGTATCTTCTGTCCTTATCTGCCGAACAGACTACCTGGACCAATGACTTCTCATGTCACTGGTCTTGTATTGCCAATCACTGCCTTCCACGGCGGTTTATCTTATCTTACTTACTCTGTGGTCCCACGTACCACGTGCTCGGGCCCTAATTGGGCTTGTTTCGGAATACCTCCCTCCAATTGCTCCCCAGCTTTACTCGTCATTTTCTACTCAAATGACGAGCAAAGCTCCCAAGTAATTAACAAGAAAATTCATTCTACTTCTGCACTTTTGTTCACAAAATTGATGCAATTCTAATCATTTGTCCAGGCAAAACGTCTCATCGTTTGGGCTGGACAGGCTTTTCCTGCCCTTACTTTTACATGTGGCATTCGTTGTACTGCTCACATTAAATGCGGACGGACACCTTTGGGGAACGGAATGCCCAAACGGCATATGGGGTGACGTTTCACATACACCACCATATTCATCAGGGTATATTTGGGTTTTCGTCCCATTTTGAAACCCACTCTCTCTCTAGACTCCCTCTGCAAAAAGAAGGTTTGTATTTCACCTACCATTGGAGTATTGCTCACTATCTCGAGGCCCCTTCCTTTCTGCAGTTTAGGAACTCCGATCGTTATACCGTAAGTCACCGCTCCTCATTTTGCCCTATTATTCTCTTTGATTTAGGGTATTTCTTCATCTAGGGTTTCTTCGCCCCTATCTTTCTAAAAAATCTTGCCTTCCAACAATGGGGAGGTCCAAACGGCACTGTAATACTCCTCAGGCCATGGCCAATTTTAGATCTCGTTACGAGATCCCTGATAACGTAGCCACTACACTGGCCCCTGAGGACGCCATACGTGAGTGTCCTAATAACGACACCTTCCATATCCCTGTTGTTGCCATTGTAGAAGGAGGGGTTAGGTTTCCTTTGGCTCCCCTGCTTCGTCAAGTCCTAGCCCATTATTGATTAACCCCAATGAAAGTTTCTGGCAACTTCTTTCTTGTCGTTATGGGCGTAAATGCCATAAATCAAATGCTAGGCACATCCTTAGGTTTACATGATATTCATCATCTGTATAGCATTTCCAGAACCAAGGATGCCCTCACATATTACTTGAAAAGTAGGGACTCCAGAAGAAAACTCGTTCTTGAACTCCCTAATTCCGCTTTAGGAGATGATGATGATTTCCTCATCGTCATGGGGAACTTCGAGCCCAGAGACGAGGACGGTCAAGTGATAGATTTCCACGCCCCTCACAGATTTGGACAACCATGTTAGCTTCTTCCTCTCGCTGCGTCCTTTATTGCTCAAAGTTTACTTGTACATTGCTAATTCACTCTATCTGTTGCATTCTTTTTTGGGAAAATTTTCGTAGTCATCCCTGTAGTTTTACGGTTGTCTCACTTTCGTCCCTCTGGTTTCAAAGTGCTCCAATTTTGTCCCTGTAGTTTGTCTTACGTTCCAAATTGGTAAAATCGTTAACACCATTAACGAAACTAATGGAAAAAAAAAAAGTGTTCCAATTTTCAATATGTTTGAACCGATGCAAATATCTTATTTTTCTGATCATTTTATCTTAAATGGTCATAATGGATTTTTGGCTCTAAGGCCTTTCAATGAGCACCCTAAGAGAGCCCTGAAACTAAATAAGGAGTCTTCGGGTGCTCGTTAAAAGGCCTTAGAGCCAAAAATTCATTACGACCATTTAGGATAAAATGATCAAAACAAAAAGATCTTTGCACCGGTTTAAACGGATTGAAAATTGGAACACTTATTTTTTTTTTCCCGTTAGTTACATTAACGGTGTTAACGATTTTACCAATTTGGAACGTAAAACAAACTACAGGGACGAAATTACAGCACTTTGAAACTAGAGGGACGAAAGTGAGACAACCGTAAAACTACAGGGACGACTACGAAAATTTACCCTTCTTTTTTATAGCCACATATGTCAACCAAGGTCATGACATCATTACCCCACAAGTCCATGTGGCTGATATTAACCATGCTCTTGCTTTCAATGGACAAGGAACTTATCTCGCAAGCCGAGCAAGAGCAGCATAAATGCTGCTAAACTACAAGGCTTCATACGGGGGATTCATTGACCACTGCACATGAGCAGCTGACAACCCTGAGCTCTTTACCGCGTTGTCCTCAAGTCCCATTCACGGAAGGACCAGTCGTTCCCCAACTCCACCAATTCCTGACGAGCCCATCCAACTCGCCGAGGAAGTCTTTACTTCATCTTCTAGTGTCTACAGTCCATCTCCTCCATCACAAGAAATGAATCAGCTAATCAATCTCAGCAGCCTACTCTCCCTTCCAAGAAACGGTCGTGGTCGTGGCTCTTCTCGTGGCCACAATGGCTCTCAAGGCCATGGACGTCGGGCCTCTATCCAAATTGACGCTCCACCAGGCTTTTCCCCTAATGAGGTTACTGATGCCCATCGTGACAAACGCCAGCGTTTGGAATCTTTTTTGAACGAGAGGCTCCCACCTCAGACCTCTACAACTCCAACTCCTATCTGGGTTCATCAACTTACCCATGGTACCCAGCCTGTCACCATCCGAGATAGCGTAGAGTCAGAGGGGACTACCCTTGCCTTGTCCCAAGCTTTTATGCTACTAGGAGACATTCAAAAAGAAGTGGCTAGCTCCCCTGACAACCTTCTTGGTTCGTTCATGGTGCACAGCGCCAAGGTATATTCCTTTTTCTTGTCATTGAATCTCGTTTTGCTTGTATTGGAGTTACTGATCCCTTGTGTTGTACCAGGCAATGCAAAAAATGGTAGTTATGGCCCAGAAACTAGGCCAGTTCGAGCCTCAATGTGCTAAGCTTGCTGGTGAGAATGCCAAATTGCAACGCTCAATCATTAGGCTTGAGAGAGAGAGAGACCAAACGCGTGCCGTGGTAGATGAACTAAAGGGTAAATTGGACGGAGCCGAGGTTAGTCTGAACCAGACTCTCGCGGAGCTCGAGTCAAGTAAGATTGGAGCAAAATTCGCATACCAACAGGGATACAATGAAGGGATTAACATGGCCACAGAGAGCTACAAGACTCAAATGCCTGGAATCCAAGATGAAATATGGGCTGCTGCTTGGGCCGCTGCTCTGACCAAGGCTGGAGTTGCAGAGACGTCCCGTTGTGGATTGAGAACGATCTTCCAAGCTCACAAAGTGTTCCTGAAGAACCTACGGAGGAGGAGGAGGAGGAGGAGGAGGAGGATAGCTTGGATAGAGAACTCAATGCTGATATCCCCGAACATCCCTTTGCTCATGCCGAACAAGATCCTAATGAGGTGTCAAATGAGGTGTCATATTTGGCAGAATTGTGCATGTTCACGTATGCATTCTAGGTTTATTCAAACATAATTTGCACTTGCAAATTGTTCGTAATTTGCACTATACTACACCCCTCTGCTCCCCAATACGAAGTAAGGAAAGATGGTGTACAACTTTCTAGCTCCGTATTCATAAAAGTTGAAAAACTCATAATCAAATTCCTAATTCATGATTTGATAACTCAAGGGGGCGTTATTCATACCCCTTACAACTAACAAAGAATAAAAAAAAAAGGAAATTTGATTCGTAATTCCCACACAATCACGATGTGCATCCTAAAATAGAATGAAAAATAAACTAAAGTCTTTCACATAAAGAACTTCCTCAAATTATGGGCATTCCAAGGCCTTGGAACCGGATTCCCGTCCAGGTCTGCCAATCTGTAAGCCCCTATGCCCACAATTTCAGTAACTCGATATGGGCCTTCCCAATTGGCCCCCAGCTTGCCCTCATTGGCCACTTTGGTATTGCCGAGCACCTTTCGAAGCACAAGGTCTCCAATGCCAAATTCTCGTGGGTGGACATGCTTGTTGTAGCTTTTCATTAACTGCTCCTAATATGAGGCCAAATGAACCAGAGCCCTCTCTCTCTGTTCCTCAACCAGATCCAACTTGATCTCCAGGGCTCTTTCATTGCCTCTACTTTCAACTAGTTTGGTCCTGTTGGTCGGCTAACCCACTTTTAATGGAATAACAGCCTCTGTTCCATATGCTAATGAATAGGGGGTCTCTCCCGTAGACCTCCTAGAAATTGTTTGGTGTGCCCACAGGACCAGTGGTAATTCGTCGAGCCATTTTCCCTTTGCTTTGTCCAACCTCTTCTTGATCCCGTCAAGGATGGTTTTGTTTGACACCTCTACCTGCCTATTACTCTAAGGGTAGGCTGGGGTTGAGTAGTAATTACTTATGCCATTGTGTAGTAATTACTTATGCCATTGTAGACACCCCAATCTGGGCTTCCAGATTAGTTTACTTACGGCTTTTGATTCCCCAATGATGAAATGGATCGAGAACACCCTGGGAATGATAGCGTGTTTGAGCTTTAAGAGTTTGCAAAACCCTTGAACCTAACCTAGCCTAAGCCACTTCAAAAACCAAAAACCTTACTGGTCCGCGCCAGGGCGCAACCATCCTACGCTAGGGCGCACCATCGCGCGCCCGACTCACTCCATCGCGCGACAGAGCGCCAGGGCGCACCATCGCGTGACAGACTGACTCCGTCACGCGATGGTCCAACCTACCACCAACCGTTCTGAAGGAGGACAGTTAGCCACCAATGCAACCTTAGCCAGGCCTCGTGGACTGGCCGAACTCCTCTGTTTCCAACCAGATTCACCCCCATCTCCTCCTATAAATACCCTCCATTTGTTCTCTTTCAAAGGGTTACCAAATTTTAAGCCCAAAGGAGGATTACACTCATAATCCTCCATTTTCACACTTCAACCATCCAAGAACAAAGCTCGTTCTTACACCTCAATCTTTTCAAACACCTCAATCAAACCTCAAAGCTCGAATTCGTTTCATACTCAACCAAAGGTATAGCATACCTACTATCTTTCTGTTCTGATCCCTGAGGGGGGGTGGCAGGGCCAAGGCTGGTAATTAATACCAGTCCTGGTCCTAAAGCTGGCAAGGTTTCAAAAACTGTCGTGGTAGGAACCAGCGCGCGATGGTCCCACTCTCACGCGCGACACTCTGTTGTTGCACGCGATGGACTGCGTGGGGATTGGTTTCCTACTGTTTTATGCTTTATTATGTTATAGATCACTGTTAAGCATGTTAAAAATCAGTTTACTGCTTTCCTTTGTTAGAAATTGCTAGTATGTAGTTCAATTTGCATGTCTGCAGTTTTGGAGTACCCCTGGAATCCTTCTGGACCTGTCCCAGAACCCAGAAATGTGTAAAACCAAACACTGGTCTGCGCCAGGGCGCACCATCGCGCGCCAGACTGGCTCCATCGGGCGACAGAGCGCCAGGGCGCACCATCGCGCACCAGACTGGCTCCGTCGCGCGATAGTATGTCTCTAACCAGTGAGTGGCCTTGCACGGGTAGCTTAGTTTTAGGTCATTATTTTGTCCCCATACTGTTTATGGGGTGTTTTATTAATTTGTAGGGCTTTACAACCTTTAAACTGTATATTATGCTGCTTATAACTACGTGGTTTGTCCTGGGTGTGCACTGGTCCTTCCAGAGTCCAAAGGGTTTGAGAATAAGAGCTGTGGGTTTGAGCTCACCGGCGCGGGCGTGTCTTGGGGCTGTGCGCGCAAGAGTAAACAGCATGCAGTGACTCGTTCAGTGCATGCTGGTTTCTTCCTATGCACGTCACTCCAAAACAGGGGCCTCCCAGTTTGTTTAAACTCCCACAGCAGTCTGTTCTCATCCTATACTAACTGCTCATCCATGCTATCATTCACATCCTGCAAACATGTTACAGCTTTAATCCCTTAAACTGTTCCCCCGCCCTAAATGGCTAAGGAATTGATTAATCAAACAGAATCGCAAATAAATATTTTCGCAAATGCCTAAGTAGAGACTGATCTCCGGATTGGGCGAGAGGGGTGCCATAAAACCCTTCCCCTCTCGTAACCTGGCTCCCGAACCCAGATATGGTTATGACGGACTGGTTCCTTAACTTTTTCAAATCAAACAGCGCGACAAGTGCTTCGAAATACGGTTCCTTGGGTGTCGAACCTTCAAAACCCGAGTGGCGACTCTGTATTTTGCGAGTGCTTGCTTCCCCGCTCGCGCTCCCTCGATCTGGGCCCTTGCATTTTGGAATCCGGAAATTCCAAGGGCACGCTGCCCACAGTGGCGACTCTGCTGGGGATCGAATCAATATTGGTCTATACTTAGATTTTAATACGCTTGAGAACAATCCCACAAAAGCCTATCAAAATAGTGAGCTTCGCGCTGCTAAAGAAAAGATTGGTGATTTAACAAGACCTCGTGTCCGGCCATCCTAACTGGGGCTTTTTCGATTGTTCTCTTGTGTAGTTTCTTTTAAGTATTGACTAAATAAAGAGAGCCAAAATTGAAATGGCATTTGCGAATTTGCGATTCTGTTCCATTAATCAAATTCTTTAGCATTTTTCATATGCATCGATGTGGGATAAAGCCGCGTTGGATCGTTTTGGCAATCCAACACGGTTTACCGGAGCCCGGGGACCCCGAATGACCGACAACCTTCGACGATGATGAGTCATATATTCTACCGTTTGACTGTTGCTCTGCGATTACACGGGCAGCGGGAGGTATATCTTGGCTCTAGTCCGAGGAACCCGTTACAAACCAAAACCAGCCTTTGCATATACAAAGCACTAGAACTCTCCAAACTAGGACAGATACCCACAGGGTAAGATTATTTGCATCTAACCCCACATACTGTCTACGTGTTATTGCTTTCCCTATCGCATGTACTGTACATACATACCGTTTTGCATAGGAGCATGTTTAGGGTGGCTTCTAAGTTGTATCTCTTTCGAGTCTGTCTTATGCTTATTAGGACGCTGCTAGACCCGATGAAGAGTCGTGCATCTCGATGGTACACATTACTAATTTTCAAAGTCCTTAGATCAGCGAGACTTTGAGGAATCAAACCTTTTTAAGCCCTTGGCTCATGCCCAATTGAAGTTTCAACCAAAAATAAGGAACCACAAAGTATGGATGCCGTGTCACTGGCACTACCCAGGTTGAAGTGCGAAGTCACTATACACTGCGGCGTTCAAAGTTAAGGTGCCATGTCATCAATACCGAGTTGTTTCGAATTCTAAGTTGAAACTTCAAGAACAAAATAGACAAAGGCTTAGTCTGTTTTGACATCTCTTAGTGTTAGTCGATCTGTTCAAAGGATACACCTCGAAAAGAAATCCGAGGATTTTGGCAGCTTCCGAGCATCATAAGATAGACTCGTCTTTAGTTGTAGAGTCTAGGAGGACACCGACGATGGCAACACGTGCATTGCATTCTAATTGCTGCAAGAACCCCACTGAGTTCTCGTTTACTTTGCTGTCCAAAGCTCTAGGCCATCTCATTGAAGGGAATAGCCAAACCTACTTGGGAACCTGTGCTGGGACTATTTCACTGTCACTTTCGAATCCAGAATGGCAGCACAAACAGAGCTGGCTGAGCTGAAGAAGGCTATAAAGGAAATAAGCCACAAGATGGACAAACAAATGGTTATGGTCTAGGGACTGGTTGGCCTCTTTACCTCCACAGCCCCACAGCCAGATATAGGGCTAGTCAAAGAACCTCCTCATGCCTACCAGTCTCCAACGGTCGGAATCAAACTATGCTTAGGAGACATGTTCAACGACCTAGTTGAATTCCATGAGGCTAAGACTCACTCGAAGGAGGATGTTGATTCCTTTGTCGAAGCCATTGCCAAAGGGGAGGACATGCTTAGTGATGAATTCAGCCCCAATGGCAAAAGAATGCATCCTGTTAATGAGGCAATGTGTTACAACTACAAAGCAAACAAGGGTCCTGCTTTGAACTCTCAATTCACTCGCCAGAACCCACCGAGGGTTTTCTCATATTTCGATGCACCTTTAGCCTCGGTCTATGAGAGGCTCATCGACGCTGGTTCCATCAAGCCCCTCAATCCAACTTCATTGCCCAAGAATCCCTCTGCCAATTTCAAATATAACCTCTTTTGCACCTACCATCAAATGCCTGGCCATTCAACCAATGCCTGTTTTCGGCTTCGGCATGCCATTCAAGATCTCATCGATTGTGGCATCATCCTAGCCCCATCTCCATCAAAAGTTACCACATCCAAACCTATCCCCAATATCATCCCAAAAAAATCAACCCAAGCCGACTGTACCCATCCCGTCCGAGCCTGAGGACAGCTTCCTGGCACCAGTTTGTGCAATTGAGACTTTCTCTGCCAACATCTGGACTAATAGTAATGAGGGCCTTGCAAAGGGGAGGACTGACCGGCTGAGGTCCATTGATCAAAAGAGCACTGAGTAGGTTTGGTCGAAGAAACTGAGGAAGCTGAAGTGTTGTTGCTTGGGCCTGACACCTGCTGGATCCTACCTCTTTTTGTGGAAGCTATGGGTAGCTTTTTAAATATTGCATTTTCAAACCGTGTCTAGTTTGCATTGGCATTTTGTTTGAGTCTGACACAGAGTCTTTTGAGTCGTCTAAATCTAGCTCTGAGTCGGAGGTTGTGCCTCTTGGCCTTCCACGTCGTAGCTTTTGTTTCAAGTTTTGAGCCTGCTATACTTGGCAACCCCGAGAGGCTTTCTTTATGATATGCATTATCTTGCTTCTAAGTACTTCGCTGACCTTTGAATAAATTGTGTTGACCCTGATGACGAAGGGATAGATTTCGGTGGGATCATCCCCAAGGAAATGTGTTCCCTCGTCGAAAGGGAAGACGAAAGGCATGCTCAGCCTATTAATTGAAATTGTAGTTTTCAATAAACTTGAGAGATGAGGTAGACCTCCAAAAGGTTCAAAGTTGGTTCAACACTGTCCCCAGAGGAGCATTGCGCCCGATCAGACAGGCTCGAAGAGTTCATTAACATCCTGGCGTGGTCTCACAGAAGACACGCCTGGCGTTGATCCTAAGACGAAGAAGCATCAAACCCCCTGCTATCGGGTGCCAATCCAGAAAGCAGAAGCTCAGAAGGCTCCGGGCCTCGTACCGTGGTCAAAAAGCAACGACAGCGGCGTTCCGCCAAGTACAAATGGGGAAATGCACAAAATGGCTCGGAGCAAGGCATTTCCAACCGAAGCACTCTTGACTCTTCGTCATCAAAGCCATTTTATCTAGGGCTGCAGCCAAAGATCATCAACCTCGATGGTAACAATTCAATACTTTGGTCAGCCTGGATCAATTCAAAAGCTACCTTTTCCCTGAGAGAAGCTCGTTGGGCTGAAAACCCCAAGGGTGGGCAATTCCAAGCAAAAGTAAGAGCAAGCCTGCTAGACCAAGAAACTATGAAGGAGGTCTAGGCAAAAGTAAAGGCAACATTTGAAAGCTCGCTAGACCGAAAACCCGAATGGGCGGTTCTAGGCAAAAGTTAGAGCGTAAAAGGTGAGGTAAAATACTCGAATGAACCTTAGCCTGAACTACGTTTTGACCTGATTCCCTAGCTTGGGATACGTAGGCAGTCTCTCTTTGAGACTCGGTCACAATCTATCAATTGGATCCATGGTTGACGTTTGGTACGCATCAAAGGTCGAAGAAGATCGAAGATCGAGCTGCATGGGAGGCGTCTGAAAGGGGAAAAACCTTTTGTCTTTCAGTTTTATTGCAAACTACTAATTCAATTTCAAAGCTGAGCATAAAGCCTTAAAAGATTTTAAGCATAAAAAACAGAATGAAATGCTGGCGAGGCCTAACGGCTCACAGTTTATTCTAAGTTCAGCGAAGTTTGGTGTGAGCAGTTGCAGTAGCTTTGCAGTCATGTGCGCTAGTTTGAGGTTCACACGCACTTATTCGTAGTTATGTGCATTGGTCTTAATCCTACGCGTGCTTTTTCAATTCGTGCAGCGATCAATAGCAGTCAGCTACTGCCTTCGAGTCCTGTTCAAGGGGCTTTTACCAAGTTTTGTCATGCTGTGCAGACCTAATGTGACTGCACGAGGGTGTCGATTTCAGTCCAGGCCTATATGTGTCTTTATCTGCTTCTTATGTCCGTTTTTGTGGCATTTTTCTAGATTTCAATCCATCGTCATGTCGATATGCTTTTCTCAGTTCTATTTGTTCATCCAGGTCACCGTACATATGTTTGACCTTACAAGTGTCAGTTTCACCTGTCTAAAGGGATATTGTGAGTTTTGGCACGTTAATGCCCAAAATTTCATTATTTTCTATGTGTCTAAGAGTCTGTGTCGCATCCTGGGGCTCTTTCTCCCTTTTCGTTTGAGCTAGGCGAGTCTGTACACATATGTGTGTCTGTGTGTTGACTCAATTCACTTGTCAATGCAAATTAGATATTAGCGCATGGTTTATGTGTCAATAAATTGGAAAAATGCAATTTTTACATTGCTACCCTTGCTTCTGTAATCCATAAGCTGTGGAATCTTATGGACGGCAAGGGCACGTCAGCCCAAGGCCAGGCAAAGCATATCTCTAGGGCTTATCCGCCCAAGCATCAAAGAAAGGGCATATAGGCCCAATGCCGCACCGCTATATGTCAACTGGGCACGCCGGCCTGCTCAAGCGTCTCTCTATCTGGATGCGCATCTCAGAAGCAAAAGATAGTAAAGTACTGGGGCTTAGTGATAGCCCTTAAGCATCGTTGTCCTCTTAGGAGCCGCCCTTAGCTTGTGTCTGCATTTTCAATTTGTGCATTTATACAACATTGCATATTGTGTATCAAATGTTTAAAGCAGAAAAATTCTATCAAGTGTCAAAGCATGCCTATACGATATCGAAGGTAGCAAGTAAACAGGATTTTGGAAATCATGCCTGTGGCCTAGTTCCTATTAGGACTGGAACCAGAATTGCTTCTTTGGGATAGTGCAAATATGGGGGAGTGCCATGTGCCACTTTCCAAATCTCGCTTGTCATGGTAACCATCAAGCACACAGCCTTGCCATCCTACTCTGCTAGCACTTGGAATGCACTTTGGGGAATCAGAATTCAATCCAATCTCAACGGCTCGATCATTCTGCACACTGATCCGCCCGATCCAAATCAACGACAGCCGGTCCTGTCCATTTCTCAACGGCTCGATCATTCTGCACAGTGATCTGCCCATCTCAATCAACGACATCCGGTCCTGTCCATTTCTCAACGGCTCGATCATTCTGCACACTGATCTGCCCATCTCAATCAACGATTGCCGGTCCTGTCCATTTCTCAACGGCTTGATCATTCTGCACACTGATCTGCCCATCTCAATCAACGACATCCGGTCCTGTCCATTTCTCAACGGCTCGATCATTCTGCACACTGATCTGCCCATCTCAATCAACGACAGCCGGTCCTGTCCATTTCTCAACGGCTCGATCATTCTGCACATTGATCTGCCCATCTCAATCAACGACAGCCGGTATTGTCCATTTCTCAACCGCTCGATCATTCTGCACACTGATCTCCCCATCTCAATCAACGACAGCCGGTCCTGTCCATTTCTCAACGGCTCGATCATTCTGCACACTGATCTGCCCATCTCAATCAACGACAGCCGGTCCTGTCCATTTCTCAACGGCTCGATCATTCTGCACACTGATCTGCCCGTCTCAAATCATTGACGGTCAGCCATAGCGTCCTAATCAACCCGATGGTCACTCATATCATCAACGACGGTTAGCCATATCGTCCAATTCAATCAACCTGATGGTCAGCCATATCATCAACGATGGTCAGCCATATCGTCCAACTCAATCAACCTGATGGTCCGCCATATCATCAACGACGGTCAGCCATATCGTCCAACTCAATCAACCCGATGGTCAGCCATATCATCAACGACGGTCAGCCATATCGTCCGACCCAATCAACCTGATGGTCCGCCATATCATCAACGACGGTCAGCCATATCGTCCGACCCAACCAACCTGATGGTCAGCGATATCATCAACGATGGTCAGCCATATCGTCCGACCCAATCAACCTGATGGTCCGCCATATCATCAATGACGGTCAACCATATCGTCCGACCCAATCAACCCGATGGTCAGCCATATCATCAACGATGGTCAGCCATATCGTCCGACCCAATCAACCCGATGGTTAGCCATATCATCAACAACGGTCAGCCAAATCGTCCGACTCAGTCATTCCCGAGGGTCAGCCATATCATCAACGACGGTCAGCCATATCGTCCGACTCAATCAACCTGATGGTCGGCCATATCATCAACGACGGTCAGCCATATCGTCTGACTCAGTCATTCCCGATGGTCAGCCATATAATCAACGACAATCAGCCATCGCCTGTCTCTGTCCATTCAGCGATGAAAACCAGCCACGTCACCTGTCTCAGCCCATTCATCGACGACAATCAACCACATCGCCTGTCTCTGTCCATTCAGCGATGACAACCTGCCACGTCGCCTGTCTCTGCCCATTCTGCGACGACAATCAACCACATCGCCTGTCTCTGTCCATTCAGCGATGACAACCAGCCACATCGCCTACCTCTGCCCAATCAGCGACGACAATCAGCCATCGCCTGTCTCTGTCCATTCAGCGATGACAACCAACCACGTCGCCTGTTTCTGTCCATTCAGTGATGACAACCTACCACGTCGCTTGTCTCTGCCCATTCAGCGACGACAATCAACCTCATCGCCTGTCTCTATCCATTCAGCGATGACAACCAGCCACGTCGCCTGTCTTTGCCCATTCAACGACGACAATCAGCCATCGCCTGTCTTTGTCCATTCAGCGATGACAACCAACCACGTCGCCTGTCTCTGTCTATTCAGCGATGACAACCTACCACGTCGCCTGTCTCTGCCCATTCAGCGACGACAATCACTTCGCCTGTCTCTGTCCATTCAGCGATGACAACCAACCACGTCGCCTGTCTATGCCCATTCAGCGATGACAATCAACCACATCGCTTGTCTCTGTCCATTCAGCGATGACAACCAGCCACGTCGCCTGTCTCTGCCCATTCAGCGACAATAATCAGCCATCGCCTGTCTCTGTCCATTCAGCGATGACAACCAACCACGTCGCCTGTCTCTATCGATTCAGCGATGACAACCTACCACGTCGCTTGTCTCTGCCCATTCAGCGACAACAATCAGCCATCGCCTATCTCTGTCCATTCAGCGATGACAACCAACCACGTCGCCTGTCTCTGTCCATTCAGCGATGACAACCTACCACGTCGCTTGTCTCTGCCCATTCAACGACGACAATCACATCGCCTGTCTTTGTCCATTTAGCGATGACAACCAACCACGTCGCCTGTCTGTGCCTATTCAACGACGACAATCAACCACATCGCCTGTCTCTTTCCATTCAGCAATGACAACCAGCCACGTCGCTTGTCTCTGCCCATTCAGCGACGACAATCAACCATTGGCTGTCTCTGTCCATTCAGCAATGACAACCAACAACGTCGCCTGTCTCTGTCTATTCAGCGATGACAACCTACCACGTGGCCTGTCTCTGCCCATTCAGCGACGACAATCACATCGCCTGTCTCTGTCCATTCAGCGATGACAACCAACCACGTCGCCTGTCTCTGCCCAGTCAGCGACGACAATCAACCACATCGCCTGTCTCTGTCCATTCAGCGATGGCAACCAGCCACGTCGCCTGTCTCTGCCCATTCAGCGACGATAATCAGCCATCGCCTGTCTCTATCCATTCAGCGATGACAACAAACCATGTCGCCTGTCTCTGTCCATTCAGCGATGACAACCTACCACAACGCTTGTCTCTGCCCATTCAGCGACGACAATCAGCCATCGCCTGTCTCTGTCCATTCAGCGATGACAACCAACCACGTCGCCTGTTTCTGTCCATTCAGTGATGACAACCTACCACGTCGCTTGTCTCTGCCCATTCAGCGACGACAATCACATCGACTGTCTCTGTCCATTCAACGATGACAACCAACCACGTCGCCTGTCTGTGCCCATTCAGCGACGACAATCAGCCACATCGCCTGTCTCTATCCATTCAGCAATGACAACCAGCCACGTCGCCTGTCTCTGCCCATTCAGCGACGACAATCAGCCGTCGCCTGTCTCCGTCCATTCAGCGATGACAACCAACCACGTCGCCTGTCTCTGTCTATTCAGCGATGACAACCTACCACGTCGCCTGTCTCTGCCCATTCAGCGACGACAATCACATCGCTTGTCTCTGTCCATTTAGCGATGACAACCAACCACGTCGCCTGTCTCTGCTCATTTAGCGACGACAATCAACCACATTGCCTGTCTCTGTCCATTCAGGGATGACAACCAGCCACGTCGCCTGTCTTTGCCCATTCAGCGACGATAATCAGCCATCGCCTGTCTCTGTCCATTCAGCAATGACAACCAACCGCGTCGCTTGTCTTTGTCCATTCAGCGATGACAACCTACCACGTCGCTTGTCTCTGCCCATTCAGCGACGACAATCAGCCATCGCCTGTCTCTGTCCATTCAGCGATGACAACCAACCACGTCGCCTGTCTCTGTCCATTCTGCGATGACAACCTACCACGTTGCCTGTCCCTGCCCATTCAGCGACGACAACCACATCGCCTGTCTCTGTCCATTCAGCAATGAAAACCAACCACATCGCTTGTCTTCGTCCAGTCTGCGATGACAACCAGCGATATCGTCCGTGTTCGCCCCGATCAACAACGATCAGGATATCGTACGATGGTCCGCCCATTCGCAACTAGTTGTTCCCCAGGAGAGTCCGCCTCGGCCTACCCCAAACGACTACTTCTACTTCAGTCTAGCTTCACGCGCATCTTCCAGCAGGTCTATTGCTCTGTCTCAGATGGTCTTTGATAAGGAGATTGGCTCTGATTCCCAACAGATGGAATTCAACCTGCCTGACACGACCTACTCGTGTTTGTTGGAATACTTTGTGCCGAGGATAGCTTGATCCCCAGCAACGACGGCCTGTCCCGTCCAAATCTGCAACGACAGGCTGTCCTGTCCAAATTCGATCAACAAGCGGTGATTCACTCGTCCACTTCTACTTCCATCCCCGACAATGGACAGCCAGTCCATTCCACCGATCAGGTTCCTTAAGTTTACTTGTCTACTTTGCTAGTATGCTTTGCTCTGGATTGCCTTGAGGGGTGTCTAGAAATCTTTGACGTTACTTGTACCAAGTCGATGGTGCTTCAAGTTTCGTCAAAGAAGGGCTACTGTAGACACCCCAATCTGGGCTTCCAGATTAGTTTACTTACGATTTTTGATTCCCAAATGATGAAATGGATCAAGAACACCCTAGGAATGATAGCGTGTTTGAGCTTTGAGAGTTTGCAAAACCCTTGAGCCTAACCTAGCCTAAGCCACTTCAAAAACCAAAAACCTTACTGGTCCGCGCCAGGGCGCAACCATCCTGCGCTAGCGTGCACCATCGCGCGCCCGACTCACTCCATCGCGCGACAGAGCGCCAGGGCGCACCATCGCGCGACAGACTGACTCCGTCGCACGACGGTCCAACCTACCACCAACCTTTCTAAAGGAGGACAGTTGGCCACCAATGCAACCTCAGCCAGGCCTCGTGGACTGGCTGAACTCCTCTGTTTCCAACCAGATTCACCCCCATCTCCTCCTATAAATACCCTCCATTTGTTCTCTTTCAAAGGGTTACCAAATTTTAAGCCCAAAGGAGGATTACACTCACAATCCTCCATTTTCACACTTCAACCATCCAAGAACAAAGCTCGTTCTTCCACCTCAATCTTTTCAAACACCTCAATCAAACCTCAAAGCTCGAATTCGTTTCAAACTCAACCAAAGGTATAGCATACCTACTGTCTTTCTGTTCTGATCCCTGAGGGGGGCTGGCAGGGCCAAGGCTGGTAATCAATACTAGTCCTGGTCCTAAAGCTTGCAAGGTTTCAAAAACTGTCGTGGTAGGAACCAGCGCGCGATGGTCCCACTCTCACGCGTCACACTCTGTTGTTGCACGCGATGGACCGCGTGGGGATTGGTTTCCTACTATTTTATACTTTATTATGTTATAGATCACTGTTAAGTATGTTAAAAATCAGTTTACTGCTTTCCTTTGTTAGAAATTGCTAGTATGTAGTTCAATTTGCATGTCTGCGGTTTTGGAATACCCCTGGGATCATTCTGGACCTGTCCCAGAACCCAAAAATGTGTAAACCAAACACTGGTCCGCGCCAGGGCGCACCATCGCGCGCCAGACTAGCTCCATCGCGCGACAGTGCGCCAGGGCGCACCATCGCGGGCCAGACTGGCTCCATCGCGCGACACAGCACCTGGGCGCATCCTCAGGCACCAGACTGGCTCCGTCGCGCGATAGTATGTCTCTAACCAGTGAGTGGCCTTGCACGGGTAGCTTAGTTTTAGGTCATTATTTTGTCCCCACACTGTTTATGGGGTATTTTATTAATTTGTAGGGCTTTACAACCTTTAAACTGTATATTATATTGCTTATAACTGCGTGGTTTATCCTGGTTGTACACTGGTCCTTCCAGAGCCCAAAGGGTTTGAGAATAAGAGCTGTGGGTTTGAGCTCACCGGCATGCGCGTGTCTTGGGGTTGTGCGCGCAGGAGTAAACAGCATGCAATGACTCGTTCAGTGCATGCTGGTTTCTTCCTACGCACGTCATTCCAAAACAGGGGCCTCCCAGTTTGTTTAAACTCCCACAGCAGTCTGTTCTCATCCTATACTAACTGCTCATCCATGCTATCATTCACATCCTGCAAACATGTTACAGCTTTAATCCCTTAACCTGTTCCCCCGCCCTTAATGGCTAAAGAATTGATTAATCAAACAGAATCGCAAACAAATATTTTCGCAAATGCCTAAGTAGAGACTGATCTCCGGATTGGGCGAGAGGGGTGCCATAAAACCCTTCCCCTCTCGTAACCTGGCTCCCGAACCCAGATATGGTTATGACGGACTGGTTCCTTAACTTTTTCAAATCAAACAATGCTACAAGTGCTTCGAAATACGGTTCCTTGGGTGTCGGACCTTCAAAACCCGAGTGGCGACTCGGTATTTTGCGAGCGCTTGCTTCCCCGCTCGCGCTCCCTCGATCCGGGCCCTTGCATTTTGGAATCAGGAAATTCCAAGGGCACGCTGCCCACAGCCATATTGGAAACAGAAAGCCTTAAACCTTTTTTGAAATTGGGACTCATTATCCGTAATCAACGAATAAGGGACCCCAAATTGAGTAATAATGCTTTTCCACATGAACCTTTCTATCATAGGCTCAGTGATTTTCGCCAATGGCTCTGCCTCAATCCACTTAGTGAAAGAATCTGTTGCTAGCAACAGAAATTTCATATTCCCAGTTGCCTTGTGGAGTGGACCCACGATGTCCATCCCCATTGAGTGAATCACCAAGGACTTGTCAACAGCACCAGATCCTTGGCTGGTGTTCGGATCATTAGTGAGAATTTCTGACACTTTTCACAGATCTTCACATACACCTTTGCATCTTCTTGCATGTGTGGCCACCAATATCCTTGGGTGATTGCTCGGTGGGCAATAGACCTGCCCCCATCATGACTTCCACATGTTCCCTCATGGATCTCATGGAGAAACTTTTGCACCATTTCGGGGTGCATACAAAGTAAGTACGGACCCGTGAAGGAATTCTTATACAACTTCCCTTTAGGAGATAGCAAAAAACATGTAGACTTTGTTTTTATCTTGTGAGCCTCTTTTTTGTTTGTGGGGAGTGTCCTATCTCGTAAAACTCCATAATTGGATCCATCCAACTTAGTCCTTGGTTCACGTCCAAGACCAATTCCACACTTCTTTTAATATTTGGCTTAGTAAGATAATCCACTGCCACTCTTCTCTTGAACTCTGTTGGTACAGCTGCACCCAACCAAGCCAGTGAATTTGCATGGGCATTCTGCCCAAAACTTATCTGCTCAATGTACACTTTCTCAAAAGTGTCAAGCAGATCTTTGGCAGCTTCCACGTAGGCTGCCATCTTTTCCTTCTAGGCTTCATATTCCTCGGACAACTGGTTTACCACAAGCTGTGAGTCACAGTGCACCCTTATCTTTTTCACTTTTAGGGTCTTTGCACTTCTTAAGCTGGCTAAGAGTGTCTCGTACTCCGCCACATTGTTTGATGCACTGAAACCTAGCCGAACAGACAATTCCATAATTACTCCTTCGGGGGGAAAAGTACAATCCCAATCCCTGATCCAGTATTGCATGCGGAACCATCAACGAATAGTTTTCATTCAAAAAGATCTTGTTCGGCAGGTGCCTTACCCTTCCTGGTTGATGGCTCAACTGGTTGCTCCTTTCTTGTACGTAGGAGGCTGTGGAGCCACTGCAGGAGAAAACTCTGCTACAAAGTCTGCCAATACCTGCCCCTTTATTGCAGTGCGCGGCTGGTAGTCAATATCGTACTGACTCAACTCTACCGACTAGGTTGATATACGTCCCAAGAAATCTGCCTTTCGTAGTAAAGATTTCAACGGAAACTCAGTGTAAACCACAATTCTATGACTCTGAAAATAATGGGGCAACTTCCTACCTGCTGTCCTCAATGCCAGGACCAATTTTTCTAGAGGCAGATATCTGGTTTATGCATCCAACAACGTCTTGCTCATGTAGTAGACATGGATTTGCTCTGATCCTTTGTCTCTCAGTAATACTGCACTAATAGCATATTCAGAGACTGTTAAGTACAAAATTAAGGACTCAATCGGTTCAAGAGTAGACAAGAGCGGGGCCGCTGCCAAGTACTTCTTCAGGTCTTGGAACGCTTGTTCGCATTCTGCTCCCCATTCGTATCCTTATCTCTTTTTCAGCAACTAAAAGAAGAGCCTACACTTATCGCTGGATCGACTGATAAATCTGTTGAGGGCTGCTGCCGTTCCAATCAATCTTTGGACCTCCTTCGTGGTCCTAGGACTTTGAAGCCTCTGCAAAGCTATTATTTGGTCGAGATTTGCCTCTATCCCTCTTATGGTCACAAGGTGACCCAAGAATTTTCCTGAGCTTACTCCAAACGCACACTTCGAGGTGTTGAGTTTTAGCCTGTACTCTCTCAAAATTTCAAAGGCTTCCTTTAAGTCAGCTATGTAGTCTTGGTTCTCCTTGCTTTTGACCACGTTGTTATCTATGTACACCTCCATAGTTTTGCCGAGCAACTTCTTTAGCATAATCGTTGCCAACCTTTGGTATGTTGCACCGGCATTCCTCAAACTAAAAGGCATGACATTGTAATAGTGCAGCTCTCTTGGTGTGATAAAGGAAGTCTTCTCTTGATTGGGCCCATACATGGCAAATTGATGATACCCCCGATATGCGTCGAGGAAACTCATTTGCCCATACCAAGTTGTTGCATCCACCACTTGATCTATCCTTGGGAGGGGGAAACTGTTCAAACAAAGGGTTGAACTTGAAATATATAAACTACTATGTATGTGTGAAACAGTGTAGGATCTTCATTTGAATACTGTTTGCTCAAGGTAGAGCCGCCAGTAGGCTCATGGCCCCTCTCAGATGATTCGAACCATTCATTTCATTTTGTAGGTTCTTCTCCTATGTGTTAGAGAGTCCATGGAAAAAATCCGTTTCATCCGATAATCATGATTATGTGCTTTTATTATAACACTCTTCGAAAAATGGATGGTCAAATTTTAAAATCTTATTTGTCGTCCATCTTTCGAAGACAACTGTGCTATAATCTTGGGGGTCAAAACTATTGGAGTGATTTGTTTTTCCCCAAATGATATGAACACGAGATCTACAAAATGAACAAACTATATCGTTGGAGTGGGGCCCACAAGTGCAGACGACCCATGAGTCGGACGGCCCACGAGTCTGGGCAAGCACTCTCCGATCCACATAGTGGACTAGAGACAAGCTTGGTTGGAGTCGAAAAATGGAATTTGTTACCAGATATTAGTGGAGAGGCCTATGTGGAAAATTCTCTTTTTAATTTCGTCAACGACGGTTTAGAAGAAGAAGAAGAAAATTATCCTTTTCCTTGAAAGCTCATTTGGATTTATAAGAAGAAGAGACAATAACGTTTCCAATTCGTTCATTTGGATTTACATCACATCATATCAATTCTTTAGAAGAAGAAGAATTATCCTTTTCCTTGAAAGCTCCTCTTCAAACCTGTCTTCTCTGTTTACTACTGAATTAAAGTTTCTTCTCTTGTTTATTATTTACGAGGGTCTCTAAGAAAACGTAAAAGTGGAGTACTATTGATGAGCAAAACTTAATTGGTCTTCAGCACAAAAACTCTAAGCAATAAATAATGTAATTCAAGTCAAAAAGCAGCAGTAATCCATAACGAAATTGTTAGATGGCTCAAATATACAATTTCGAGCTTATTTTCTAACAGCTTAAACTTTCAGGACAATTGTTAACTTAATATAAATAAAGCAGTAGATTTATTAAATTGATTCTATTATGTAATCGTTGACTGTGTAAATAGTATCTTGTAATTATTAAATCGATTTTATTTCGTACTAAATTTTTTGTCTTTCAAATCTTTATATTGTCAAGGTATGGGATTGTACCAATTTTTTCCTTGGTTTCCCTATTTTGAATCGTTACGTGCAGACAATGATACCACATATTGAGGGGTGTAGACACTCTATTTTGGACTTTCCAGATTAGTTTACTTACGGTATTTGATTCCCCAATGATGATTAAGGTCAAGAACATCCCGATATTGTTAGTGTGTTTGAGCTTTGAGCGTTCCGAACCTCATTCAAACCCTTTCGAACTCCTTTTTCAAACCCTTCAAGCTAGAACCAAATGGCCTCAGCAAAACCCTATATGCATACGCTAGTACTACATTGGCGTGTGCTGGTCTGCTGCCACGTGTTAGTCATCGGTCAACTTTGACCGTTGACTAGGCTTGGACTGGCGTACGCCGATCAACTATTGGCGTATGCCGGTCAGCTAGTCAAATCACCTTTATTCAACCATGTGCACAAGACTTTTTGGGCCCTTCAAAATCCTGTACATTCGTCTGGTGGGTGGATACGTGCATGGGATGTTCCCTCCTTCCCCCACATACCTCCCATCACCTCTCATCTTCATTAAATGCATGGGAGACTCTCCCTCCAAAGCCAACCAGTCCTTCAACTAGTTACAACCCTTCCCTCTCCTCTATATATACCCCCCCATGTGCAAAGGGGTTACCAAAACTTGAAGCATTCAAGTCATCTCTCTCTCCATTAGTTCTTTGTTCTTCCTTTCCTCTCCTTGAGAAAGAAACAACAAGAAGCTCTCCCATACATTACAATATACATCTATCCACCCACATTCCCCTTTCAAAGCCAAGTTCAAGCTCAAACTCTCCAACAAACTCAAAAACATAAGGTATACCACTCGGGAATATTTCTCTGTTATGATCCCTGAGGGGGGCTGGCAGGCCCAAGGCTGGTCATCAATACCAGTCCTGGCTCTAAAGCTGGCAAGGTTTCAAAAATCGTTTCTGACCAGAGCCAGCGTGCGCCGGTCATAAGCACGCGTACTCCGGTCCGTGGCAATTCGGAACTGGCGTACTCCAGTTCGGAACCCTTCAGAATTTGCATACTCCAATTGTGAATTGGGGTCAGGATCTTTGTTTTATACTTTATTTCTTATCTATTCATCACTGTGAGCATGCCTAATAACCAGTTTACTGCTTTTCATAGTTAAAGTTGCTATAGTTAAAGTTGCTAGTTTTACTTTCTTAATATTATTTCTTTTGCTTTGGAATGCCTCTGGGATCCTTCTGGTCATATTCCAGAATCCAGAAGATGTAAAGCCAAGCACTAGACAAAAGATGTCACTGGCGTACGATACCCTGGTACTAGCATACGACAGTATTGTCCGGCCCAGTGGCTTGCCCTTGTATGGCAGCTAGGTCTTGGCATCTGTTCATTTTCTCGCATTGTTTATAGGGTGTTATCTCTGCTGCCTGTAACTGTATCTATTTTGCTATATTATCTGTGTGGTTTGTCCTGGGTGTGCACTGATCCTTTCCAGAGCCTAGAGGGTTGAAAACAAGAGCTGTGGGTTTAGGCTTACTGGTGTACGCCAGTCAGTGAGTGGCGTGCGCAGGTAATCTCCGCATGTAGTGGTTCAACCAGTGCATGCAGGTTTCTTTCTGCACACGGCGCCCCTAATTAGTGCTCTCCAGTCTGTCTGATTTACTCACAGAAGTGCTTGTTCTCAATCTATACTAATCGTTTCGATAGAGCATACGTACCATCTTGTCACATATTACAACTTGTTATAGTTTTAATCCCCCTTAATTGTTCCCTTGCCCTAATTGGCTAAAAATGATTAATGAGATAAATGCAAATATTTTATAAAATGCCCGAGTAGAGACCGATCTCTGGATTGGGCGAGAGGGGTGCCATAGAACCCTTCCGCTCTCATAACCTGGCTCCCGAACCTCAGATATCGAAGGTGACGACAAACCAGTCTACAAAGTCTTTTCAATCAAAACGTAGCAAACGTTTTAAGTTCGGTTCCTTGGGTGTTTCACCTCTAAAACCCGAGTGGCAACTCTGAATTGTAGCGTTTTGCCGTGCGCTTTTCCAAAAGGGCGCACCCGAATTTCTAGGGGAGTGTGCCGACAAGGGGTTTTGAGTTCAAAGTATGTGTAAATTTTTGAAGTGCGTCTGAACTTTTAGTTTCAAAGTGTAAATTGTAGTATTGCTTTTGTATTAGTGGTGTATCAACCTCACCTAATTATATGTTTTTGTTTGTCTTTATTCTTTCGGGATAAGTCTTGGGTTTTGCTTTTGGGGTTCCTAGACTTTCTGTTGAACAAAAGCTATAATATGCGTCTTTGTCAAAAGAGATCAATCGCACTGCAATATTTAAAATTGAGAAAAACTTCTTTACGGAGCAATCAGTAAATAAAATTTACGGCGCTCAATCGAGCGCGTCCAAAAGTAATGTTAGGATTTTAAAAAAATTATTCGGTAGAATAGTTTTTTAAAATTCGGACCATTGATTGCCAATACGAATAACTAAAATTGCGCGAAACCGTGAATAACTTATTTTTTTCTTTAAAATTTACTGCTGGTGTTTGTCAAAAGAGATCAATCGCATTGTGATTGACTTTGAAGGATTCAACGCCCAGATAGTCCACAATGTCAAAACTTTCTTACTCTTCTGGCCTTTTCTGTAAAAAAAAAAAAAAAAGTACCAAAGTTTCTTCTTCTGGCCAAACAATTTTTTTTTTTGTTTTGTTTTGGTCAATTGGGTCAAACATTCTTAGAGAGTGTCTGGGCGCCCACTTTTATACTTTTCACATTCTCATTTAGGTGTTCTGCCTGTTTGGACGCAAAGTTGAAAATCCATTCTAGCAAAATGTGCTTTTCATTTTTCACTTTCTACCACTTGAAATGAAGAATTCATTTCATTGAAAGTCGACGTCAACTTAATTATAAATAGCCCCCGTGCACTAATATTCCCAAAGTACAATAAAAATCGTTCTAAAGAAGGAAATTAGAAGAGGGAGAAAAGGCATGCAACGATCATCAACAGCCATGAGCTTGCGGGGACAGATTATCCAGCGCGGGAAAATGACCCATTCCAACTGCCATGTGTTTATCAATCATAGGCGGATCGATACGAATAAAAACATTGCAGAGCTTTTATATGATCACTTTTCTAGGGTAAATTGGAGACCATTCTTGGACAACAAGTCAATGAAGCCGGGGGACAAGTTATTCGAGAAAATAGATGCGGCCATACGTGATTGTAAGGTATGAATCGCTGTGTATGTCTTTCAAACTTTCCTGACCGAATACCACATTCAGCTGTTAGGAAAAAAATTCAAGTACGAAGTATGACAAGATTTAAGCTTTTGATTTAACATATCAGATGACGGTTCAAAATTCCAATGAAAGGGAGACATCTTCCTCGAAGTCGGCATCATCCAAACACATTCTCCAAATCATCAAGAGCGTCAATTCTTTCTGCTAATTTGCCCTCCTGTATTTCCACAAGAGTTTTAAGCATAAAGTTCCTCGCCCCTCTATATTGAATGCCCAATCTGCCACCAAGATTCATCATCTCTCGAGCATCCTTGAAAAGAAAGGAGTTTCAGTTCTTGATATCACTGAAAGATAAAAGAGGAAGAAGGGATCATCTTTTTTCTACGACTTACTTCGCCGGCCTTGACCCCAAGCTCGGCAAGAAGTTTCTTCTTCTTAATTTTTGTCTTTGATCTTCTCAACCTCCCTTCCATCTTATTAATAGCCTTAAAAGTTGATCTTTCCCCAAAAGAACTACCACCAGTCCCAATGATGAAAGATTGGGAGCTATCCTCAACAATTCCCAAAGAAGTCACTTTGTTGTCCTTATGATAATCATTAATTACCGGACTGATTATATTCCCTAAATTCACGGGATCCCCATTGGCCAGCATAGCTTGAGAGTGAACCTCCAACTCCCCTTCTACCATCAAGCTTCTTTTCTTTCCCCGTATATATCCAGATTGACAATTGATTGATTATCCGCCTTTTCCTCTCCCAACGAATCATAGACCTTTGTGCTTTCCTTGACCTCATCACCATCCTTCCCACTAGAATGGGTAGAGAGAGACACCTCCAATTCACCTGTTCGAGATCCTTCATTCTTAGGCAAAAGAATCAAAGAAAAAGGTTCTTCGCATTCCTCCTCCCAAACTTCGATTCTGTGGTTTCTCCCGTTAACCGAAACATTAATCCACTCATCGATCTAGTATATGAAATTCTTGGGCAGTGTTACTGGATGGTTTATTTACTTGTTACTAAAGCTACTATAGTCTCTTGAAGTTACTGGATGGTTTGTCCGGCTGTTATCTTTAAGATCTCGAAATTAGTCGAGGTGTGCTCAAGTAGATCCGAACATCCAGTCATAGAAAAAACAAAAATGCTACACACACAACTGTTGTGTCGATTGCGCAATTAATTCTGGCCGTCTAGATGTGCAATTAATTGTTACCGGTCAAAATTGAAAAACAGATCTCAACCAAAATGGATGGCCGAGATTGTGTAGAGCCCTGAATAAGTTATTTCTCTCTTCTAGGAAACCATCACTTAAAGGTGGGGATAACATAAGATTCCCAGAATCGGAATATAGGAAACCATCACTTACCTTAGACTAAGACTAAGGGGTGTTTTCAATAGTGAAAAATTTGCAGATTTTTTTTTGTGATTGAAAAGTTGTTAGGTGTTTCCGGTAGTGAATAAGTTGTTGAGAAATGTCAAGTTGTTTCCAACCGTAACAAATAAGTTTTTACTGGGCATGTGAGTGAAAAAATTGAGTTGGTAAAAACTTTTTTCTTAATGGAAACGAAATAGTAAAATGCGTTAAGTTTTTAGTGTTTTTTGTTAGCGGAAATGGGGCCTAAATTGTTGACAGGTGAATGGAGGTAACAACGATTAGATGCTTGTTTCATTTATTTGTTCCTTTTTCCTTTATTAATTGGCCCCTTTCAGCGTCTATATCCACATAATTTTTCCTTTTTTTCCGATATAAAGGTATATAGGGATCGCCATGTTATCGCCGAATTATTGCGACTCCTATTTTTGCCTGCACGTGCGAGTTGTACATGATGATCATAGAGTGCAGGAAGAAGGTTATTCCTATTTTTGTTGACGTGAAACCCTCAGAGCTTGGGGTTTTGGATAATGGAAGCTGTCTAGCAAAAGAACTATTTAGGTTTAGAGAGGCTATTGAGGAGGCCAAGAACACTGTTGTTTGACATTTGACTCATCAAATGGGTGAGCATCGTAATTCTCCATTTTATCTTTCTTTATTATTATATATATTTTCAGGACTTATATATATATATATAGACACACACACATACATAGTATACACTTTGTATTTTGTGTTATCATTTTAAAAATCCCGTAGTGATCAACTAGGTAAAAAACTTTAATATTACTAGCATATCCGGAGTATAATATAAAAGGCACAAAAAAAAAAAGAGGAAATTCCTGGCCGGTCCCAAATTTTACATGGGGTTTCATGCAAACCCTTTTTTAAAGTGTTATCCCATCTAGACCCTTTTTAAAGATGTTTTCACTATTTTGCCTCTATCACTTTTCATATCCCAGAATTCACACATCAAGAATTCACACCCCAAGAATTCATACCTCCCAAAATTCACACCCCCAAGAATTCATACCTCCCAGAATTCATACCTCAAGAATTCACACCTCCCAAAATTCACACCTCCAAGAATTCACACCCTAAGAATTGACACCGTCCAAAATTCACACCCCTTTGTAAAATTCACACCTTTGCGGAATTCACACCCCTAAAATTCACATCATTTTTTGCAGAATTCACCCCCCATTTGCACTATTCATACCCCTAGAATTCACATCTCTTTCAAGAATTCACACTCATTTTCCTGAATTCACCTCTAAATGCAGAATTCGCAACTCATTTGCACAATTCACACCCAGCTAATAACACAATTCACACCCCATCTGCAATGGAATTTCCCGAAGATTTTTATTATGACCATTCTAATAGATTGGTGTGAAGTCTTGGTGTGAATTATAGGTGAAGTTTTGGTGTGAATTTTGAATGAAGTCTTGTTGTGAATTCTTGATGTAAATTCTGGATGAAGTCTTGATGTGAATTCCGGGTGTGAATTCTTGGTGTGAATTCCGGGTGAAGCCTTGGTGTGAATTCACACCCCTTTTTCAGATTTCTGCAAAAAATTTTGAAGGTGTGAATTATGTATTTTGGGACATGTGAATTTTGCATTTTGGGATAGAATTCACATTTACAAATAAAGAATTCACACCCGTTATAAAGATAAATAGTAGTACCATGTTAAACAAAATAACACAACAGTGAAGAAAACGCCTCTCTCTCTCTCGACCCCAATTAAGCTTGAATTTCACAAATTGCAAACTGTTTTGACTCAACTATGGCTATGGTGGTGGATCAAACCATCGTGGAACATGAATTATAGCACCACTACCACCACCACCACAACGACAAAGGACGAACACGGCTACAACTGGAACGATTGTTCCCCATGGTCGACTAGGACACAATTTCCACAGAAATCAGAGGGGCGAGGACCACGATCGCCACATAAATCTTCCTTCTGTCACAGTTCTTCGGATATGTTCGTGTGTTTCGAACGTCTCTCCCTATCTTTGGCGGCGGGCCCATTGACTTGAGTTGTTGACGGATAAGCTACAGCCGAGTCCGGTGTGCGAACGGCGGGTCCGGGAACCGTGATGGCCGTTACAAAGGGGTGAGGATGAGGAAATGGGGAAATGGGTAGCAGAGGTGTGGCAGCCGAAAAGCTGCGACAGGATCTGGCTGGGGTCGTACCGGACGGCGGAGGAGGCCACCCGGGCCTACGACTCCACCGCCTTCTGCCTTCGCGGGCCGTCGGCGATGCTCAATTTCTCGGATTGTCCGCCGGTTTTTTCTGGACGCAGCCGAACTGTCGTGGTCGCAGATCCAGGTGGCGGCGTCGAGGCACACGCAAAGGGTGGCGGAAGAGGAAGGGGAGTCGGGTGGTGGTGGTGCGATGGGGGCGAGTTTTCCGACGGTGGCGGAGGTTTTTTATGTTGGAGAGTTTAGTGGTGGTTATTTTGGTGATGGCGAGTTGATGAAGACAAGAGATGAAGAAGGGTTTGTAGGAAGGACAAATGAGAGGAGAAGCGAGGATATTGGGGTATTTTGGGTACCTCATTTAAAACAGGATATATATGGGTAGGATTTGATATTGGGTGGGGTTGGACAGGAATAGGAAGACAAAACGGGGCCGGTCAGAGGTCTAGTTTAGTTGTCCGGACAGTTAACGCGTATCTCGACTTATCACGTACATTAATAAAATTATGTTTGAATCATTATGACATGATCGAGCTTCTTGATGAACTTGCAAATAAACTATTGCAAATAAAATATTGCAATCATAAAAGTGAGTCCAAGATGGATTCGTATTGCCAAATTAAAATGGAGTACGAGTCAATTTTTGATGAACTTGCAAATAAACTATTGCAAATAAAATATTGCAATCATAAAAGTGAGTCCAAGATGGATTCGTATTGCCAAATTAAAATGGAGTACGAGTCAATTTTTTTTTCTAAAACTAGAGAGGAGCTAAACCCATTATCCAAAGACAATCGATAAATATAAGCCCATTACTTAAAAGGACTGATTGAGTACTGATGTTTGGTTAATGTGTGTGTGCGCAGGGATTGGTCGAATCTGGCAAAGAAAGCTTCGGACGGCGTTATGAAAAACTTGCTGGAGGTTGAAGGAGAGACACTAGGTTAGAAGCAGTACCCGAAATATTATTGATGGATAGTTTAATTGCATGAACCTTGGGCCCATGTGCATTGTGCGATTTCAAACATGTTTTTAGTTAAATAAATATGTGCTTATAACTCTCCGTACACGTACTTTCTCTAAAAATAGGACTTTTGCTATCGAGTTTTTGGATATGGAGTTTTCTTATTTAGATGTGGGTATAAGATGGTTTTGGATATTTGGGAAAAGTTTCCCAATAAGGAATTAGTGACCTAGATCTACATGCGGGCATCCTATGGTTACGCGGATGCATTACATGACAAAGAAGGGTTTATTGGTGCCCAAGGTCTTGTTCCAGAACGGATTTTAAGTACTTATTTTTAAAAAAGGCAATTTCAAGTTAAAAATAATAGGTTTAATGAAATCTAAAAAATTCAGTGAATTGACCCTCAGTTTGACCTTCTATTTGCGTTACAACATTTAAACTGTAACAACTCGTAATTTTTAACAATAATAATAATATTTAAAAAGTATTATTCTTAATAATAAAATTCTCTATATTAATAAATATATACAATTATAATTAATTTATCCTAATCCTTATTTTTATTTTATTTCTTTCTTTACAAATTGCATGCATGCATAAATACGAATTCCTTCCATCTCTCCCTCTCCTACTCAGTCACTACTCCCTCTCTGACCTAAATTTGTCCCTATCTCGTTCCTACTCAAAGCCCAAGAGGTAGAGTTTTTATTAAATTCAATGTCATCACCCTCTTCAAAATTCGTCCATAAATACCCCATCACTCCGACCCTAGGGCATACCACAATATTCCCCACGCCCAACTAGTCCAGAAGAGAGAGAAAAATCGGAGAAAACCGAACTACAATCCATGGAGTTTTAGAGAGAGAAAGAAAGAGAGAGAAAATTGGGTTTTGTACCAAGACCCGACCGAAATCCAATTCGATCGTTCCAAACTCTTCCCACGACTCCTAGCATCACCAAACATCGTCCAATTCGATCCCACGGTCTCCCGATCAAGGAACCCAAAGTTTTCTTCCCTAAAATTCAAGATTCGTTTTTAAATCAATTTGATCCGATTCAAGGTATTATAATCCATTCCAAACACTCCTCTACGTTTATTAAGTGTTTTTATGCGTAACCCGATAGCCCTTATGGTCCCATGCATCGAAAACCGAGCCAAAACAAAAAAAAAGCGTTTTATGCCTTCAACCTTGCGGCCACAAGGTTCGGGCCGCAGGAACCATAGCCAAGGTTGCGGTGGACTGCTCCACCGCAAGGTTGACCGGTCCAACCTTGCGGGTTGGACAGTTTTGGTTCGAAACGACTTTTCGACATCCCGAACAACGTTTTTGACACCCGGATTATTTTTTCTAGACTTTTCACGTCTCAAAGATCATAACTTGTTAAGATCATATTTTTTTATTTAATTATCTATTTATTAAATTATTTATTAGTTATTTATCAAAGTTTATAAATGAAAAATCTTTGCGACCTTCCAAACAACGTTTTAACACCCAAATTATTTTTTTCTAGACTCCTTGCATCTCAAATATGATATCTTGTTAATTTAATATTTTTTTATTTAATTTGCTATTTATTGTTATTTTATTAGTCTTTCCAATCAAAATTACCATACGATCTTATAAACCATATTATTAATGCCCGAGTGATTTTATTTAGACTCCTTACCTTCCAAAGATGAAACTTTGTTAATCTCAATGTATTTTAATTTATAAATTATTTATTATCTATTTACTTCACTTTCGGCCACTTTATTTAATGTCTTTATTTAAAATAATTCCGCGACCCTCCGAACCTAACTTTTGACACTCAATTGGTTGCATAGGACCTCTAGGACCTTAATTAAGGTCATGTTAATTATTCTAATATTTTTACCTAATTAATGCATTTAATTAGTTTTTAATTAGTCTAATTACTTAGAAATAATTAATAAGAGCTTAGAAAAATATTTTTTAATTCTTTTAAAAAGTTCTTACTTATTTATCATCTTGGCCATACGAGATTAAAGGCAATGGCCCATTCCTAAAAAGTTGAGTGATTGCATTGCTTACTAATTATTTTAATTATTATTCTTTTTAATTGTATATTGTACCGATACTTGATTTGAATGCTAGATTGGACCCTAGAGACATGGGGTGGTATGCGAATAGAATTCATCTAGTCGATGTTAGGTAATGGATGAATTGGAAAGTTTTGTTTTTAGATTGCCTACAAGCGTGATTTTGAGATGTGATGAGATTTGTGATGTGATTGAAACTGGCGGGAGTCCAGTGATAAATTGATAGACTGGCGGGAGTCCAGTGGTGATTGTGAAGTAATTTGTGAAGTGGTATATAAGATAGGCGAACCCTAGTTGTGATTCAGGCATGATAAGCTTTCCTCTTGTTGTAGTTATCGGGGTGCACACTCGGTATATAACTTAGGTGTACCTGCGACAGCAAAGGGAAGTGACCTCATGGGACCGAGCATGGCTAGCGGTTGTGGGAGGAAAGATCTCGCGGAAAGATTTTAGATTTCACATTAGAATAATGGATAGTAATAAATTGGTATTTGTAAATCCTTATTCTGCTTTTCGCATTATTATTATCATGTTGCTTGCTATCTTTAAAGTAAGGGGGGTAGTTTGGTTGGATTATACTACGGGGTGAACTCTATCACTCAAGTACGGATTGCTTGGTTTCCGTGCCAGATTTTGCAGAAAATCAGGAAGAGACACAGAATCCCGAAGGTGAGCAGTTTTATGTAGAGGAGAATCCAGAGGTGGGAGTCGAGCCAGAATATGCTTGGGATCCGTATCAAACCTAGAAGACGGCTCGATTATTTTGTTTAGTTCATTACTACAAAGACTAATTTCAGTATTTCTACAATGGTTTGTAATAGATGAATCTTTAGGATGAATTATCCGTTTTGGATTTTGAATTTAATTTAAATAATTTTCAAAAATTAATATTTAATGCCTTCGATTTTATTCCCGAAAATCGGGGCGTTACAACTTGGTATCAGAGCCTAGGTTCAAACCTTTGGCCTTGGGTAGTTTGGGTAGATCACATCAGATTGAGTATTTCGCTACAAATTTAAAATGACACTGTTTGAAATATACCGAAACTGAATGATAAATATATTTTTCTTGCTTTTATAGATGAACCCCACGTTTGCAGACCAACTAGCCGATGAATGGAGCAGATTGCAGGACTTCTTGGAAAACACCGTAGGATCCGACTTCTCTTTCCGAGACCCTTACGTACCTACTAAGTTCCCAATTTTGTATGCTCAGTATCAGCAGCTGATGGCGAATCTGCCAAACCAGAGAGAAGTATACACGGCTCAGCATCCAAGCCCATGGAGAAGGGCTAACCTCGAGAAGGAAATCCGTGACATTCTAGAAAGCATACCAGGCTTTGATATCAGGAGCGAACCCTATTACTCACATTATAGGGATATGGATAACCAGCCCCCGATTCCTACCCCAGACCGAAACCATAACCCTCTCAATACTCAGGAAGAAGATGAGATGGCCCAGCTAGCTGCGGAAGTGGAAAACCTAAGGGCATTCATGACAGCCACCCCAGATTTTCCGATGGGAGATGACTACCTGGTAGAAATGCTTCCTACCCTCTATCGGATGAGACAGGCTCACCAAAGAATTTCAGCCCTCGCTGACGCTGTCACCCGCTCCACCGTTGAAGACCTCGAGATACGAGGCATACTAGCCTACATCCTCGGAGTAGAAGTGGGACCGCGAGGGAATCGCGAAGAACCCCCTGAGGAAGAGGGAGATCCCGAAGAACCCCCTGAGGAAGAAGGAGATCCCGAGGAACCCCCTAAGGAGGAAGAAGACCTAAAAGAGCCTCCATTTCCAGGATCAGACCATGACTACCGTTTGGGGACCTGGCAGCCAAAGCAGGAGGAACCAATAGTACCAGAGGAAGAACAGGTATAGAACCAGGATGATGGGATGGGCAATGCTGAGCCAGAACCGGAAGAAGACGCAGATAATAGCAGTGACAGTGACGATGGATTTTTGGCAGAACCAGAGATGGATGATTATGGCTGGCTCTTACCCATAGATGCACCAAGAGATATGGATGCCGAGCTGCAGTGGTGGCTGACAAGCCAACGGCTCGAAATGCAGGAACTTCTACCTTCTCTAGCTCCCGTACCAATGGAAGAATCAGACAGTGAATGTGAAGTCATAGATGCTGACCCTCCACCTCGTCCTAAGATGGCTCGACCCACAGGAATTCCATGGGTAGGACACCATTCTGACTATGGTCCAAACACTTGGGTCTGTATACAGCTGGAACCGCTATACCCTTGCCCATTTAAGATCAGGGCGCAATCAGCTTACCTAGGGCCAGTAAAGATCCAAGCCCCATGCTATAATGGATACTATCTTATCGCTTTACCTCAAGGATTTCAGGAACACTACACCGACCGCATCCATTATTCACGAGTCGCAAGGTCCCGCCCCGAGCAAGAACATCGTATCATTATAGAGAATGTCAATTTCACCGATCACATCACCTATGCAGAGATACCCATCCGCCTAGAACCTTATAACTACCCAAACCCCAACCAGCAGGAACCACTATGGCGAGTAACATGGCGTTGCTACTGGCTCACAGAGGACACCATCGAAAGGTAGAGTCTTCTAGAAGAGCATTTTCCAATACTTTTCAATTGATCGATTTCTTTAGCACCTACTAGTTATTCATGCGCAACACATTTTTTTATTTTTGTTTTATTTTATGTTTTATTTCTTTCTAGGAAAACAATTATGGTAGTGGGAATTATCTTGACTTTTAGTAGCTACACATCCAGTATGTTTTGACATCAATGATGTGTTTGATTCGTTTTGTTAATAAAAGAAAAGTCTTTTATGATGTTCTGCTTCCATGCATATAATAATATATACAAATATATATGTTCTCATAATAAACCCCCCCCCCCCTTACTAAATTATAACATAACGATATCTAGATGGAGGAAGCAAGAGACAACCAGAATAACGAACAAAACAATGGAAAAAATGGAGCCCCTCAACTCAACGGCCAAATTGGGACTACCGAGCTATTCCAACTGATGCAAGCATTTATTGCTGCTACGACTGCAAATAGCCAGACTCAGCGTGGAGCCCCGCATGCACCTCAAAGGCCAATGACCAAGAGTCAAGCACTGAATGAATTCTGCAAGCGTCGCCCGCCTTACTTTCAAGGAGAACCTAACCCCACAGCTGTGGAAGCTTGGCTAGAAGAAATCAAGAAAATTCTTGAAACCCTAGACATTCAAGAAGCCAGCAATCAAATTGCTCTAACTACCTACCAGATGCAAGGTGAAGCTCAGCATTGGTGGAACCTGATGAAGAAAACCCATGATGTGGCAACAATGACTTCGGAAAGGTTCAAGAAAATTTTTCTTGACAAGTAATTTCCAACACCTGTCAAACAAGCACTGGCCTTGGAATTCATGAACCTCGAGCTGGGCACAATGACCGTGACCCAGTACGCAGCACGATTTGAAGAACTGTCTCACTATGGCAGAATAATCATACCTACTGATGACGACAAGGCGAGAAAATTTGAGTGGGGACTCAATGAGACACACCGAGCAGTGATGGCACAAACACTTCCCACCTACTCACAAGTGGTGCAATGCGCACTTAAGATGGAGAGAGAAAACGTGGATATCAAGACAAGGCGTGAGCGAAAGAAGGCAATACCTGCAGTTGAAGGACCTATCCGCACCAACCCTAACAACAGGGTACCCCAACCTCTTAACCCTACCACCAAAACTACCCTCGCCCGCAACCGTTACAACCCAACCTAGCTTGGAGAAACCCCAACCTAGGGTTCAATCGAAACCCTAACCCTAATTCGAACCAAATCCAACCACCGAATCGAGGCCTAAACTCTAATCTTGGACCAAACCGCAACCCCCTTCCCCAGAATCAAAACCTAGACAACCGCTGTTATTACTGCCTAGAGGAGGGACATACCAAGGGGAATTATCCTAGGTTGAATGGCGCTGGGAACTATGGAGGACCGCCGCAAAATCAAGTCAGGACTGCTGTACTTGGAAATCAGAACCAGAATCAAGCTAGGCTGGTTTGGAATGGTAAGCAACCCGGAGGACAGAACTAGCGTCGTGGTGGGTGGAACCAACCACCAACTTGCCCTTTTCAGAACAGATGATCAAACGGGCCGATCCAGCCCAATGCTGGAAGGGTGTTTGCACTGCAAAGAACAGAAGAGGAGATGGACCCTGCAATAATCCAAGGTACTCTCACTCTTTATACTACATGCGTTCAAGCACTACTTGATTTTGGAGCTTCGCACTCATTCATATCTACCGCATGTGTATCTACACTTGGATTAGAAACTGAACCTCTAAAGATAACTATGCATGTGATCTCACCATTAGGGGGTAAGATTTCGGTAGTGCTATTTGTAAAGGGTGCGAACTAGAAGTATTGAACTTGCGGTTAACATGCGACTTACGAGTAATTGAAGTGACGGACTTTGACATCATACTCGGAATGGACTGGTTGATTGCGCACCGAGCTATCATAGACTGCCATCGAAAGATGGTGACAACCTATTCATCAGATGGAACGAGTTTCAAGTTTAAGGGGGATAGACAAGACCCTTCTGCACCCCACGCGTACAAAACGAAGTGGCATAGGAAGCTTGCTGGATGGTTAGCAAGTCTCACATTGGATGAAATAGACCGAATGGAGTTGGGCCTCCCTCACGTCGTCTGCGAGTACGAGGACGTATTTTCTGAGGAATTACCAGGATTACCGCCGCCAAGGGAATTGGATTTCACCATCGAGCTACAACCCGGCACGACCCCAATCTCAATGGCCCCGTATCGAATGGCTCCAGCATAACTACGAAAGTTGAAAACATAACTATAGGAACTCTTAGAGAAGGGTTTTATCCGCCCTAGTACCTCACCATGGGGAGCTCCAGCGCTATTCGTCAAAAAGAAAGAAGGAACGCTCCGACTTTGTATCGACTACCGCCAACTCAACAAAGTCACCATCAAGAACCGATATCCTCTACCGAGAATAGACGACTTGTTCGACCAACTGAGAGGGTCGACTTGTTTCTCAAAGATTGATCTGAGATCTGGATATCACCAATTACGAATTCGAGATTGTGACATACTCAAGATGGCGTTCCACACACGTTACGGACACTACAAGTTCATAGTCATGCCGTTCGGTCTAACCAATGCTTCTACTGTTTTCATGTGCCTGATGAACCAAATTTTCACACCATACTTGGACAAATTTGTGGTAGTGTTCATCGATGACATCCTTGTATACTCTCCAACGGAGAAAGAACACGAAGACCACTTGAGAATTGTCCTTCAAGTACTTCGAGACAACCATTTGTATGCGAAGGCCAGTAAGTGCGAATTTTGGATGAAAGAAATCAAATTCCTGGGACACGTGGTGTCAGAGAAAGGAATCTTAGTTGACGACAGCAAGGTAGAAGCAGTCATGGACTGGAAAAGACCTTCTACGGTATTCGAGATTAGAAGTTTCTTGGGATTAGTCGGCTACTACAAAAGATTCATTCAGGATTTCTCCATCTTGGGAAAACCATTGACGCAATTGACCCAAAAAGGGGTTAAGTTTGAATGGAATGAAGCATGTGAGAGATCCTTCTAAGAACTAAAGAAGAGGCTGACTAGCGCTCCTATATTGATCATACCTGAACGAGACGCAGGGTACACCGTGTACTGCAACGCATCCAGAGATGGATTGGGAGCTATACTCATGCAAAATGGAAAAGTAGTTGCTTACGGATCCCGACAGTTGAGGCCGCATGAAAGGAACTATCCAACTCACGATTTGGAACTGGCAATAGTTGTATTCGCCCTAAAGTCTTGGCGACACTATCTATACGGAGAGCAGTTCGAGGTATTTACCGACCACAAAAGTTTGAAATACTTGTTTACCTAGAAAGAGCTTAACATGAGACAAAGGAGATGGGTGGAATACTTGGAAGATTTCAACTTCACAATGTCCTATCATCCTAGAAAGGCAAACGTAGTCGCTGATGCGCTGAGTCGCAAGAACCGAGGACAAGTGGCTAGTTTAGCTATAAGAGAGTGGAAAATGATGGAGGACCTTAACAGCTTCAAACTGCAACCAACCGAAGAAGGCACTGACGCGTGTCTCTTCGCCGACCATAGTCGCAACTCCAGCCTTACACCGAGAAAGTCTTTTAGCCCAAACCTTTGAACAAGAATGCGACTTCATCCGACATCAACTCTCAATTGGAAAAGCAGCAGCAGGGTGAAGATCCACGCTGATAAGAGCCTTCGCTTCCAGGGAAGAATTTTTGTACCAGACATCGGTACCCTCCGAGAAGCAGTACTTAAGGAATTCCACCATTCCAATTTCGCCGACCACCCAGGGAGCACCAAGATGTACCAAGACCTTCGTCGATAGTACTGGTGGGTTGGAATCAAGAAGGATGTGGCCAAATACATTTCAACATGCCTTACCTGCCAACAAGTAAAAGCGGAACACCAGAAGCCCGGTGGAACCCTGCAACCCTTGCCTATACCCAAATGGAAATGGGAACATATCGCCATGGATTTTGTGACAGGACTACCTAGGTCTCCGCAATCAAACACCGCCATTCGGGTGATAGTCGACCATTTAACCAAATCCGCCTACTTTTTACCCATGAAGATGACGGACTCAATGGACTCTCTTAGCAGACTCTACATCCGAGAAATCGTGCGATTACACGGTATACCTGTATCCATTGTAAGTGATTGAGATTCACGATTCACGTCAACCTTTTGGAATAGCCTACAGAAAGCATTGGGAACCGACCTTCGTCTCAGCACCGCATTCCACCCACAGATGGACGGACAATCTGAAAGAACCATCCAAATCTTAGAAGACATGCTCCGTGCCTTTGCTTTGGAATTTAAGGGAAGTTGGGAATGACACCTACTCCTAGTCGAGTTCGCCTATAACAACAACTATCAATCTAGCATAGACATGGCACCATATGAAGCTCTGTATGGGCGACCTTGTCGATCGCCAGTTTGTTGGGCTGAATTGGAAGAAGCAAGCTTACTATGACCAGAGCTAGTCCAGGAGACAACAGAAAAGATCAAAACCATTCGCCAATAGCTCCTGGCGGCGCAGAACCGATAGAAGAGTTACGCCGACAAAAGGACCAGACCATTGACTTTTCAGGTTGGAGAACATGTGTTCTTAAAGATTAGACCACGAAAAGGAGTTATCCGATTTGGAAAGAAAGGAAAGCTGTCACCACGCTACATTGGACCTTTTGAGATCCTTGAGAAAATTGGAGAAGTGGCGTACCGCCTGGCACTACCACCACAACTGGACCGAGTTCACAACGTGTTTCACGTGTCAATGCTCCGAAAGTACATAACACATCCTTCCCACATCATCAATTAGGAAAACATCGAACTCAACGAGAACGTCACTCTCGAGGAACAGCCATTGGAGATCCAAGACTATAGTGAGAAGTGCATTCGAGGCAAAAACTATTCAACTCGTCCGAATCCTTTAGCGACATCGAGGAATTGAGGAATCAACCTGGGAACGAGCGCATGCGGATACTATGCGCGCCAACCATCCAAATCTGTTTCCTTCTAAAGGTATACTCTAATTTCGAGGACGAAATTTTATTAAGGGGGATAGGTTGTAACAACTCGTAATTTTTAACAATAATAATAATATTTAAAAAGCATTATTCTTAATAATAAAATTCTCTATATTAATAAATATATACAATTATAATTAATTTATCCAAATTACCTTATTTTTATTTTATTTTTTTCTTTAAAAATTGCATGCATGCATAAATACGAATTCTTTCCATCTCTCCCTCTCCTACTCAATCACTACTCCCTCCCTGACCTAAATTCATCCTTATCTCGTTCCTACTCAAAGCCCAAGAGGTAGAGTTTTTATTAAATTCAATTTCATCACCCTCTTCAAAATTCGTCCATAAATACCCCATCACTCCGATCCTAGGGCATACCACAATATTCCCCACACCCCATCAGTCCAGAAGAGAGAGAAAAAAATCGGAGAAAATCGAACTCCAATCCATGGAGTTTTAGAGAGAGAAAGAAAGAGAGAGAAAAGTAGGTTTTGTACCAAGACCCGACCGAAATCCAATTCGATTGTTCCAAACTCTTCCCACGACTACTAGCATTACTAAACATCGTCCAATTCGATCCCACGGTCTCCCGATCAAGGAACCCAAAGTTTTCTCCTCCAAAACTCAAGATTCGTTTTTAAATCAATTCGATCAGATTCAAGGTATTATAATCCATTCCAAACACTCATCTACGTTTATTAAGTGTTTTTATGCGTAACCAGCCCTTATGGTCCCATGCATCGAAAATCGAGCCAAAACAATAAAAAAACGTTTTCTGCCTTCAACTTTGTTGCCGCAAGGTTCGGGCCGCAAGAACCAGAGCCAAGGTTGCGGTGGACTGCTCCACCGCAAGGTTGACTGGTCCAACCTCGCAGTTTGGACAGTTTTGGTTTGAAACGACATTTTGACATCCCGAACAACGTTTTTGACACCCGGACTATTTTTTCTAGACTTTTCACATCTCAAAAATCATAACTTGTTAAGATCATATTTTTTTTATTTAATTATCTATTTATTAAATTATTTATTAGTTATCTATCAAAGTTTACAAACGAAAAATCTTTGCGACCTTCCAAACAACGTTTTAACACCCAAATTATTTTTTCCTAGACTCCTTGCATCTCAAAGATGATATCTTGTTAATTTATTATTATTTTATTTAATTTTCTATTTATTGTTATTTTATTAGTATTTCCAATAAAAATTACCGTACGATCTTATAAACCATATTATTAATACCCGAGTAATTTTATTTAGACTCCTTACCTTCCAAAGATGAAATTTTCTTAATCTCAATATATTTTAATTTATAAATTATTTATTATCTATTTACCTCACTTTCGGCCACTTTATTTAACGTCTTTATTTAAAATAATTCTGCGACCCTCCAAACCTAACTTTTGACACTCAATTGGTTGCATAGGACCTCTAGGACCCTGATTAAGGTCATGTTAATTATTCTAATATTTTTACCTAATTAATGTATTTAATTAATTTTTAATTAATCTAATTACTTAGAAATAATTAATAGGAGCTTAGAAAAATATTTTTTAATTCTTTTAAAAAGTTCTTACTTATTTATCATCTTGGCCATACGAGATTAAGGGCAACGGCCCATTCATAAAAGGTTGTGTGATTGCATTGTTTACTAATTATTTTAATTATTATTCATTTTAATTGTATATTGCACCGATGCTTGATTTGAATGCTAGATTGGACCCTAGAGACATGAGGTGGTATGCGAATAGAATTCATCTAGTCGATGTTAGGTAATGGATGAATTGGAAAGTTTTGTTTTTAGATTGCCTGCAGGCGTTGATTTTGAGATGTGATGAGATTTGTGATGTGATTGAAACTGGCGGGAGTTCAGTGATGAATTGATAGACTAGCGGGAGTCTAGTGATGATTGTGAAGGAATTTGTGAAGTGGTATGTAAGATAGGCGAACCCTAGCTGTGATTCAGGCATGACAAGCTTTCCCCTTGTTGTAGTTATTGGGGTGCACACTCGGTATATAACTTAGGTGTACCTACGACAGCAAAGGGAAGTGACCTCATGGGACCGAGCATGGCTAGCGGTTGGGGGAGGAAAGATCTCGCAGAGAGATCTTAGATTTCACATTAGAATAATGGATAGTAATAAATTGGTATTTGTAAATCCTTATTTTGCTTTTCGCATTATTATTATCATGTTGCTTGCTATCTTTAAAGTAAGGAGGGTAGTTGGGTTGGATTATACTACGGGGTGAACTCTATCACTCAGGTACGGATTGCCTGGCTTCCGTGCCAGATTTTGCAGAAAATCAGGAAGAGACACAGAATCCCAAAGGTGAGCAGTTTTATGCAGAGGAGAATCCAGAGGTGAGAGTCGAGCCAGAATATGCTTGGGATCCGTATCAAACCTAGAAGACGGCTCAATTATTTTGTTTAGTTCATTACTACAAAGACTAATTTCAGTATTTCTACAATGGTTTGTAATAGATGAATCTTTAGGATGAATTATCCGTTTTAGATTTTGAATTTAATTTAAATAATTTTCAAAAATTAATATTTAATGCCTTCAATTTTATTCCCGAAAATCGGGGCGTTACATAAACAATATCAATCCAAATATATGTAACGTCGAGATTATTACGCAATGACCATTTAATAGTAAGTTGGATTGCCCTGATCTCTGTTTGTAAGGGGCTGGAGCTATAGAATGATGTTGAAACACGTTGGATGATCCGTCCAATTTGGGAGGTTAGCTGTGAAACCAAGACCACTCTAACCAAGGCTAGCTTCGGGGTAAGCTCCACAAGCCCTCGGTCTTGGGCAAACCCCCGGGCTGGGGCAACCAAAAAAAAAAAACATTTAAGTAAGATATATATTTAAAAAGTTTTGGGTTATTTCCAAGGACACCACTTCAACTATCACATTTTGTAAACATGACCCCTTCACGTTTAAAACTCCTCAACCTCACCCCGTCAACTTTCATTTTCCATCAACTCCACCCCCTCTACTCATTTCCCTTAAAAATTTGGACGGAAATAAATGAAAAGACTAAGTTACCCCTAAACTTAAAAATTAAAAGGGGCTTATATACAAAAGAGAAAAAAGAGAGGCATATATTCAAACCTCACGACCACACCCACCTAAAACTGGAATGAAGAGAGAGGAGGAGGAACAAAGGACCACCACGGCACCACCACCATTGTCAACCACCACCGCCGGCTCCACCTTTGGCAACCAACCCTTTGCCGAAATCGACGCGCCCCGAAGCACTCCTCTGGTGAGATCAGTCCGGACTCCGGCCGCCAACGAAATTCTCCAACCCACTGAAATCCAACGCCATTAACCTTACCAAGTTCTCTCTCTCTCTCTGATCCTCTACGGAATGATTTCAAATCCAACGCCATTAACCTTACTGGCCGGGCCCTTTTCGTCACCCGCTTCCCGTCCGAGCCCACCTCTTGTCAACACTATTCCGCCTAACCCCTGTTCTAGGTAAACTACCAAAAATATCCCTCTCGCTGGGACTCTCGTCGTCATAATACGCATCCACCTCTCCCGTAATATGGCGACATAATCCGATCCAACCCTCCGAACAACTCCCCATCGGAAACTGCAACCACCGCCCCCCCTCTTCCCCGCCGCCGCCAATCGTCTCATTTCACTAACGACGCCGTTCTCGTCCCTCTCCTCGATTTCGAACACCACTGTTTACAGTGAGCTATTATTTCTGTGGAAACATCTTAATAATCAACTGAAAACTCGATCTGTGCATTAGGAACTGACCACGTGTTCGTAGATCTGGTTGATGAACTCGTAATGGAAAATCCGGCAACAGAAAACTTGTATTTGCCGGGATCGTCGGCGGCAAACACAAGCTCGAGCAAAAGATCGGTAGCGGATCATTCGGAGAAATCCACCTCGGTAAGTTCTTATTTGTAAATAGATATAAATATATACGTTTATTTGTTTCTTTTTCTTAATTAATCTGATTGTGATTAATGTTATGTTTTTTTAATTTTATTTTGCAGCTACGCTCGTCGATACGTTCGAGATCGTTGCAGTAATGATCATGAGTCACTCAATTGATTTCTCTAGTAATCGTTTCGTTCTTGTATTGTTATACAGTAGATTGTTGTACTTCACTTGGTGTGAATTGATTTGTTCAATTTTTGCATGATTGGGATTCAATTGATTTGTTCTGTAAAGATCACGAGTCTCTCAATTGATATCTCATTTTTCGAGGATGTGAAAAGTATAGATGAGATGCTAATTTTGTCTTTTTTAAGGTGTGAATTGTGTCTTTTACGAACATGTGAATTATTTATTTAAGTGTGAATTGTGTCTTTTTTTAAATAAGCGAATTCCGGGAGTGTGAATAGTGCGAATGGGTGTGAATTTTTGGGAGTGTGAATTCTGCAAAAGAATGCGAATTCTTGCGAATGGGTGTAAATTCTGAGAGGTATGAATTCTCGGGTGCGAATAATGCAGATGGGGCGTGAATTCTGCAAAAAAATATGTGAATTTTAGGGGTTTGAATTCCGTAAAGGTGTGAATTTTACAAAGATATGTGAATTCTGAAATGTGTGAATTTTTGGGGGTGTGAATTCTGGGATGTATGAATTCTTGAGGGTGTGAATTCTCGGAGGGGTGTGAATTCTGGGGGGTGTGAATTCTCGGAGGTGTGAATTATTGGGGGTGTGAATTCTGAGAGGTGTGAATTCTGGAGGGTATGAATTCTCGGATGTGTGAATTATTGGGGGTGTGAATTCTGAGAGGTGTAAATTCTCGGAGGGGTGTGAATTCTGGGGGTGTGAATTCTCGGAGTTGTGAATTCTGAGAGGTGTAAATTCTTGGAGGTGTGTGAATTCTCGGAGGTGTGAGTTCTTGAAGGTGTGAATTCTGGGAGGTGTGAATTCTTGGGGGTGTGAATTCTGAGGGGGTGTGAATTCTCGGAGGTGTGAATTCTTGAGATATGAAAAGTGATAGGGGCGAAATAGTAAAAGCATCTTTAAAAAGGGTGTAGATGGGATAGAATTTTAAAAAAGGGTTTGCATGGAACCCTATGTAAAATTTGGGACCGGCCAAGAATCACTACAAGAAAATGCACTTTTAGCAACTAAATTTGCCTACGCAAGGCATTAGTAGTTGGCAAAAGCATGCTTTTGGCTACGAAAAATCAAAAGCATCGGCAAACTTATTGAAAATTTTAATTACTTTTCGCGACGTAGATACTGTCGTAGGCAAAACAATTGGATTTGGATTGGATGCCCTTTAGATAGAATGAGGGAAATATTTGCCAACACTATCGTACTTTTGGCGACGCAATATGCGTAGCTATAAGTAAAACCTTATGGCAACAAGCATTTTACGTTGGGAAAAGGTAGTTTATTGGCACACATTTTCCAACATAGGTTAATTGTGGTTAATGTGTTTTTTTTTGTAAATTAACTATTAATAGAAGCCTTTGTTTCGAAATTTAGTGTTTCTAAATTTTCTCTCCCCCACCTCTAAAAATTTATCTTTTTCAAGTCAGCTATTGGAGTAGGGAAAACACTAGACCAATCTATCCTCCCATCGAGGGAAAGATTTATCTTTTCTTTTTTGGATATTTTACCAAAAGTTAACTCAATATTGAAAAACATTGGGGCTAGCTTAATTGGCTAGGACACTTTTATTTTACCAAAAGGTTAGGAGTTCGAGTCTTTTCATTGTGAGGGTATTCTTTTTTCATTTTCTTTTTTTGTATTTGCTGGGGTTATTTCTCCCCTTAGGACTTGTAGTTGAGTTGGGTTGTTGGACTTGATTATCTCGTAGACTTGATGTAGTGTCTCGTGGTTTGTACTTTATATTTTATTCATGATGTAATAATCTCTCCTACCGATTGGCAAAAAAAATTCAACATTGGGTATGTGTTATTTTTCCTTTTTTGTCTTGAAACAAATAAAACATTTATCTTAGTTACGTGACATTTTTTGTAGTTGTCCAATAAGTGGACGATATATCAATACGATTATAGTGGGCGTCCATTATTTTAAAGCAAATATTTTTACAATTGTTTGATGATACTGATTTTTCTCTCTAGGACGTCTTAAAACTATAATGAAATTGATATATCGTGCTGCTGGTATTGAATGTTCAAATGGATTGAAGTGCTGAATCTTGGGCCTCTTACTCCCAGGCTCATTCAATATCTATTGATTGCAATTTTTTCTCCTTTCCTTTTCTTTCTTTTGTAGGCCTATTTTGGTACCTCATCCTTTGTGGTCCGTAATTGGTCTCCTCTCGATGTACCTTTTGTCGAGTTCTAATAAAATTTTGTTGCCTATCAAAAAAAACCTTAAATAAAATTGAAATGCAATCGGAATTATTTAATTTTAGGGATATTTTCTTTAGCTTTTTATTAAAAAAAAAATTGGAACAAGTATTCGCCTCTGCGAGATCAATCAGAAAAGTATAAGAACATAAATCGAAGTTGAAAAAATTCAGAGAAGGCAACACTAAACACAAAAAAGACAATTGTTTCAAATTTTCTCCATCTTTAATATGTTTTTTTATTTACTTTTGGTTGTGAATTTTTATTTTTAGACTCCTCTAATCGAGATGAATAATTAAATCATAGAATAAATCCAATACCAATCTAACAAAAATTTTTGAAAAGTAATAAATATTCAAACAAAAATTTAGCCGGCCCAAATGGCTCCAATTAAACAGGTTGAATTCAGGTTGAATTGTTGGATTTTGATCCATTATGGCCCTACTAAGCAAATGAAATTGGAACTGACACAGAAAAGTATAAAATTCTGAACCCTGCTAACTACACATACATCTATGCACAGATTTTATTGTGGGACCCACCATGGGTCCCACACAAATGATCCAAGCCATTTATTAAATGTAAAATAGTTTTTCAAGGGTTCCTGTAAAAAATCAGCTTAATCTAATACCCATAAGTGCTCGATCCAATCATCTAAATTTTCATTCAGATTTTTGGGTAATGAAAAGTTAGATGATTAATCAAGCATCTGTAGGTATTGGATTGAGCTAATTTTTTACGGGAACCCTTGAAAAAATATTTTACATTTAATGAACGGCTCGGATCGTTTGTGTGGGACTCGTGGTGGGCCCCATAACAAAATCTGTGCACAGATTGTATGTGTGGATAGATTTATCGTAAAATTTTAGGCAGTTTAATTCCGCGCTCTAATTTATTTTCGTTTTATTCCCAGTTTTCCATGATTTCCTACTCTCTCGCCTCTTTGTTTATCTCTCCCACCTTGTTTTTTTTATTTTTTTTGATCCGCTATCTCTCCCACCTCGTTACTCCTCTATTCTTCCTCTTACATGTTAAGCAATATCTAATAATATTACTCCTATATGTTATGCATTTTTTAATAATGTTTGATATGATTATTTAGTGGATCTCAATAAGACGAAACTATTTTAACAATCGAGGCCATTGATTTTGTTGTGCTTATTGATTAAATTATTATTATAAAAATTTGGCTCAACCTGGTTCAGAAAGCTCTTTTATTGGGACGCAATTTGTTTTTTTGGATGATAGTTACCATCCGATCAAATGTGTAGCGATACCCGATCAACTTCATTCTTGGTACAAATGATGAACTTCATAATATGTATAAGATAAACGGTTCGGATCGAAAAATAAAGACTTTGGAGGGGGTTAGGTCTTGCAATTTAATACTTTAATGCCTCGGAATGAATCAAATGTTGTCCGATCAGGCGGTCCTCGATATCCGATGATCTTCGATTTTGGTGACAACTATGGAATTAGTGAGACATGAAATCTTAACTGTTAAGATTGACCACTGAAAAATTTAAGTTGGAAATGACTTTTTAACTTCAATACGTTCAATGTAATTCTTAACAAACTAAGTCTTATGTTGTATTTGAACATACAGTAGCTATTCGACTGCGACACAAATACGATGATCCAGACCGTTGCTTTTATTTTCCTTGTTGATTATATCATTCTCGTAAAAATTTGTCTTGATTGGGTTTAGAAAACTTCTTTATCAAGACACAATTTTATTAACAAAATGAGTTTTCTGTCCGATCAAGTGTATAGCGATACCTGATTAACTTCGTTTTTGGTATGACTGATGTACTCCCTAATATATAAAAGATGAACGGTTCCGATGGGGGGGGGGGGGGGGGGGGGTGTGTGTGGGAAACACTTAGATGGGATCGGATATTGCAATCCAATACTTTAATGTATCAGGATGCATCAAATGTGGTATAATCAGGCGGTCGCCGATATCCAATGATATTCGATTATTGTGATAATGACGAAATAAGTGAGACGTGAAATTCTTATAGTTCAGATCGACCATTACTAAAATATAGTAACTAGCTGATTAAGAGGCCACAAGTTCGAATTTCATGAAGGTCAAATATTCCCAACCTTCGCCCTCTAGAGGTTGCCGGGTCGTTTACTTCAGCACTCTGAAATTAATTGTGTTGGGAGTAAACTGGTCCAAACTTTTAATATTCAAAAAAATAAAATAAAATATGCAACCAAAGGGCATAGAAATTGTATATGTGATACGTTTATATATACGAGATACGAGACGGCATGGGTTTGGTAAAGTTTTTTATTTTGTCTTTTTTTCTAAGTAGTATAGTTTTTTTATTTTGTTAGGGTTAAATATCTCCTTGCCCCTACAACTATTCAATTTTTAGTTACTTTCCCCTCCAACTATCAATTGAACCTACTTCCCCCTCCAACTACTAAACTGTTAGCCACTCCGGCCATCTAATTGCTCACTCCCGTAAAATCCATGGATGGAAAAACATAACACCTAACCCCAAATGTGGTTTTGACACCAAAGGAAGGGTAATGTGGACATTCTAGCTCAAACCCAATCCTAAAACCTGATTTCACCAAAATCTAAACCCAAAACCCAACCAAACCCACACTTACCCACGTCCAAGATCCGAACAGTACCTCCCCTTTTTTCTCTCGACAACAGTACCTCCGATCCCCTTCCTTGCACCGATTTTCTGTGAAGAGGGAAAAATAAAAACACTACAGAAAAGAAAAGGCGCTAAACTTGGGCGCTCATATTTTTCCATTGGTTCCCTACTCAACCCACGATGTCCTCTTCTCTCGGCTCATACTTCCCTCGTTATCATCGATTCTTTTTCTTTCCTACGCCTTCTATCTTTTTCTGTCCAGAGGTTTCTTCTAGGACTCTTGAGAGAAGCAGTCAATCAAGGTAAAATTTTCTCCTCTTCTCTCGGCTCTTACTTCCCTCGTTATCATCGATTCTTTTTCTTTCCCACGTCTTTTATCTTTTTTCTGTCAATTTTCAGAGGTTTCTTCTAGGGCTCTTGCGAGAAGCAGTCAATCAAGGTAAAATTTTCTCCTATTTTTCTGTGTTTGAATATCGACCTGTGGATATATACATGTTTATTTGCATAGAAATTCTCTCTCCCTAGTTCAATTGGAGATTGATTCCGCCCAATCAATCATAACTACAGAAGTATATACGTGTATATGTGTGTGTGTAATGTGTTATTTTTGTGTTGTGTTAAAGGCAGAATATATACGTGTGTGTTCAAGGCAGAATATCTGCTCCCCAAGGCAATAGGATAACTGATTATTGTATTATCTTCATCGTGTGTAAATATTTCATCCTGACTTGTGGATTCCAACCGTTGTGTTTGGACTATAAGCTGCTTCTCAGCAAAACTTCGCAAACTTCAGATGTATCCCCAACAAATATCCTGAATCAACATCATACAAGACATTAATCTTTTACACTATTAAAGGAATGAAAAAAATAGTAGAAAATGCATATGCATCTCTCCAACTAAATCGATGTTGCACTGCTAGAAATAACAATCAAAACAAGGCCTGTGAACTCGGGCGGATACAACTTAAATTCAGAAGGGAAAAGAAAAACAGAGCCAAATATTGTTGTTCGCATGATCCCCAGAAGACATTCATAAGAAACATTATCATGCTTTAGTCTGCTCTCCGGTCGTAATGAATGAAGAGGACATACATCCATGTATTAATAAGAAAATAGTCGTACCAGATGGGTATACAAGATTTAAATTAGTCATAAATGAGTTCTGCTTGAAACCTACCAATTTCCAAAATTTTAGAACATTCATACCGGGGGGCATACCAGATTTAAATTAGTCCTAATTGAGTTCCACTTGAAACCTACCAATTTCCAAATTTCAGAAGATTCACACCAGATGGAGCATACAAGATTTATTAGATTAGTCCTAATTGAATTCCTCTTGAAACTTACCGATTTCCAAAATTTTCGAAAGATACATACCTGAGAGTAAATGCCGCCTTAGTAATTTTTTGTATTAGTTGGGTTTTCCTAGAAACACTGGCAGACATTTTGTTTCCGAGTTTGTCGCAAAATGAACAAACTCAGAAACAATATGCATAAAGAGAAAAAAAGAAGCCCAAAAGCCAAAAGCCAAAAGCTTCTTAGTGTTACTTAGCCCAAGAACTCATGACAAGCATGAGAAGTGTCATAAGTATTTGTGGTTATAACCTTTGAAAATTCCCAAAATTAAGTATCTCAGAAAATATCATGGTTATATATTACACTTGATATGTTGATATTAAAACTGCATGTAAATAGATATGGATAGAAGTTGGATGTCACTTCCTGATAGATTCAGTCAGCCATATATAGACGGGGTGAGCTCGTTTATTGAATTTGCAAAGACACATTCGGGTGAGGCAACAAAAATCAAGTGCCCATGTATCAAGTGCTGCAACTTCTACAAGCAAGAGTATAGCAATGTAGAAACTCATCTGCTCGTAAACGGGATTAAGCAATCTTACACCACTTGGTTACAACATGGGGAACTTCCACAACCTGATGAGCTGGATGAGGATGGCGATGAATCCGAAGAGTATCGGGATGAATTTGATGCATTGCTAGAGGACCATCAGAAGGGGACTTATATGGGTGATACCCTAGAGAGTGAGGATATTTGTAGCTTTGAGAAACTGTTGGAGTCTTCCCAGCGCCCCTTGTATCCAGGATGCGAAAAATCAGAAACTCTACTATCGTTTGTCATTGAGTTGTTCAAGTTGAAGGTAGATAATAGGTTGACCAATAAGACTGTTGAAGGTATTCTGAAGATACAACGGCGGATCTTGCCAAAGGGGAATGTGGTTCCGGGGTCAATTTATGAGTGCAAAAAGTTATTGCATGACTTGGGCTTGGGGTATGAGCTCATTGACACTTGCAAAAATGATTGTGCTCTATTTTGGAAGGAGAATGCTCACTTGGAGAAATGTCCGAGTTGTGAAGAGCCAAGATACAAGGTCAATGATGGAAAGGGTAAGAAGATCCCTCACAAAATATTGCGTTATTTTCCGTTGGCGCCTAGGTTGCGAAGATTGTATATGTCAAGGAAGACGGCCGAATACATGCGCTGGTATAGTGATAAGCGCGTCGATGATGGACAAATGAGACATCCGGCTGATTCTGAAGAATGGAAGAACTTTGATCAGCAGTATCCAGAGTTTGCCAAGGAGATCCGTAATGTTAGATTGGGCTTGGCTACTGATGGTTTCAACCCTTTTGGGAATATGAGTACTTCCTATAGTATGTGGCCTGTCATACTAATACCCTACAACTTGCCTCCGTGGAAATGCATGAAAGAGCCATTTTTCATGATGTCCTTACTAATTCCTGGACCCAATCAACCAGGTACTAATATTGATGTGTACTTAAGGCCCTTGGTTGACGAGTTAAAGGAGTTATGGGAGAATGGCGTTATGACTTACGATGCCTTTACTGAACAGACCTTTCAAATGCATGCTGCTGTAATGTGGACCATACATGACTTTCCTGCTTATGGTGACATGTCCGGGTGGAGAACAAAAGGTTATTTGGCTTGTCCCACTTGCAATGATAGTCCGATATCGCGGTGTTTGATAGATAAGCTCGGTTGGGTGGGTCATCGAGCGTACTTGCCAAAGAACCATCGATGGAGGAAGGACAAGAAATTTAATGGGTTGCCTGAGCATGACTTGAAATCCTTAGACTTGCCAGTGTATAAGGTATTGGCTCAGTTGGATAAGGTTCGACAAGTCAAGTTTGGGAAGGATTCTACAACAAAGAAAAGACCGCGTAACTCTGAAGAATTGAATTGGACAAAGAAAAGCATTTTGTGGGAGCTGCTTTACTGGAAGAACTTGAAGCTCCGACACAACCTTGACGTCATGCACATTGAGAAAAATATATGCGAAAGTTTATATGGGACGATGTTGGCCATAGAGGGTAAGAACAAGGACACATACAAAGCGCGTGATGATCTGAAAAAAATGGGTATAAGGTCTGAATTGGATCTCCAGATGAATGAAAATGGATCCTTTTTGAAGCCTCGTGCTATTTACACATTGGGTCCACAACAAATTGATGCTTTTTGTGAATTCTTGAAGTCAATTAGTTACCCTGATGGTTATGCAGCGAACATTTCGAGGTGTGTGACATCAAAGAAAGGTAACAAGTTATCGGGTATGAAAAGCCATGACTGCCATGTGCTTCTTCAGCGTATTCTTCCAATTGGGATGCGTGGTTTTGTGAATGGAGAGATTAGCACGACATTGTTTGAGTTGGGTAGTTTCTTTCAAGAAATTTGTTCCACGACATTAAGGCGAAGTGATCTGGAAAGAATGGAGGAAAAAATAGTACTAATACTTTGCAAGTTGGAGAGGATCTTTCCTCCAGCTTTCTTCGATGTAATGGTCCATCTTGCTATTCATTTGCCGCGTGAGGCCATGCTTGGTGGACCGGTGCAATATCGATGGATGTATCCTATAGAAAGGTAACCATTAACATCATTTTATAAATTATTTGGCCACCAGTGCAAGTAACATACGTAATCTTAGACATTGTTGTTGCTTTGTTGAAGGTTTCTTGGGACTCTAAAAGGATATGTCAGTAACAATGCACGTCCAGAGGGTTCAATCGCAGAAACTTACATTGTTCAAGAGTGTCTCACATTTTGCTCAATGTACTTAAAAAAAGGGGTTGATAAACCTGAACGTAATGACGATGGTGGCGAACATGGTTCAGGGATGGAGATTTTCAAGAAAAATTCTCGTCTTTTCTCACCAATTTCTAGGGCTCCCAGCCCATCCAAGAAAGAACGAGAGTTGGCTCACTGGTTTGTGTTGTACAACAGCCCCGAGGTGGACCCATATTTAGAGTATGTGGTTAGGTTTGATTATGTGTCTCTAACTGTGTACAAAATTATTTTCTACTCATTTAAGTCATTTATACTTCACATTCCTTTGAGTAGGGAGTACAAGAATATTGTTCAAATTCAACAAGGAAGAGACCCAAGTGAGATACAACGGCAGGAATTTGCAAAATGGTTCAAAAGACGGGTAAGATATATTAAACAATTATGAATTCTTAAACGCTTCATAAAAAGATGAACTTCAATTGAGAGTTTCTTGACACACTTTTGTTTTCATGTAGATGAATGATTTGCGATCTGAAGGGTCATCGGAAGCTACTGATGAACTATGGTCTTTAGCAAATGGTCCAGGTTCCATAATTGATCTTTATTCTGGATGTATTTCCAATGGTGTCCGGTTCCACACTAGGGATCGTGAAAGTCGTCGAAGGTGCCAGAATAGTGGATTGGTCGTAGAAGGAAACCATAAGGGGATGAATATTAACTTTTATGGTTACTTGTGCAAAATATGGGAATTGAGATACCTACACGGGGGAACAATTGTTCTGTTTGAATGTGAGTGGTATAATACTGGTCAGAGGAGTAGAATATACAATGATGACTGTGTTACTAGCATCGATGTTAGTAGACTTTGGTACAAAGATGATCCATTTGTTCTACCCAGTCAAGTGAGGCAAGTATTTTACGTCAATGATACTAGCAAAGGAAAAAATTGGAGAGTTGTTGAACGGGTGAGTAATCGGGGAGTATGGGATGTGCCTGAGCAAGATGATGTGTCTAATAATGCATTTCAGCAGGATGAACCCACTAATGGTATCCCAATCCGTGCGGGAGATACCAATATTTCTTACAACAAAGACGATGTGGATCCTGAGATTGTTGGTGATGATGAACTGATGGAGGATCATATAGATGACAACAATGACGGGGATGATACGTTGGCTGAGTATGTAGATGACGAAGAGGATGAACTTAACAAACAGCCCGATTTTGATAATGATCTTGACATAGACTGTGATATATAGGATTTGTTTTGTCCTTTAACTTTTTATATTTGGTAGAATAGAAATGCTATTAACTCAGAGTTTTTCTAAAATACATGGCTTATAGTTGGGTTTTTTTCTAGCTAAGTATTTATTTGATTAATTGGACTGCATTCAGTATATATGCTGGTTTTCAAGATTTACGGGAAAAAGTAATGACTTGTAGTTCACTTTTACTTGTATGTTCTTCTGCAAATTATAAGTGCAGTTCAAAGGTTGCATTTTATTCCAGTCCCTCAATAAAAAAAACTGAGTTGTAGTACTTCAATAAAATCTTGGCTTATTTGTGGTGTTATATAATATAAGGTTTGTGCTACCAGGTACTCTTAGTTGCAAAAGATGACCAAACGCAGTAGGAAGTATGTCCAGCCAAGGTGTTTGTCCCAAAAGAAGACAGCCTATGAGAAGATCAGAGATAAAAATATGGAGCAGAACGCAGCAATTTTTGAATCTTTAGGATTAAAGAGCTTGGCAAATGGACTATTTGGCTCGAATTCATCGACCAAGAAGAAAAGTAGCAAGCTGGTAAAGAGCAAGACGGGTCGCGGAAATGATGATGGGGATTATGAACAAGACGACGGTGAGGAAGGAATGAGTTCTTCTAAAGAAGGAGGTGTATCTTCTAGGTTGCAGGGGAATAAGGTTACAAATTTCTGTAGAATAGTTGGTTTTATTCTTTAAGAAAGAGTCACTTCAAAAAATTTAATTTATATTGCATGTTTTATCGCAAGTTAATTTTGTTTATTTTTATCCCTATACTATCCACATCAGTTGTTGCTTACTTGTACTAACTAACAATTCATTGTTTGGATTATGTTAGGTTTGTAGGGCTCCAAGAAAGAAGAAGGGTTGCTACGGTGCTCACATTTCAAGAGATTCAGAGCCATGTTGGACAGATACGAGTATTCCGATAGGAGAAACTCATGTTGTACAAGGACAGGCTTTAACGCCATTGGTTGATCATGTGCAAAGTATGCCTGGGGTGACGACCCAGCCAACCCAGCTCCCCACCTCGTCTACCCAGCCTCACCTGCTTCCTAACGCAGGTATAACAATCACTGGAGTGAGTGAGAAATATTTGCAAATTTTTATGACTTTTCGGTAATGAATCTTATAAATTCTAGCTTATATTTTGCCAGATCTTTCTTGTTAGAAACTTAGAAGGTAAATCACCTGAGTCACTTTTTCATTCCAACCATTTTGTCATTATGATATTGCATTTTCATTTAGTTACTACTTCTTACTCTTCATGTTGTTGTTTCCTTGCTCCTATAGTCTTGTAACAATTTCAAAATTAATGAAATTTTTTTGCCTTCAAAAAAAAAAAATAGTGAAATAACATTATGGTCTTAATAGCACCAACCTCAGTTGTGGTCAAGAAGCGTGCGTGAGGCCCAACTCGAGGGAAGAATATGGACAAGGTTAGGAAAGAACTTGGTCATCCTATACCTGTTGAAATTGACCGTGTGGCTCGGAAACTAGTAGGGGATCATTCCACTGCAGTGGCGGCTGCCCTTGGGGAACAAATAATAGATCATGCACCTGTTCGAGACATTCGTTGCAAAGCGATTGATTTTGGGATCAGAGAATCCATCGTTGTTAGAGTTGGGGTAATTTAATTTAATGTTTAGTCAAATATTTATCACATTATTCATTTGAATCATATATGTCGCAGAAATATTGTAATTATTTTTTTCTAATTGCAGCAAACTTTTGACATTGGAGACTACAAGAATGATATGGAGGCTAGGGAAACCATAGACCTAAAGTGTCAGGATTTATACAAGGAATGGAAGAGCAATTTGTGCAAACGCTATTTTGCCATGAAAAATAAGGTAGCTGACCCCAAAAATCATGCACCATATCCCTGTAAACTAGAGGATTGGGTGTTCATGATTGATAATGTGTGGGAGACCAAGGACTGGAAGGTAACGACGTCTCACGCAACCCATCTTTTTTTTACACCGCTCATAATTGCCCATGTTAAACATCTTACCCATATATCGTATGGCATGATGATTCACAATAAACATGTGATACTTTTTAAAGAATTTCGGAGTTACAATGTCACCAAAAAAAAAAAATTTAAACTTCTCTTTGAGCAACTAGAATTTGAAGTGCGTTGTTTTCTTTTTTTTAAGGAAGACAAGTTTAAGGAAAATATCTAGTTTTATGTGTTCTTTTGTGTCTTGTTTTCTACACTATAATAGTTGTACAAGATTCAATACAATAATTAAAACAAATCGCTAGGTGCTATGGATGTTGTTTCCATCAGTAAAATGATTAAAGGCTATACACTTCATGCCATACCTAAATCCTATCTGAACATGTATGAGTCCACACATAGTTTTCTTTCTTTAATATGTTGTTTGCATGAAAAAGAAACCTGTTCAACTTGGCATTTTGGTGGATTGAGCAACTTGATTAGCATTACAATTGGATTTGTTTATTTCCTTGTAGACGAAGTCCGACAGAGGAAAGCATGCCCGATCCAAGGTGAAATTCAATCATACAAGTGGCTCCAGATCGTTTATATCGCGAGCTTCTATGATTGTACGTGTTGGCTTAGAATTGTGAACTTCCTACTTTTTTAATTATTGAATTCATACTTACTGGAAAATTAGATGGACTTACAGCTAAAAGAGAAGCGTAAAAAACAGAACATTGCGGAGAAGTTCGAGATGACCCATAGACGTCATCGACATGGGGGAGAGTGGATAAACGACAAGGCTCGAGAGCATCATGTATGTATATTATACATTCTTAGATGTACAGCTATTCTGTTTTTGTTTTATCTTTGCAGTTTTCTTATCACGAACTAACAGATTTAAATTTGACAGGCTAAATTAAAAGCAAAGCTAAAAGAACAATCATAACCCAATGTCACTAATCCTTCATCCGAGCGACAAATTTCCGTTGATGTGCTTGGAAAAAGGTCAGTTTATGTGAAGGAATACAGGAGCCGCATGAGTACTATTTCATCGTTCAATCAACCTCAAGAACCTGATCCCGAGGCGTCTCTTCTACAGAAGAAGGTTGACGATCAAGCTAAGACCTTGACTAAGCATTCTCGGACAAGGACAGTAGTTCAAGGCCTTCTTCAGGTGTTGGCTGTAAAAGCAGGGGTTGATCCAGCCCAAGTTCAAGAGGTAATCGATGGGTGCAATAGTGAGGCAAGCACATCAGATGAAGAGGCTGATGCGGTGGGCAACTCAGACGAATTAAACACATTAGATGAAGAGGATGATGAGGCGAGCATATCAAGTGAAGAGGATGATGCAACTTCTACTGGATAAGTTAATGGTAAAACGATAATTTTCTCCTACATCCTCATTTGTACCCATCAAGATAGGAGTTACCAAATTAAGTAATTAGATATTATTTAATACATGTATGTAGCATCTCATACGTCTATCATTAGTTGTTGAATCAAGGGCACTCGGCCATGATTAGGACCACACTCAAGAACTAGTCCCAACTCATGGTTCTGTGCACTCCAGAAAGAGTTAAGAGCAGTTCTTGTGGTTCAATCAATTCCTTAACCCAAATTGGGCAGTCTAGTTCTAGGAGAGTGGGAGATTTGAAAATTCTCTCCTAGAATGTTAGAGGCGTGGGCATGAATGAGAAAAGAGGCATTGTGAATGAATAGAAATTGAAATGTTGTTACTACATGACAACACTAAACAAAAATTTTGGGTGGTGGCTAGTGGCACTAAATCAAATTTGCAGATCAATCATGAAGTAAAGGGCTTTAGGTCTCAAATGAAATGGGTAATCTTGGGCATATGCTATTGAATCTGTTGGTGTACATGCTGAATCTATTGGTGCACCTGGTGCCATTTTCTCTTGTGTCTAAGGATTTTTGGATACTGTTTTTTTGTTGCAACTGTTTTCTGCTGCTATCAAGTGATGCTGGTGCAGTGTGGCTAGTGGCATTAAATCAAATTTGCAGATCAATCATGAAGTAAAGGGCTTTAGGTCTCAAATGAAATTGGTAATCTTGGGCATATGCTATTGAATCTGTTGGTGTACATGCTGAATCTAGTGGTGCACCTGGTGCCATTTTCTCTTGTGTCTAAGGATTTTTGGATACTATTTTTTTGTTGCAACTGTTTTCTGCTGCTGTTTTTTTGTTGCAACTGTTTTCTGTTGCTATCTAGTGATGCGGTGCAGTGTGGCTAGTGGCATTAAATCAAATTTGCAGATCAATCATGTAGTAAAGGGCTTTAGGTCTCAAATGAAATTGGTAATCTTAGGCATATGCTATTGAATCTGTTGGTGTACATGTTGAATCTAGTGGTGCACCTGGTGCCATTTTCTCTTGTGTCTAAGGATTTTTGGATACTGTTTTTTTTGTTGCTATCAAGTGATGCTGGTGCTTTATTTGGCTATGGGTGTGAGGCTTTTCAGGTTAGCCTGCTGCCAAGTAGTTCAGGCAGTGGTGTCATCCCAATTATTGGAAGGGTCAAACATGTGGGAAGTTATACCCCGTACACTTTGTGGGTTACTTAGTCTAGGTTTACTTTAAACCTTTGGGGTGTTCTGTTCCCCTTCTCCTTTTGGGGTGTTTTGTTTCAATAAAAGTAGGTACTATTATTTTCACAATTATGATAGTAATCATAGTTCTCATTGATGTTTTTTTTTTATTTATTAACAGGTTGATGATGCATTGGTTTGGCAAGGCAATGCGATGGAATCACTTAATATTTTTTGGATCATTTTTTTTTATAATAGATTTGTTGGTAGGATACTTGGATATGGTAGACTTGGTAAATTACTCTTGGATATTGAAATGTATTGACAAAGTTCCTTTTTGGATATTTTAGAATGTTAGTTACTTTTGGGATGTACTTGGATACATATGGGATTGATTTTGTTGAAATTTGATAACAGATTCTATGTTTGTGTGTTTTTAAGGAATTTTGATGGAATATGGGCCTCAAATGTTATGAAAATTGAGCTCTAAATTTAAATTTATGGATATATTTAAGAACTTTGCCTATGGGCAAAGGTATGGAACATACAATACAAATTATTTTTTCCACGCATTTTAGGTGTCGGCAAAAGTAGTACAGGAAAAAAATAAAATTATAATTTAGTGCAAATGGTGCTCTTGCCAACGAGCAATTTGCGTTGGTAAAGCTTGTCCTTTGCCTACAAAGATAGCCATCACTAAAGTTTCTCTTTTGCGTTGGCAAAAGTAAAATATTGTCCATATTTTTCTTGACTTTTGCCAACACACAACAATTACCAACACAGCTTAGACATTTTGCCAACGCTATAAGTAGTTGCTAAAACTCATTCATTTACCCACGCATAGACTTCTCGTTGGCAAAAACTATTGTCGACGCACCTTTAGCCACGCCTTAGCGACGCAACAAATTTTGTAGGTAAAATCCTATGCCAACGAGATTGAACTTTTAGCCACTTTTTTAAAAGCGAAGGCAATAGTGCTTTTTCTTGTAGTGAATTTCCCCAAATAAAATTGTGCAGATCTGGGTTGGTGAGTTTGAAAAAAAAGTCGTATTTTTTACATTGTGCTGACGCTGATCTCAGCATCGGGGTGCGTCGATTTCGGCCAAGGGTTGGTTGCTGGAGGTGGGCCAATGGTGGTGGTCGTGGTCCTTTGTAGAGGGAGTAGTAGAGATGAGAGAGAAGGAGGGATGTTTGATGTGGTGTTTCAGAGTTTTAACTTTTAAGGGGTATTTTAGGATTAAAATTTCTTTTCCCGTCCAAATTAACTATTTTTCGTCCAAAATGTTAACTTTTCTTAACAGATTTAGATGGAGGGGGTGGAGTTGATGGAAAATGAAAATTGTGGGGGTGAGGTTGATGAGTTTTGAACGTGAGAAGGTCACGTTGACAAAACGTGATAATTGAAGGGGTGTTCTTGAAAATAATCCAAAAGTTTCCCATAGTAGGCTAAACGATTGACTTGGTGCTGTTGTCGCTGTGAGTTGCTAAAGTTCCAGGAGGGGTGAGTTCAATTCCAAGCACCATCCGCATGAAGGATAATCAAATCTCTGATGGCTAGGAGGGGAAGAAGGGTATGGCTTGAAATAATGGAGGGAGATTTAGCTTCGGATCTCAGCCAGGGCCGGCCCCGGAATAAGTCCTTGGAAAAAAAATTTAGATGTGATATAAAATAGTCCAAAAAATTGTAAATCTCCTTGTTTGTATTCATGGTAGTATTGGATGGTTCCACACTTGCTATTGAGTTCTAGTCCTTGTGGCTAAAAGAAAACTCATTCACGAGTTTTACCCCTATTGAGATTTGAACCCCACATAAGTTTAGTTCATTGGCACCACAAAGATATCACATATGCACCATTGATAAAAAATAAATAAATAATAGTACTGCTAATCTTTCCACATTTAAAGATAGAAATACTCGTTACTGTTTTTTTTTTAAATATATTATACTCTTTCATTTAAGTTTTTGTACATTATCAAATTACCTTAAACTAATAAGAAAATATATGTTTTAAGTAAACTTGAATTTATTTTCTATTTTTTTGGTTTTTGACTTGTATTTCTTTATTTTTTGGGTAACCAAACTTGGAGTCGGGCTAGGACAACCCAAGCATCGAGACCGGCACTGATCTCAACTCGTGATTTACCTAACTAGAACAAGAATACAAGGTGGAAGCCTTTTTGAACCACGAGTAACTTATTCACGGCAGAGCCGAGAAGAATAAGTTATTCACGGCTCCACTCAATCTATTACCATTAATAGATTATTTTTAATCTGGATCGTCCAAAACACTTTTGGATGGCCAAGATTAAGTGCCATAAACCTTATTCACAGCTCCTACGTGAATAAGATTTTCTCTTTTGAACCATGCAAGAATAGTGTTTGGCATGCAGTTGGCACAAATTGGGTGTTGGAAAAGACTTTCTGATTTAAACTAAGCTAAATGTTTTCTTGTTTTTTTAAAATTTTATTTGATTCGCATCAATTGTATAGAATTAACCATTGATCACTTGACGGGAAGAATCTAAAACTAAATAATTATTACCAAAAGAAAGAGAAGACAAAAATGCCTTGTATTTTTTGCTCTTCTGGCTAATACGATTTTTTATCAATTTCAGACTATATTTTTATGTTTTTTCAATTCATTTTGTCAACGAATAGTTAACCTAAAATGTTATGAGAATATTAAAAAATATTTCTCAAAACATACATAAAACCAAGTTTCATTGAGATGTATGAATTCTGTCTTAAATGGAGAGGGACATGTCATTCGTGGTACAATCTCCGGCCAAAACTAAGGAAAGGAATGGTGGAGGGAGGGAGGAATGAGCTTGGATGTCATCCCTACCCGAGTTTCAAATTTTTTAGTGTTCACATGCCATAATGCTCCTGTTGAGATTGCGCCTGCATTCAAAGTCCGATCCGTTTAGGTTAATTGAGTTGTGATTTGTAATATATACCATATATTTTTTGGTTCAACGATTAGTGGTGTCGACAGGGCCTGCAGCTTATGCTCACCTCAACTATTTTCCTTCCCAGTCCGGTATAAGACGGGTCATTCACGCCGAAACTAAGAGATTCACAAGAGATCGTCTCTCTTGCGGCATGAGCCCCAAGAGTTTGCAAAGTTATGGTTTGTAACATAAGTATCCCGCGGTGGGATAAACAAAGCTTCAGTATTGGCCATTAAAAAATTATTATTGGTAATTTAGAGATAAATGATTTTCGGACCCTGTTCCAGTAAGCGTTCTTAAAAAAAATAAATACTTAATTGCAATTTTCATACTTAAATAATCTTTTTTTGCATCGTTCAAAAGATCTCATTACGATCTATCAAACAAGATTCATATTGCACAAAAAGTTATTCCCGTAAGTCTATTTATTATTTTTAAACTTCAAAATTGCAAATAAATACTTATTTTGTTAAGAAGGCTCAGTGAAACACTCCAATGATACCCTTATAATTCTCGTATTCTTTCTGAGAATATTCGACATGCTGGAAATCAAAGCTGGTATTCCTTTGGCCTAAGCATATATTATGTCTGTCTGGCCTTTCTGTTTATTTTCCTCGTGATAATTATTAATTAATAGTATTAGTATTAGGATTAAGAGCTTATCATCTTACCAAAACTCTTAAATAGTGGTAAATATGTAATTCTATTTCCTTAGATTAAAACGTAACAGGCTCCAAGCATCACGGTTTGACCCGCGTGAGCAAGTTGTTGGCCCGCAACCAACAAGTAGTAGGCTTTGATGGGTATAAGGTTTTTTCTAATTATGATTCCAAGGAACCTTACACTCCAGAAGCCTAATCCAAAAGTTAGCTTGACTAGAACTAGTATCTTAACTGGAAGCACCATGCTCACCATATTCCTTCATTAATTCATTCCCGGCCATACGAGTATTATATATATATATATATATATATATATATATATATATATATATATATATAGTGCCGATTTGACTGTAGAAATTCCCTTGCTAGATCCTTTGGAGATTAATGCATCGATCATTAACACTGGATTTGGCAAATCCTGCGGCACGGGGCCGGGATTTAGCTAGCATATATATATATAGTGCCGCTTTGACTGTCGAAATTCCCTTGCTAGATCCTTTGGAGATTAATGCATCGATCATTAACACTGGATTTGGCAAATCTTGCGGCACGGGGCCGGGATTTAGCTAGCATATTATCTCAGCGTCACGAGGATATATGAACAAATCTCGAATGATAATGTCGATAATATCGGAGACAACAGAATCATAACATAGAACTTGAGGAGGAGATCCAATAATGCACGTGTCTTTCCATATCCTTAATCCCGTTCAATATGCTTTCCTTTAGTTTATTGACTCAACTTTTGTTGCTGGTAATTGAAATTTGTTGGATGTTAGGTTTATCAGTACCCTTAAGTGGGAAGCCGTGATAGTACTTGTGGCCGCGCTAGCTCCTTCGGAGATTTAAATTGCGTAGTCGGGTGTATTTAGTGGCCTGAAAAAAAAAAAAACTACAAGCTGAAAGCATCCATCCAACCCCTACACCAGAAATTGGACACAAAGCACCGCGAAAACATCAACAAACAACAACAACAACATCAAATTAACTCTGACCAACAACACCAAGCAAAATCCCGGCAAGGCAAAACCAACTAAAAAAACAAACAAAAACAAAATCCCAACAACCGCAGCAAAATACACACAACAAGCAAACAACATAAAAAGCAGTAAAAATAGCAGACGATAAATACCTAAAAACTGAGTGTTTTTTGTTTGTTGTGAGTCTGAGCGCGCGGCTCCTATTTCCCAACACTAGTCTGCTGGCTCGAGTTCAGGTTAGTATCGAGGTGTTCGAGCTCGGTTCGTTTACTAAAAAAGTCTAGCTTAATTTCATAAACGAGTCGAGTTATTTACCAACTCGAGCTCGAGTTGTTTGCTAACCAGTAGAACCTAGCGCAAGCTACTCGTGTACAACTCGACTGGTTTGATCAAGTGGTCTTGATCTGCGACTTATGTGTTTGCTCCATTCTAAGGTCTTATGTTCAATTTTCTTTACCAACAACTCTTGAAATCACCTCACTCCCACGTGTAAGCATGTGAAACGGCTGCGGGATGGACTATAAGATTTAGTATGAGGTGCGCACAGCTGGCCCTGGACACTCTCTGCATTATCAAAAAAAAAACTCATCATTTTATCGGAAGTAATAGTACTAATTATATGCATATAGTATGTGAACTCAAGACCGATCAATATCATATGAGCGGCCGCCGCATTTGGCATTTGGAATTTGGCACTCCAATTAATTAATTTGACGGCCAGTCAGGCGGAAAAACATAGACAGTACCGTGCGTAGGAAATGGCCGGTCACAAGGACGTGCATGTCATTGAACACGTTATGCGCTACGTACACGTGACGTGGGTCCTTAGTGTCTAGTCACTAGTGTGTACTGTCTGGTTTGGTTCTTCGTAGAGAAATGATTTGCTATGAACATAAAAAACAAAAATGCTACACGCACAACCAATTTGTGTGTCTAATTTTGTCCGTCAAGATATTTTTGAACGGTTTAGATTTTAAAAAAAAAAACTCTACCAGAGAAAAGTTTAACTTTTATGGGAAAAAATTTGAGCAAATCATGACCATTTATTACAACAATAGAGGGATAGAGATTGGTTGTGTATTGTATTTTACACATCGGTTGTGTGTGTAGCACTTACGCAAAAATGGTATTCGTACAACAATTCAAACACAACACCAAATACAACATTTCACTGTCTTACATACATGTGGGCCCACATGTATATGAAAGGTTGTATGTGTGGATCTCACATGTATATGAGATATTGTGTTTGAATTATTATATGTGTAGCATTGTTGATCAACATATTTATAAGGAGCTACTGATCAATTTGGTATGAATAGTTTTGTAAAGCTGTCTCATTAAAGTAATTACTATTACTTTAATTCAAAATTAATCTTGCAAGTCTCACATCGATTATAATAGGAGACTGGCCCGTTTTCGTGAGATACACACCTGATTTTCGAATTCTAAATGTATATTACGAGCGTCATTAATCATTGCGTCAGAGAGAAGTATACATATGATTAATTTGTTCATTAAGATAGCTTACGGTAATGTTTCGTGGGCTGTGGTTCTAGTCGAATTATCTTGGGAGATAGGCAACGATGCAACTTCAAACACCCTTGGTAGGCGGCAAATCTATTTTAAGAAACTTGCGTGAAATACGGTTCGATTCGCTTATCAGTTTATCCCAATTTGTTGTAGCTGGTAATTCAGTTTGTATAATCCATGAAATTGTAATATGGCTTTTGTTGATTGCATTTCTTCGTAACAGGTACTACGATTCTATTCATTGTGGACGAGCCGAACTGAGCCAAGTAGTAGAATATTCAGGTTTGTAGACATGTGCAATGAATAATAAGAAATATACATATCTTGGGAAAGTAAAAATAGTGAATAAATTAAATATTAGCTACGTACAGACGGTTTGGTATTTGAATATGAAACCAAAGGTTTCGTACTTGAATTTTCATTTTTGAAGAAGGGACTAATTGTACAAGGAAGCCTACATATTTCGAAACATGGGAATCAAAAATCAAACCTATGCCTCTTCAAAAGAAAAAAAATTCAAGCGTACATATTAAGGAAGCCTACATATTAAGGAAGCCTTGAGCCGTCACTTTCTGTTATTGACTGACTAGTGATCATAGTGATATATACTCCATCGTACCAATTAAGGAAGCCTACATATTTAGACGGCTAGACCACGTCTACACATGTCTAAATGCATGGGGCCGGTTGAACTCCAGCTAAATATACAGTACGTTTTTCCTTTTTTTGGAACGGAAGTAGATTACCTTTTTTTGGAACGGAAGTAGATTACAAAAGAGCCGCTGTTTGAGCTCGGCTTATTTGAAATTCAATGAACTTGAACTCTGCTCAAGCTCAAATTAAACCCTCGTATTAATCTACTTCAAATTTCTGCTTGATTAGTATTTTGACAGCTTAATTGAGCTCTGTTCAAGTATATCAAATGATCTAAGGAACCAAGCTTATTTACATGCAAGGATAGAGTCAGAGGGAAGCTAATAGGGTTGTCGCATTCCCTATAATTTTTAATAACCCTACTTTTACATTTAAAATAAGAGTGCTGCTATATACACCGACCAGCCGGGGAGGAAAATCGTACCGACGGCTGCGCCGGGCTGTCTCCGACAACCGGACGGCCGATCCGAGCCGTCCAAAAATTTTAAAAAAAAAACCGAGTGACCCAACTCGGGAATCAACGGCATTCGAGGTGTGTAGAGTGTTTGAACCAAGCACCTATTTTTCATGTATATATATACACACGAAAAAAGGGATGTATATACACGAAAAATGGGTACTCGGATTAAGCACCTTACTGTCGTTCCTAGAAGCTTTACCATCCACAAGCAACATCGATAGAGAAATCATACTAAAGAGCTTGAACAAGGATGGCTCTTTGTTTCACTCGCCCTCTGCAACAGCTTATGCTTTCATGGCTACAGGAGAGAGAAAGTGCAAAGAATACCTCGAGAGACTTGTTCGAAGATGTCCTCGCGGAGGTTGGTTTTTTATAATTTGAAGAAGAAAATGATAAAATTAAAGGAGTATAAATGTTCAAAGAGAACAGGGGTGGAGTCAGAATTTCTGTCAACCAGTGTCATTTTTTTTTATTAAACGGCAAATAAATTCAAACTCGACAATGGATACATCGAACAAAAAGAAAGAGAAAGAGGAAAACCCAAGCTCCATGAAATAACACAAGAGCAAAAGGAATCCCAGAAAAGAGAAAATCCAATGAATAATTGGAAAACGAAACAAAAACTTGGATTGGTTTTTTTTTCTCTCAATGATGCTTTCCCTCTCCTTCTCGATGTACCCGTTATCGAGTTTTTAATAAAAAAATTTGCCTATCAAAAAAAAATCTGGATAAACCTATGAGTGACAAAAACCGGTGTAGGGTTTGGGTTGTAGTTTTGGTGCTGATATAGGATTGTTTTTTTTTTTTTTGTTTGAACTGGAATATATATTGGGTGGTTGGGTTGAAAGTCCTTTAATTTTGCATACATATATGTGGCCTTAAAATGACACATACACGTATATATATATACATATATATATACACATATATATATATACATATATATATATACATATATATATATACATATGTATGTATATATATATATATATATATATATATATATGACGGTGTAAATAATTTAATCTCATATATATATTTTGGGTGCAGTTACACCCATGTATCCAGTTGATGAAGAGCTCATGAAGCTTAGTTTGGAAAATCAAGTTACGAGGTTAGGATTGGCTGAGCATTTTAGTGGAGAGATTGAAGTGATTTTGTCAGAGGCTTACAGGTAGTTAAAAAATTATACTTACTTTTTACTGTCTGGGGTGAAAATTCCTATTAAGAATCTTCCAAATTAATTATTTTCATGGACTGACATTGCTAGCTCTCTCTTCTTCTTTTTTTCAAAAAATTGTGGTTGAAATATTTTAGGAGTTACAAGAGGCCACAAACAAGAGTTGGAAATTTGAAACCAGCAAAGTTATACAAAGACTCTTTAGCCTTCCGGCTCTTGCGGATGCATGACTACGATATAACTCCATGTACTCTCTCTCTCTTTCTCTCTCAATTTTTTTTTATCAGTAAAAGAAAATTTTATTAAGATCAATCAAGGAGCAAAATATAAGCTGATCAAAAAAAAAAGGAGCAAAATATAAGCAATAAACTGCTGTATAAATCCCTCAAAGATCCAACCAAAAAACAAGAGGGATCCAAAAATAATTAATATATATGTATATATATATATAGAGGAATTTTCAAGTGAGGGATCCCTCATGTTTTTAAAATGAGGGATTTTCATTTCCCGATCAAATTTTGAAAATCCGAACCGTTCAATGTGTGCAGAACGTAATTTTAAGGGTCCCAGCGAGAAATCACCAAAAAAAATGACCGGGAAGGGCATCATCCGAGCAGTTTTTTTTGAACCGTTCAATGAAAACTGCTCGGATGAAGCCCTTCCCGGTCATTTTTTTTGCTGATTTCTCACGGGGACCCTTAAAATCACGTTCTGATAACTTTGAGCGGCTCGGATCGTCGAATTTCAATCAGGAAGGGGAGTCCCGCATTTTAATAAAAAGAGGGATCCCTCACCGGAACCTAACTGTATATATATATATATATATACAGTCCGTCTCCCGTAAAGACCACCTCATTTTAATAAAATGTGGACCTCCCTTTCCTGATTGAATTTCGATGATCCGAGCCGCTCAATGTGTTCAGAACGTGATTTTAAGAGTACTCGCGAAAAATCAGCAAAAAAAATGACCGGGAAGGGCTTCATCTGAACAGTTTTTGTTTGTTTTTTATCGAACGGTTCAAACAAAAACTGCTCGGATGAAGCCCTTCCCGGTCATTTTTTTTGCCGATTTCTCGCTGGTACCCTTAAAATCACGTTCTAAACACATTGAGCGGCTCGGATTATCGAAATTCGATTGGAAAATGGGAGAAATGAGGAGGTCTGCATTTTAACTAAAATAAGAACTCGCTCATTTGAGACTGACTATATATATATATATAGTCACCTTCTCCTAAGGACCACCTTAACTTAATAAAATAAGGACCTCCATTTCCTGATAGAATTTTGATGATCCAAGCCACTCAATGTGTTCAGAACGTGATTTTAAGGGTACCCGCGAGAAATTAGCAAAAAAAAATGACCGGAAAGACTTCATCCGAGCAGTTTTTGTTTATATTTTATCGAACGGTTCAAATAAAAACTGCTCGGATGAAGCCCTTCCCGGTCATTTTTTTTGCTAATTCCTCGCGGGTACTCTTAAAATCACGTTCTGAACATATTGAGCAGCTCGGATCATTGAAATTCGAACGGAAAATGAGAGAAATGGAGAGATCCTTATTTTAACTAAAATAAGGACCTCCTCATTTGAAAATGACTGTATATATATATATATATATATATATATATATATATATATATATATATCATGGTGAGTGGCATATAACGTGACTATTATAAAGTTAGTACTTGCATAAATATGGTCACGACGGTATTGCTTTATTTTCTCTATGATATAGGAATACGATATTTCTATACGTATTTATGTAGTAAGGGTAATGCTTTTGCTGGGAGCTTCTGTTGGTTTGTGCATGATGAAGACATCTTGGCTCATATAGAAAGAAACAGTGGATATTTCATCTTATATGAACTTTTTTTTAATTTTTATCCAAATTTTATATGCTTGAATTTTAATACTTCTTGTTGAAACGACTGATTAATCCAAAAAATTTAGAGAAAAGACAGATAATTTTTTGACACGCTAATCACATCCCCTGGTGTTTGCCTTATTGACATAACATGTGATAGTATTATCCAAAAGTGTCCTATATTAACAAATTCACCTTTTTATTAACGAATAAATAATAAAAAGCTTTCAATTCTGACCCAAAAAAAATGTTCTTTTGAGTAGTAAAAATAAAAATATATTTATAAATTTTACAATATTTTTTTTTATCAAAACAGCTCCTACAATGGGTTAAAAAAAAGTCATTTTGATTCACACTATATAAGACTTGACAATTTTTTTTTTTTTAACTTTCAAAAAAAAGTCATTTGGGTAAAAAGTTTTTTTTTTTTTTTTAGACATAAGTTACTTTTGGCTGATTGCATGACGTATTTGGACAAATAATTGTTTCTTGGGATGTAGTCAGTGAAACGCACATAGAAACCAGTGAGGGTTATTTCTCATATGTGAGTAGGGTATCTGTCATTAAGGCAAATTGTCGGTGAAATTTAACCCCAATCAAAACATCAAATTACTGCTCTTGTCTGTACATAAATTAAATTCTATTTAGGTAAATACTGTAGAATGCCCTAGCAAATATTCCACTGAGACAAGCAAATCTCTGTGGTCCAGGACTTGAAAATTAAAAATTCCAAAGTCAATGAATTTCAAAAAAAAAATAAAACAATTCATGTAAGAAAGACTGCGCCTATCCAAGTCAATGAATCCCAACAAAAAAAAATGGGCGATATAAGAAAGACTGTGCCCATCGGAAGGAATGACGATGCAAAAAGGCCTTTTGCACCTTTGTGTGAAGTGATCCGAAAACGAGTTTCGGCTCTATTCTCCTTTTCTTTTTCTTTTTTTTTTTTATTTCTCTCCTTATGACACTCACTTTCGTCCCCATCCCTATCATTATTAATGATCCGAAAATGAAACCGAAGCGGATGACGCAACGAAATTGAAGCGTATAATCGGCCGTCAATAATGACTCGTACGTTCAAGTTTATTACGTACACGGTACATCAATAAAAAATTTCTTTATTTCGTCGGGAAAAAAACAACATTACGAACACTTACATGCACATATATACACAAACACTTACGTGCACACACTTAATCCTGACTCAAGTATATTGTCTCCTCTGATACCAATTATATTGAGCCAATGAAACCGTGTGTGGCCATTGAACAGGTTGAGCATGAGTCAAGTCTTCCATGGATTGCTCGATTGGATCATCTTGACCATAGATTTTGGATTGAAGCAAATGATCATGTCGATGCTCTTTGGATTGCAAAGGCCTCCTTCTATAGGAATATTTTTCAATTGAAAATTCACTCAAGCTCATTATTAGGAGAGATTATTCAATGCTCCGAGAGGCATGCTCCAAGAATACTTGATAATCATATTATTGTGTGGGGTCCATTCAAGAGTTCCACACAAGTTTGTCACTATCAAGTATTTTTTTGGGCACTAGAAAACTTGATCGCTGATATTTGCCCTTTAAATAGCCCTTTATCCCTAAATAAGTGTTTGACTTGTAAACCTAAGCCTTTAAAATGATGCATTTGTTTTCTTAAAAAAATCAAAATGATTTCATAAATCAATGGATAGTAATGAGTTCGTTTAAGTTGCGAAAAAGATTGATGATGTGTTTGAATGAGTTTTTGAGAAAGTTTTTATAAGAATAATGATTGGAAGTAGGGAGATAGAGAGAGAAATAAGAATAATGATTGAAAGTAGGTTTTTTTGAGGGAGGGCAAGAGGATAATTTCACCTACCAAACTCAGTAATGAGTGCTTTTTGAGTTTGGAATTTTTTTTTCCAAATCTTGATCCAAACAAGGCATGAATCTTTTAACGGAAAAAATACATATTTTGTAAGGTCTAGGTTTGCAGGCTGGACAATTATTAGGGATGGAGAGAATATTAAGGAAAATATGCTTTATAGCCGAAGCTAACTGTTGTGCCTGTTTTTGAGTCATGGTTCAAGATCAGTTAGTAATTAATAATTTTTCTTGTTGTTATGGTAAAATGTCATATAAAATACACTTCTAACATCCAATGAAAACATATAAAAAAATACTAGGTTATCATGTCTTCATAATGACAAGCTAATGAAATTAGCTGTGGAGAACTACAAGCTTTGGCAATCGATCTATCAAAGAGAACTCGAAGAAGTGACAAGGTATGCATGTTTTCTAAACATTAATTCCCGCTGACTATAAAATATGCACCCCTAAAAAAAAATTCAATTTTCCCTTGGTAATCTCATTCTAATATTCTAATTTCCATGGGTCATGGGTATGTACGCATACGTGGTCCAAGGAGTGGGGGCTCAGTGAGATGGGATTTGGTAGGGAAAAAACGACATATTGTTACTTTGCTGTAGCTGCCAGCAGTTCTCCGCCACGTGGTTCAGCTGTTCGATTGATTGTTGCAAAAAGTGCCATACTTATTACGGTTGCAGATGATTTTTTTGACATGAAAGGTTCACTTGACGACTTGCAAAGCTTGAACGAGGCAGTACAAAGCATAGTTATTGATACCGTTCCGTACTGGCCGGTACGTACCGTTTTGACGAAAAATCGGTACCCTAACCCTCCAATTTCGTTCCGGTCTTTTAGCAAAACACGGGCTTAACTATAGTACGTGCGCGAGGCTTAGATCCCGGATTTGCACCCCCCCTGCGCACGAATGACCCGTGACGCGCACCCGGTTAATTGGTTTCCGAATCAATTTTTTCAAATTGCTTTTGGCCACGGCACATTTTCCCGAGCGCGCGAGACCTCTTATGGGGTTCTCATTCACAAGTTCACTAGTATGCAAAGTCATTTAAAGTGGAAAAGAGTTTTGTAACTAAGCAATGTGGGACTAAAGAATCTCTAGTAGAAATATTTTATGATGAATTGTATGATATGGGGGATTTTTTTGAATTATAATTATATATAATTATTATATATATTGTAGTTGCGGTAAATTCGAAACGGTACCCGGTACCTAACCGGTACCGGTACGTACCGTACCAGTAGGAAAACCGGTACCCTGTCCGAAACGGTATTCAGAACTATGGTACAAAGGTACAATACAATCACTTTCCAAAAAATATAAGAAAAAGACTTCCTCTTGTTGAGTTTTGAGATTGAGCCTCGTTCTGCTAAAAATATTATTCCATCCGTCCCTTTTTTTGTGTCCAGTATTTCATTATGGGCTGTCCCTTTATAAGTGTCCATTTTGTAAAGTTAGGGGGGTAAAAATTGGTGCATTGTCTATTTTGTCCCTAAAAGTATATTTCATTTTGAAAAGTTAGTGAGTAAAAGTGTAATGATGATGGGCAAGTAGAGAAAGTAGAGGAAAAAATTGATGTGAAAGGTGTAATGATGATGTCTTTTTAATAAGTTGGAGTTACGAAGCAGGACACTTAAAAAGAGACGGAGGAAGTATTTTTTAAGTATTTATTTTTTATTTCATGAGATAGATTATTCTTTTATAATAGATCATTATTATTAATTTAAAAAATAAGTACTTATTTCTTATTGTAGAGACCCGTAATTTCATCATTTAATTTTTGGTATTTATAATGCAATTGGTCTGTTGTTAGTGTGTGAGGGTGTATGAGTTGGGGGTTATAATGTGATGTTTGTTGAATAGAGGGGTGTTAGTGCATTAGGGCTATATGTATCAACACAAACCAAGAGAACACTTCACTTTCCCCTTTTTCTTTTTTTTTAACGGAAGCTCTCTCTCCCTCCTCTCCCTTTCTCTCGGTCTCCTCTCTCTCACTCCCTCAACCAAATTCTTGCTACTCCACCATCAATCCTTGAAAACCCACGCACAGGTCTTCATCCTCGGCCCTCTCGGCCCTCGGATCGCGTGGGAAGAGCTCGGTGGAGGCATATTTCGGATTTGGAGGCTAGGGTTTGGTTTGAGCTCAAAGCTTGGTCTTGATACTTGAGGTAGGGATCTCTTACCTTTCTTTACATGTTTAAGTGTTAGTTGGATGTGCAAGAATCAAGTTTGATCATCTATTTTGAGTCTTGAATAAATCTTGAGCATGCTGAAAATTTCGTGGGTTTTGGTAATCTGTCTTTTGGGAGCCCTTCTGCTAGGAATCAATTTTTGGTGTCTTCATAACTGTTAAAATTCGTTTCAATACGAAGATTTCGGTACCAAGATCATGCAAAACCGATAATCACACAATTAGTTATGAATTTTTGAATACTGGCTGTTTGCTGAATGTGCGAATCTGTGCGTGGCTGTTTTCTTTTAACTTCTGGGCATGATGAATACTTTGGGTGGCTTTGGGTCTTTTACAGGAGTTGCGTATTTAAGTTAAGAAGAGATTGGCATTGGAATCAAGTAATTTGGTCAAGTATACAATTTTTGGTGAATTTCTAAAGCAGGGTGGTTGACTGGTGCAAAAATGGTTGCGAATCAGTTTTTCTTTTGATTGTTGGGTTAACCCCTCTTTCGTTTCTGAACCCGCAGATTTTATTGAGTGTAGTGCTTGTAGTGGTGCAACGTTTGGCGTTGGTTTCAATATTTTTGGGTTTAAGATGGAAGGGTTATGATTTTTCTAAGAGAGTATGGTAAATTTACTCAAGGAAATTGATGCTGCCTTGTGTGTCGAGACCTTTGGGGTTTTGGAGGAACTTAGTTTTAATCTAGGGAGTTCTAACTTTCCATATATGTTTGTGGCTTGTTTCTATTGCATTGGTTTGTGCCATTGATTGTTGTTGTGATTGTTGATGCTGCTGTTGTTAAAAACCCCATGAAAATTTGCTGAGAATCTGCTCGAACAATGATGTGATCGATACCCTCTGCCTCTGTTATCGCTACCATTGCGTCTAGAATGACATTGAACCCAATGTTATCGATACCTTCTCTCATGGTATCGATAACATCGCGTTTTGACTGATCTCGACCCATTGTTATCGATACCATTCTTCATGGATATCGATAACACCATGTATTTGGACAATTTTGCTGATTTTGGTCCCTCCTCCACCATCTTGGGTTCTGGTTACTTCTAATCTATTCCGAACACTTCTCAAATGATTCCTTACATGGTCCTCCGCACTTAGCGACACCATTGAACGTATCCATGGTTTTTAATGCTTAATTCGATATGATTTCATAAGAATTATTTTGTGAGTCGTCGTTGGAATTGAATGGTACGAACTTGTTGGAAAAAGAATTTTGAAACTTTACGATCAAAACGAGAATACTTCAGGACATCCCGAAAGGGTAAAGAGCCTGGCAGAGGACATTGGGGTCCTTTAATTGGCCCAGGATGAGCTATAAGCTCATATTTGATACTTCAGGACATCCCGAAAGGGTAAAGAGCCTGGCAGAGGACATTGGGGTCCTTTAATTGGCCCAGGATGAGCTATAAGCTCATATTTGATACTTCAGGACATCCCGAATGGGTAAAGAGCCTGGCAAATGACATTGGGGTCCTTTAATTGGCCCAGTAAGAGCTTCGGCTCTGACACATGATATGAAATTGGTTTATGAAGTTGATGAAAGAGATTATGGATTTTGTTAAAGGATTTTGATAATAATAATCATAATAATATTAAAAAGAATCTTTGGCATTCTTGAGCGGTCTCCGGTGTTGGGCACAAATCAACAGACTCTGATATTCAAGCTCGAAACGACAAAGTTTTACCTGTGCTAGCTTGGGTGTTCATCCACATTACCTTACAATCAAAATGAAAGCTTGTATGAAATCGGTTTGAAATTCGATGAGGTGGATTTGAGATAGAATGCAATATTCATGAGAAACAAAGAACTTGACCTCGAGTTGCAACCTTGGATCGTCCAATATGTCAATAAATGTCTTATATTCCTTCTTTTAGACCTCCAAATCATTGTGGCTTGTTCTCCTGATATGTAGTGGGCAACTTGTTCTGTGTGAACGCATATTTGGTACTTTGTGCTGCTATGCATTGCGAGGGTTTCATATAGAGTATTTGCTTGTTAGACTTATACAAGAAATCTTATTGTGAAAGGATTTTGCTAGATGTTAACTTGAGAATTGAAACTTGATTTGGGGTTGACGGGTGAGTTTCCTTGTTGTAGAGGTGCGGTATTGTTCGACTTGTCATTGATTTCTTTATGTTCTAACTTTACATGTGTAGTGCGTATATTTTTGGTGAGAGGTTAGCTAGTTGTATGGGAAAAGAAAGTGAAAACATTTCGTTAAAGAACTAAGATTAATCTTTAGGTCATTGAAATGGAAAAGAAAAAGCAAGGATTGATTTGGATAACGCCGTACGGTAAGCTGAGATTTTTAAGAATATTGGTGTGTGTGGGTGAGAGTGTTGGTGTTGGAGAAATGGAGTCAAATATTTTCCAGCGTGAGTATGACATTTTGAGCTTCACTTTTGACAAAACAAGTATGCCTTTGGAAAATGTTTTTCCCTTGTGATCTGTCTTCACTTCTGCATGTAATTTAGGTATGGATATCTCTACGAGCTAGTGTAGCTCACCCTATCCTTTCAGGTACTCGCCATGGCTCTTATCTTGGATTGCATGGAGTGCACGTTGAGACGTCTCTTAAGGACTTCATTGGAACCTTTAAGGAGTGGTTTATCATCAAGTTTAATTCATGTCATGTACTTTGCTTGCAATTGAAGGTTGTATCTTTTGATTAGATCATATGTAAAGCTATGTACAAACTCCTCTCCTTGATTATTATGAAACTCATTTAATTGTAAACGTTTGGGGAGACTTTATAATAAATAAATAAATAAATTTTAGAGAGAAGAAGAAGAGACTTTGATTCTTTATTTGGATTGGCATGACAGTTAAGGGTAAATAGAGTTTGAGAGGAAGACTTTTGTTGTGGAAAGTATATTATTATTTTAGTTGAAAATCGAGGGTGTGACACTTATTTTAGTTAGTGGGGCCACGTTTAAAAAAAATGATTTTTTAAGAGCCGTTCAGATTCTTTCTTGTCAAAGTTTTGAACTAGTCGAGACCATTTATATTTAAATTAAACATTGGTATAATTAATGATTCTGATTTTCTCAGACATTTTTAAGTGGGGTTCGGATTCTTTTTTGGTCCAAGTTTTGACCTCTAAATTTGGACTATGCATTCATATAATCAATGATTCAGATTTTCTCTGACACTTTCGTTGGTAAGAATTGAGACTCTTCTAAAAAAAAATCAAATCATTAATTGCAATAATGGACAATTTAGACTGTCCTTTTCAGTCCAAATTAAAGACAGAGATGATCCAATTTCTTTTAAGATAAAAAATCCAGCCTTTTCCTCTATTAATTGCAATAGTACATTCATCTCTCTGAATAATTGTAATCCTCTTTCTAAAATATTTCAAAGAAAAGTTAAGTTTTTACAACCCTCTCAATCAAGCAAGTTTAAGGCCTCATTCGGCTAAATAAGCTAAATGACGAGAGGAATCTAAAAAGTAAAAAATTACGACCGAAATTCAATTTTAAAAGTAACTTACGGAATTTTCATTTTGAAAACTTTGACAAAACAGAGTCGAAACCTTAATTAGCTAATTTTGACTACTTCATTCTGGTGGCCATCAACTAAACTTTTGTCGGGGTAAAATTAAAAGTAGCACATTTCACCCCAAACTTTTTATGAACAGATGGGACGGAAAAGGTTTGTGTGGGCATGGTAAGATTATCTTTGAAGCTCTTGATGGCCTTGTCTGTGATATTACTAAGAAACACCTCCGTCAACAAGGAATCAACATTACTGACAATCTTCGAGATATTGTAAGTATTTGTGCATACGATTTTACTTTACAATAAGTTGATCGGTAGTATCAGTCTTAAAATTTATAATGAAACGATCACTTAAAAGTTACGATTTTCATAGCAATGTTACGTACTTTTGTTTTTTTTTGCGTACAAAGTAACTTTCCGAAAATCATTTCGTGTTTGGCATTGGCGGGAAACGTTTGGCTCATGGCTGGTGGAAACTACATGGAGCAACAACGGATACATACCATCCATGGAGGAATACCTTGAGACGGGCATGATTTCTATTGCCAGCCACACAATGGTTCTTCCAGCTTCGTGTTTTTTCAACCCGAATTTACCAAACCACAAACTCAAACCTTCGCAGTACGAACCCATCACCAAATTGCTAATGGCTTCATCGCGATTATTGAACGACATTCAAAGCTACCAGGTATCCAAACGAGTCGGTCTCCCGAGTAATTGTTCAGTACTCCTGGAGAAATTCTTCTCCTCTATTCACAAAACTAGTGGATTTCACGAATGAAACGCATTCGGGCTCCATTACTTATGAGACATAGGAGCACTACTCCCGGAGTGTTTAATGTAGAAGTAGTACTTTTCTATATAAATTCGAGTTTAATAGCTAAAGTTTGAAAATAATACTAAATCCCTTGCATGGCCTAAATTGAGTGTCTGCTTTGGGGGGAGTGATTATTTAGTGCTCTTAGAGCACTGCCGGATTGGGAGATATTGCTAAGTGAGGGTGCTTGACAGTGGTGCGGAGCGGCCAATCTGGTTGTTCATCTTGGCATGGACAGCTCGGATCTAATCCGAGTGCATAAAAATTTAAATAATCCGTTGCTCGGATATTAAGATCTAAGTCATCGATTGCCTAGATGAACGACCAGATCGGTCGCTTGGCAGCATCCCAGGTAAGGGTGGGCATGGGTCAGACGGGTCGGGTTCGGCCCCGAACCCGACTGGTCGGGTATTGAATATTTGGGCCCCGAACCCGAACCGAAGGAGTGGGGGTAACCATCCGTGTGCCCGATTTTTTTTGATCGGGTCGGGTAAGAAAAAACAGCACCCCGAGCCCCGAACCGAAAACTGATTTTTTTGGAAAATTGTACCCGTACCCGACCGAACCACATGTTCGGCCCCGCCCCGAAATCCTTCAGTTCGGGTCGGGTTCGTCGGGTCTCGGTTTTTTTGCACACCCCTAATCCCGGGTCCAGCACCGCCACGTGGTTCAGTAACAATAACTTTGAATCTACACCATATATTTGTTTTGTCTAAAAAGCTCACACCATTTGTGCATTGGCAGAAGGAGCAACCAGATGGGAAAACAAACCTTGTTTTGCTGCACCTAAAAGGCAATCCAAAGGCAGAGATTGAAGACTCAATTTCCTATGCAAAGGGATGCTAGATTAGAAGAAAACAGAGTTATTGGAGCATGCTTTGATGGATTATGGCTCCAATGATTTGCCCAAACCATGCAAGCTTCTCCACTTATCATGCCTGAAAGTCTTTCGGATGTTTTACAACTCTTCCAATCAATTCGATTCGGATACAGAACTATTTCACGACATTAAAAGAGGGATTTACATTCCTCCGGAGAATCCAGTCCCTAGACGAATTCTATCTCCTTCCAAAACGGAAACGAAATGTTCAAAAGTTAAGGCTCGTTTGATTAGCGAATCCAGATATCAACGCGGCAAGAATTTCAATACTGGACAGAACTTTGCACGGAGTGCTACTCCAATACCAGTTGGGCGTGACAAAGTCATTATCCCACCAACGTTCGGGTTGTGCTTTCCGACGACAAAGGATTTCCAATGGACTGCAGGGGTTAGACATAACTTCGGCAGAGCGTTTCTCTTGGGAAGGGGCTATTAGTCTCTAACTCTCTGGGGAGGACTTGGGTACATCTGAGCAGCGATTTATGTTTCGGTTATTTTGTTGGCATCTTATATCGTTTAAATAAGCCTTTGCAAGTAACAGCAGTAAAAGAGTTGTTGTACTCTTTGAAGCTCTCTCAATACACTTCTATGATCTTTATAATTAACGAGATTTTTCTTTGCGGTTCAAAAACATGAATCAACCCACCATTGAACTGTCCCACGCTATGCATATACTTATCTGTTGCTGCTTGAATGTTCCGAGCTAGCTTATTGTTTGTACTTGTATTGCTGTTGTGTAATTTTGAATGAGTTGGTTGTATAATGTATAAGCTACAAAACTTTTGAGAAACCCTGTTATTCAATTTGCAACCCGCTCAACCAGATTCTTCTTCTTTTTTTTTTTTTTTTGATAACCGGGTTTCGAGACCAATTTATACGTACCTCGCTTAATCCCAAGATCCTAAAGCTAACGACTGGTCAAAGCTCCAACAACCCAAGAGTTTTTTTCCGAACAGTGGAAGCCGAACCTGCGGGTTTGGGGTGGCTGCTCAACCCATTCAGTAATGGACAATCTTTTATCATTCTGAAGTCTCTCTCTTCTGTCTTCCCTCTCTCTCGAAAACAAATAGTCAAGCCTCAACTAGGGTTTCTGCCGCAGCCTGGGGGAGGCTCCTCCTCTCCCCTCCTCCCCCTGGCGTCTGTTTCTTTCTTTTTACAAAAATGATAGGCGAGTAACAAGGTTGGTGGCGGTGGTGCAGGAAGTTGCAGCCAGAGTTGTGGGTTTCGACATCCGTGCTTCTCCAGATCGTTTATGTGGGTCGAATTGCGGCGATCATCAGTGGGGCGGTTCGGACGGCGACGAGATTAGCCTCGGTAATATTTCTCGGTTCTTCTGTCTCTTCCCTCCCCCTCTTTTTTCCGACCCCTCTTCCTCTATACACGGTTTGTTTTCCGATCTGTCGTCCTCTCGTCGTTTCCTTCTCTCAGCCGTGTTCTGGTCTGTTTGGATCTTCCAGCCAAACTGTTCTTGGGCTCCTGTGCTTTTGCTTAATGGCGAGGCAGATCTGGTGGACTGGAGCTTGGCCAGTTAGCCTCCCGCCGGTATCTTCTGTTGGGTTGGTCCAGTAATCGCTTAACGGCAATGGTTCAGTGCTTGCGGCTGTCTGCTTGGGGTTCCCACTGTCCGGCCATTTTTGTTTAGAGGTGTTGGCATGTGGTGATCGGTGGTGGATGGGTTGGTCGACGGTGTGGTGGTGGATAGTCTGAGGTGGTGGCGGCGTGGTGAAAGGCTTGTTGCGAAAATTTACTGTGTCTAGGTTAAGGGTTTTGGGTATTTTTTGGGCTGGGCTCCAATGTATTATCTGGGCTTTTTGGCCTCTTTTGTGTGGTGCTTGGGGTGGTCGATGGTGTGGTGGTGGACAATCATCAGAGGTGCTGGCAGCGTGGCGGAAGGCTTGTTGCGAAAATTTACAGTGTTTAGGGTTAGGGTTTTGGGTATTCTTTGGGCTGGGCTTCAAAGTATTATCTGGGCTTTTTGGCCTCATTTTTAGGGTTTTGTCTCTTTTGGGGTGTTGTTTGGGCTTCATTGTTGAATTTGGGCTTTTTGGCCTTTGGGTGTTATGGGATTTGTTCCCATTTGGTTGTATTCCAACTTTTGGTTAGTTTTCCCACCCCATTTTCCTTAATAAAATGTTACTCTTGTCTGCAAAAATAAAAATAAAAAACGTTCAGTAATGGACTCACATGAAACATAACTTGAATTTAGGAGGATTAATCTAATCAGTAATCCATCTTTTCCTCCATATATTTTGATTTTTTTTTTTGAAACTATCATTTCGTATTAAAGCTCAAAGGCATTACAGACTTTATCAAAAAATATAAGAATGAACCAAAACTACCAAGACGTTGACACAGGCATCCCCTGTTGAAGCAAGACCAACGAATGCCAGATGAGAACCAATCTAGGTCTAGATAGTAAAGAATCCCAAATGGACCCCCAGCACAAATCGAGAAAGCACTTATGAAATCTGGCCGGTAGGGTATTGCTTCGTCCGTCAATATAGCAATATATGTTCACCCCAAGCGCAGGGTCACTACGTCTGTTGAAGCATAATAATTTAGAAGTCCGGAATCGTACACAAGAGAATATCGTCATGGCTTGATTGGATTTGTAGGAATAAGAATTGTGGCCTTGAGACGGTTAACTTTTAGGCGTAGTGTGAAACGAAGAAAGTGTGATTTGAAAACGATTTAAACTAAGCAGCCTGGTCTAGGGGATTTCAAAATCCATGAATCGAATCAATCGGCTTTCCTCTCGAATTACTTGGGTTGAGATATGCGTCAACGATCTCCCAACCCAGAAGATTTATCATTAAACCCATTTACTAGAAAAGGAGTCGAAACAGGAAGAGAGTTCTAGTATTCATCTAGCAAACGCAATGAGTGACATAACTCTAAACATTTATGCGTGGCAAGTAGGCTTGCTCTTACCTACACTTGATCAAAGAAGTTAACACTGCCGAGATTTGATAGACAAACACGAACTACCTTGATTTTTCAACTAAACATGAAGATTTATTGAGAAAAACATGATTAATCACTACAAGAAAAATGAAAATTGGTGACAAAAAGTGGCGAAGAAAATTAATTTCGTCAATAAATGAGTGTATTTGGCGACAAAAAAATAAATTCGTCACTGTTTTGACAACTTCCATAACGAAATAATTTCATCACCAATTATACCTATTTAGCGACGAAAAAAATATTTTCATCACCAAAGGTACCTATTTGGAGATGAAATACATTTTTCGTCCCCTAAAACTTAAAAAAGGTGACGAAATTATTTTCCGTCACCAAAGATAATCATTTGGTGACAAAAAATATATTTCGTCACCAAATTCTTAACTTTGGTGACGAAAAATAATTTTGTCACCATTTTAATGCTTTCAATGACGAAAAATATATCTTGTCGTCAAATGTGTATCTTTCGTGACAAAATTTCTAAATTGCGCTTTGTCACTAAATGTATTTCGGACATAACTCTTTACTAAAAACTCCGATTGAGATAATTTAAATTGGGTTTGAACAATAACTCAATTGCCTACAATTTTCATGTTTATCAAAATTGTTAATTTTAATGTTTGAAGGTTCAAAATTACATTCGAAATATATTTTCATGTTAAACATATATGTTATATATTAGATATTTCAAATATTTACTGAAAAGTGTGTGTAGTGTAGTTGGTCGGAGCTTGCGTGAAAAACTCAAGGGGCTCGGGTTCGAAACCCAATAGGAGCAAGAAAGAATGATTTTTTTTCCATATGAAAACGTCTTTCGCAACGAAAAATTTCATCACCGAATTCTTATATTGGTGATGTGACCCATCGGTGACAAATTTTTTCGTCATCAAAAAGCACAATAAGCGAGGAAAAAAATTTCATCACCAATTATTCTCTTTTTGGTGACGAAATATTTCGTCATCAAAAGGCACTATAGGTGACGAAAAATAGATTTCGTCACCAGGTAGGAATCCTCGACAACCTTTAGTTGACAATTTTTTTTTCGTCACCTATATTATTTGTGACAAAAAACATGCAATTTGTGACGATTTTCATTCGTCACCCAATGTAATTTTTCTTGTAGTGAATCCAAGTCATGGAGTGCTAATCACCCTAAGACCAAGCCTAATTAACTACTCACTCATGCTAGGAATTGAATCAACAAAGCTAATTATTGAAAACATAATGGAATTCAATTAAACTAGAGATTAAGATAGATTAAGAGTGTGGCTACAACTTTAATGAAGAGCAAAATAACAAACTACAACTAATTAAAGAAGGAAAGTGTAGAATTAACTAGGAAAATGAAGAACAATAGCAAGAGTAAGCAACAAGAAATGAAATCCTAATCTAGATCTGAAAAGTGCAATGTAATCTATTGTGTACTTGGATTTGTGACATAATGAGACTCATATACTAGCCCTCATTCATGCACGAAATATCCCAAAAATGCCCTAGAAATCCGCTATGAAGGCACTCGGTGAGCTCTAATATGATCAGATTTATAAGTAAGCATTGCTTGTACAATATGAGCAACACTTAATCCCTCTAGAGCCTAAACCTCCGTTTCTCCTACCCGTTGTCCCCCTAGCTGTCCGCTCTCAAGTTGGACAGTAAAGGACAGACAAGGGCAATCACTCATTCTTAAAACTAGCATTACTATGCCATAAAACAACCTTTGCACACAAAACCCATGATTCATTCAGCAATCTGCATACATAATAGCAACTAGTTAAATCCATTCAACCAGAATGACACAATAACTATGATATCACAGAAACACATCTCTAACTTCATAATGGCATTTAGACAGCTCTGACCTGTAATTCGAGAAACGAAAGAGAACTCTCATCCCCCAAAACAAAGCAAAAGAAACTTTGAACTGCTAAATTTTCCCAATTCTCAATCAAACCAACAGCTCTAACATTTCTGCCAACAATCGACACAAAAAGAAAAACGTAAAACAAACACCGTCCATGCTCCAAACACAAGCTACCAATTCCCAAACAAAACCCAAGAGAAATCGAAACCAACGTCAAACACGCTACGTACGTGACTCAAATCGAGCAACAAATTATAGCAATCTAACGCAAACAAATATCTGATGATCAACTTCAACAGGAAAAATTAAGGAGAAAGAAAGCTAGACCAACCTTGCCGCACGGATTTGCGTACTCTTTTAGGGTTTCAATTCTCACTATAGAGTTCGGTTTGGCATCGTACTTTTTTCCCATGTGTTTGTATGTATATATTGTTCCTTCTCTCTCTTCTGTGAAATGTATGTACATTCTAACCAATCCGATTACTACGGTAGAGTGAATTGTCTGTGGTCCAAACTGTTAGAAACTCGGTGAGTGAATCATACACAACTGCTTGTACGAAATCCTACCCGTAGCTTTCCTCAGCATTGTTAGTAATTTATTTTAATCAACGGGTATCTGTAATTTTAACGTAGAGAGATTAATAAGTATTTAATATCATGGAGCTCGTAATATAATTGAGATAAGAACGGGAGTGCAATTATAATTCTATAGTGGGGTGAATTATAATTAGTGAAATAAGAAATAGAATCCTGATGGATTAGGTTTTCTTATTTACATTGGGAGCCCAGACTTATTACTCCTTAGGTCCCTATCGTAGCCCTATATATACATGTTATGCTCTCTAGGTCAGATGGATGTTTTTCTGTTATTCAGTAAATAGAGGCAGATTTAGAGAGAGCAAACAGATCACGAAAGAGTCCACACTTGGTTCGTGTTCTAGACGTGGAAGGAATACGATAGAAGATCGTAAGGTACGGTCGAGCAATATTCGTGGTTTATAGCAAGGCGTGCTATTACAAGTTTAACCAGCGTTCGTGTCGCAGGGAGTTGAGGAAGAACCCTAATTCCGCCTTGTAGGGTTTTACAATTTTTGTTGTCTAATCTGTATGCGTCATTACTAGGTCTTGGGGATTGGGTTTCTCAACAGTGGTATCAAAGCCGGCTGTAATCACGTGTATGGATTAAACAGGCCATGTTGTCCGTAGGTTATAGATGATAAAACGTAGAACTGTGCTAACCCTTGTTTTGCAGCGTTCTTACCCAGCTATTATGGTCACATGATTTTTATTGGTTTTGTGTGATTGGATCCCACGATAATTTTTTCGTGGTTATTGTTATTTATTGGGTACCACGATTATTTTTCGTGGTTGTAATAATTAACGTAGCATGTGTTATTTATTGGGTGCCACGATTTTTTTTCGTGGTTGTAATAATTAACGTAGCATGTGAACTCCAATGGGGGCATAAGATCGATGTTTGTATGTTTCTTCGATTGTAATAGCATTCGACGGTTATTCGGAGATCGAAGATGGTAGATACAAAAGATACAAGTTGTTTGGCTCGCAACAGATCTTTTCCAGATTCGTAGGGTCTGATTGCAGGGCTATTTCGACCCAGTAAACGTTGGAATTAGAAAATCTGTTCTTCACAAAAGTGGTAGATAATTCAATTTCAAATCCAACCCAATTTGAATCACTTCAATTGGAGGTTGGATGAGGAAGATATGACCAAAATACTGAAGGCTGTGCAGTTTACGCGGGAATACATCAAATCCGAATTTTCTTGCCTAAGCACGGTTGGATTTTGATTTCCTTGATTGATTCAAACTATCTAAGTCTTCTACACAAGTATAGCCGAAGGATTTCAAGTTTGGAAGGACTCCTTATTGCTAAAGGATTTCAAGTTTGGAAGGATTCCTTGGTGCTCAAGGATTGCATCTTTGACCATAATGGTTGAGATGCATATTTTATTATGTTTCCTTATTTATGTTTATGCATGTTTCTATGAGCATTTGCATATGTGATAGTTTACCATATTGGGACAACATGGTAATATATGGCCTTTGACCTAGATCACGTTTTTTGCAAACTCAAAAATTTTGATAACCCTCACAAATTTTTTTTTTAAATAACTAAGTGGGAAAGGGAGTTTATTTTTATAAATCCCACGGTCTCCATTACTAGAATGTAGAGACTCCGCGGTAGGACAAAAGTAATCATGAATCATTCATTGTAATCTAACAAGATCATCCAACTCCATAATATACCACAAGTAATACAATCAATTCATGTATACCATTTCAAACTCCTCGAAATATTAAAATACAAATACTTCGATGCAAATAGTAAAGTTTTAACTTTCGAAAAACCGTTCTTTCTTGGAGATCAAAACAACATACGTATACTTGAGATGGAAAGTAAATAAAGATAACCTACTTCCTACTTGGGATGGAAGATAAGGAGATCCTACCTTACTTCTTGGTGGTAGTAACGGCTTACGGACGGCAATCGGTGGTCGGACGAAGTAACTTCCTATGGTGGTCTTCCGGTAGCTTCGAAAGAGAAGGTTTCTCTCGAAACTTGATTTTGACTAAACTACTTAAACTTTTTGGATCGAAGGGTGGTCGAGTGGCGGTCTAGTGGCGGCTTTGGATGAGTTTCTTGAAGAACACAAGAAAAACTCAAGAATAAGGAAGAACTAAGCAAGAACAAAGAAAGAACAAGATTTTTCTAGAGAGAGAAGTTGTTAGGTGAAGGTGTGAGTTGAATGAGAAACATGGGGTGCTATTTATAGCCAAAATCTTGGGCACTCCCTCCCCTCTCATGGCCGGCCCTCTCTCTCTCCAAATCCTCCATGGATTTGCTCCATTAAATTGTCAAATCAAACCTTTCAATCAAGTCATAGCTTTCTCTCCAATCTTAGGCAAAATCTTAGGTGTAAGGCTATGAAATCAAATAAGATCTTTAGCCTTTCTAGGTGAATCTAGATAATTATAACCTAGCTAGGCAAGGCTAGGATGTACTTTGGAAGGTAGGAAGAGACTAGAATGGGTTGGCATTAGGCAAAATAGACTTAGGCCTATTTAGGTAGCTTGTACAACTACACAACACATCACACATCACACATCACACATCACTCTCTCTCTCTCTCTCTCTCTCTCTCTTGCTAGTACACTTATGCACATATATGTATACATATGTACTTATGGTACTATATATAAGCTAATAAATCCTAAGGACAAAGATTAATCAATAGGCACATGTCTAGTTTAAAGAATAATATAAAGTACTAAAGAATCTTAAAGTACAAGTCAAATCTTCAAGTCTTTCAAGTACAAATCAATCAAAGGAATGACTAATGGCATTAACCAAAGGATAAAAGAAGTACAAGTACTTTTTATCTTTAAAATAAGATTTTGAAAAGACTACATGTACTTTTAGTCAAATATTATAATGAAAAGCTTATTGTCCAATGGACAAAAATTACCCTAACCATTATGGACCAATGGATAAAGAATAAAGTAAGTTTGATTAGAAAGTTTGAAGTGACAAGGTTGGCTTCTAGGAAACAAGGTACAAGATTCCTTTATTATGACTAGTCAAATCAACTTTATTGGAAGATTCTCTAGTCACATCGGTACTTTATTGGTCATAAGACTCTATTACCCAAGGGTCACTAACTTTCCTAACGGTTATTACCCAATGGGTAAAGAATCCAAGGAACTAGATAGTTGGTTTCTAACTAATCGGTTTAGAATCTAGTTCTATGTGCTCGGGAAACTACTTAGCCAATGGTTGAAATTTAGGGACGAAAATTTAATTATCACGAAATATCGAAAATATAGAAGGAATATAAAAAGATAAAATAAAATTCATATATTTAACGAAATTTTTATTGACAAAAATTCAGGGGCGATACACGTGGTATTGATACTTATTATGGGTTGTATCAATACCATGAAGCTAAGCTTGCTTGACCATTCTCCGTAGCGCTCTGGTATCGATACGCCCTTAATAAATATCAACACCACAAGCTATCGGCCAGAATTTCAAAATTCCAATTATATCAAAATGTCAACCCCCCACTTTTAGTGTAAAATGGAAAACTGCACATTTTTCTCTGGAGGAAATGGCTCAAAAGATGACTTTACTCCTCTAATAAAACCTTGTAATTTTGTAGTTACTCTTAAAAAAATTCAAGGATCATTTATCGCCATTTTTTATCTCAAAAATCGATACTTTTTCGGAAAGTCATTTTTTTCATACTTAGACAGATTTTATGGGGCCGACAGGATCTTCAGGTACTAGGAAGCACTTGGGCCATCCATGGCGTCAAAACACGCCTTATTTGCAAGGTTTACCTGAAAACACTAAAAACACACCTTACGTGCAATATCGAATAAAAGCTAAATAAATGCAGGTTAAAACAACATAAAACGAGACTAGTCGCACTAAATATATACAATATTGGGTGCTCATCATGGATCACTGTTGCTACCATAACCGATGTAAGGCGAGCTACATAATCTTGTTATTCTATGTAAATGATATGCTTGTAGCGGGGTCCTGTTTACGCGAGATAAACAGTTTGAAGCAATAGTTGGTTGTAGAGTTTGCTAGGAAAGATCTAGGTAGAGCGAAGCAGATACTTGGGATGAGGATGAACAAGGATAGAACTCAAGGGGTCTTGAAGTTGAGTCAAGTTGAGTATATTGAACGGGTTCTTGAAAGGTTCAATATGCAGAACGCCAAGGCTGTTGGCGTGCCTCTGGGAAGTCAGTTTATGTAGAGACCCTTTTTTTATGAAAATGATTTATAGGTTTTATAAATGCTAGAATATCGAATAAAAGAGAAATTTGTGAGTTTATGTGAATTGGGGCTTGAATGATAGAATTGTTAGTAGAGGGGTGTATGTGCAATTTATGTTTGTGCTAGTATTTATATGTGTGGGTGTGTGCAGGGAATAAAATATCATCTCTTCTCCTTCTCTCTCTCTCTACTCTCCTGACTTCTTCTCTCTTTATTGGCTCTTTTTCTCTCTCTCACTCCTTCACTCAAATTTCACCAAAACAACTCATGGCCCATACAAACTGACCCTAAATCCTTTTTCTATACGCATTTTGGAGCATGGGTTGTGCTGGATTGAGCTCAAAGGAGGTGTACTCCTCTCAGTGTTGACTTTGGAGCTGGGGCTTGATCAATCTCTTTGGGTTTCAATCTTTAACGTGAGGTAGGGATTTCTTACTCTTTTTATGAGTTTATGTGATGTTTATGTACCTAGATCGTGCTCTAGTTGGTTGGATTTCAAAGTCATGCTCATTCTTGATTTTCTGCAAATCGCGCACTGTAATACATTGGTACCGGTACCTACTCTTTGAGGTACCGATACCTACTTTTTGAGGTACCGGTACCTTGATCTCTAATTCCTTTCTGGATTGGTTTGATACTGATACCTATATTTTGTGGTATCGATACCCAGTGCTCAAAAAATAGTTTTGAGAATGTTGAATCCCCTTTGTTGTATTAATTTCCGATCACTTCTAACACACTCTAAACATTGTTAAAACATCCCTAAATTTGATTACTTAGGTTCAATGATTCATTGATTGTTCCTATCCCTCCGATACTTTGTTAAGCGTAATCTTAGCATCGTTATAAATGGAAAATGTACCGGAATGATGTTTAGGTGTACAGTAGGTTATACGAGGCGTTGTGATGAGTATGATGGGTAGTCGTAAGTCTAGCTAGTGATCTAATAAGCACCCGTTATTGCCAAATAGGGTGCGATAAGTCTTTAGCTTAGTTTAATTTCATAGTTAATTCAGTTGTTTTCTTTTACTTTTGCGCGTAAGGGTGTTTTCAAGTCATGACAGGATTATCATGCTAATAAGCTGCCCTTAGCATCGTGGATAACCCTTAAGGGTAATCAAGTCCCAAACGCCAAAGCTATGAAGACCCGGAGGTGACCCGACGGCTCGTGAAAGGCCAAAGCAAGGATCAATAAGCAAGTGTTGGACACTAAAAGTTGTCGCGTCAATGGAAACACCACTATTTTGGGTTGATTTCTCAGCTTCCTTTGTGTGGAACCGCTGCCCATTGATGATATAACCCGTATAACCCATGGCATGCTTTCTAGGACCATTAGCAAGCCATTGTAGTATCTCCAATTCATTATTTGTGCATGCTTTTACCTGAATCTGTTCAAATATATGCAACCCAATTAATACGATACTAATTACAATATTAAACTTGATAAACCTCAAGCAAAATAAGTGGTAACCTTTTCCCTCAACCATTTTGAAAAGTTGTCAGTGTGCCTTTTCAAAAGTAAACTTTTATTTTTTTGAAGACCAAGACTAGTATCTGAGTTCTTTAACTCCTCTATATGCATCCTAAAAGAAAAAGAAAGAATGAGTAAGTGATTCACATGTGTATAAGAATTTATGAATTCTGCAAGTAGAATTGCATCAAACTTACTCCAAATAAGGTTCCACTATGGCTGCATTGAATAACACGTAACGATGTGCACTTTCTAAAACTTCATCGGTCAATGTGATGGAAGTGGCAGCTGAAATTGGACGACCTTCGAGAATTACATCGTTCTCAAAATCTTGATTGCGAGGTCCCCTATTGGTTGTTTCCACAGATTTCATGTGTCGGCTGCAAAATGTTATACACTCTTGTACGAGGTAGCGTTCTGCTATACAACCTTCAGGTCGTGCATGATTCCTAACACTTCATTTGTATATCTTCATATGTCTAATCATGAAGAAAAGTACATTCACATTATACAATCATAGATGATGGACAGAAACATAGATGATTATTCATTAAAAAAAACTAAAAGGGTTCACCACTCAAAAAGGTACATCCAACGATATTGGACTGGCCCGCAAAGTCATACTTCTCGTCCTAAGTGAATTGTTAAGTGCACCATGATATCAAAGAACGAGGGTGGAAAAAACCTCTCAAGCATGCATAACGTTTCAACCACCCCATCCTCAAGGGATGCCATTTCTTCTTGATCAATAACTCTTTGACACAATCTATTGAAGAATGCGCAAAGGTGAAGTATCGCATTTCTTGGTCTAGTTGGTAGTAAACCCTTTAAGGCTACAGGCAACAACTAAAGCATTAGCACATGGCAATCATGAGATTTGAGACCTATGACCTTCAATTCATCCATTGATACGCAATTCCCAATATTTGAACTATACTCATCAGGTACTTTTAAGTCAAACAACCGCTTGCAAAATATTCGCTTCTCATCCTTGGAAAGTGTATAGAAAGCTGGAGGAAGATATGTCCTAGACCCTTGATCTTCTGGATGCAAGTCGTGCTTTATTTCCAAATCTTGCATATCCTTGCAAGCATTTAAACCATCCTTGGATTTTCCGTTAATGTCCAACAGCATGCCAATAAGGCTCTCAATAATATTTTTAATGATATGCATGACATCTAAGTTATTACATACTAGCAATTCCTACATAGAATAGTAGAGAAACAATCATAAACCATACTGAGATCAATATATATAAATATAAGATATAGATTGATCAAAATGTTGATTGATAAAACTTATCTCCCAATACGATAAATCAAATAAGATTGACCTCTTTTTCCACCTTTGTTTATCTTCATTGTCCCGCTTTCATTTTTTATTTCCTTCTCCACCTTTCCCCCAGTCATTCTTCATATCTTTCAGAGTTTCCAAAATTTGTTTGCCTGTCATGATTCTAGGTTTTTTCCCCTTTTCTTCCTTTCCATCAAACCATGATTTTTTCTTCCGAAAGGGGTGAGATGGTGGAAGAAAGCACCTATGGCACAAATATACAGTTTTCCTTCTGAATTTCAGCCATAGAAAACGTGTATTTTCACCACATATAGGACATGCAAATTTACCCTTAGTCGTACACCCGGCAACATTTCCATATGCTGGAAAATCATGCATTGTCCACATCAAAATTGCCCTCAGATTGCCCTCAGATTGAATGTAGAGTTAGTGAACCTGTCATAAACCGGTGCTCCGTTGGTCCATAAAATCTGTAGGTCTTCGATAAGAGGTCATAGATATACATCAATATTATTACCCGATTGCTTAGGTCCTGGGATTAATAGTGTCAACAAAACATTTTCCTTTTCCATCCATAACCAAGGTGGCAAGTTGTACATAACTAGCATAACGAGCCAACAACTATACGTCGAACTCAAATTCCGGAATGGATTGAAACCATCGGTAGCAAGACCAAGTCTTAATTAGATTCCGTGGGTCTGCTGAGAAAGATGGCCACTTATCATCAATTGTTTTCCAAGTTGGTGAATCTACCGGGTGTCGCATCTTGGCATCACTGCTTCTATGAGTAGAGTGTCATATCAAATCTTTAGCTACTTCGAATGACCTATACATATTCCGAAACCTTGGAATTATAGGAAAATATCTCAATACTTTGGCAGGAACCCCTTTTTTTATTTTCTTTGTGCGTATGTCTACCTTTCATCTTGAACAACCGCATTTTGGATAGTTCTCTAATTTTGCATTCTCTTTCCAGAATAAGCAACAATCCTTCACACAAGCATGAATTTTCTCGTAACCCAATTCAAATCTTTTAAAGAACTTTCTAACTGCACGAACGGAGCATAGCATTGTATTATCCATGGGGAACATATCCTGAAGCTTCCCCAAAAGAATAGTGAAACTCTCATCTGTCCATTCATTTTCAGATTTGATCTTGTATAAAGTAACAATTGCTAACAACTTCGTATATTTTTCACAACCAGGGTATAATGGAGTTTCTGCATCCTCTAATGCTTTTGCAAAGACCTCATCTCTAGCTTCATCAAGTGATTCAAGATGGTCTGCATCTCGTGCACAAGTCACACTGTATAAGTTATCCACATCTGACATTTCCACTTCTTTAGGTTTTTGTGTAGCACTTGGTTCCTCCCCATGATTAAACCAAGTTGTGTACGTAGGATCCATTCCATTTACGACCAAGTGTTCATAAACATCATCAAGACAATGGTGACTCAAATTTCGACAATGTTTGCAAGGGCATAGAATCTTTCCTAAATATCCTGCGTTTTGATTAGCCATCTCCACAAAGTTCAATGGTGCGTTCATATACTCATCAGTGCATCTACAAATGTACAAGCTAAGTGTGTTAAATGTTTTAAGAATATGTAACTAGTTTATCTATAGTGTTGTCTAAAAAGTTTTTTCTATTACCTATTCAAACGCACCCAATCTTTGTCGACCATCTCAACAACACCAAGCTTGTTTCCTGATATCATACAATCATACATGTAATACATAGGGTAAGTCCACTCATCTTGGAACAGTAACCGAGAAGTATGCCAACAAAAATCCTAGAAATTTTCCCATAAAATTCTTTATAGAGCTCTACATTACAAATACCATCAATAGGAAAAGAAACCTACAAACTACACTGTAAGCATAAGAAGCACCAATATAACAACCCTAAGACATAATATCACAGCACAAGAAACCGCCAAATGGATTAAGAGAACCGAAAAATTGAATTGAGCAATTACGACACCACAAAACACTGGATTGATTTACATCCAAATGCAGCAATCTTACTTCATGAATCACATAGTGATATTCTGTCCCCTCATCCCAAAAAGCCTTTCTTTGACTAATTAGATTAAATATCCTTATGTAGTTAACTTCTGGTCTATAACAAAGACCTTATAACAAGACCAATTATGCAGCCCTTTGTAACAAAACCAACAACCAATCAGTTAATTAACTTCAGACAAACACACACTACATGACCACTTCAAAGATTTTCTTTATAGTTGTTTCACAAAAGGTAGTGTAGGACAACTTTTATAGCAGAAAATCTAAAGCTCCAAGGTATGAAAGAACAACTTCTATAGCAGAAAACCTAAAGCTCCAAGGTACAGCCCCGCATGGTTTCATAGAGCTGCACCTCACGGACTGCACACAAACAGCAGTAGATTATACACCATAGGGAAAAGCAGCAACATACACCATCTTGACATGAAAAACAGTTGCAATAAAAAAAATTAGTATCAAAACAGTGACAGCAACAGCCGTAGAAAAACAGTAGCAGCAACAACAAAATAGCAGTAGCAATTACACTGCGAATATCTCTTTGCATACTGACGGGAAGTGGATATTAAGTACAATTGAACCCGAGTATAATCATGAAATGTGCCCAATCAAAGCTCGGTATCTCAAGTTCTATTGGGTCATTCCAGAACATACGAAAAGGATGATGGAATTCAATCGTTTAGCCAGAATGAAAATGAGTCAAACTATTAGCTCATGTGTGATTGAGGCTAAGGGGCATGAGAATATGACATTTTCGGCAAAAGATGCAAGGAACTACATGGATCAAGTGAGACGCTCAGAACTCAGAGAAGGGGATGCCGAGGCAATGCATAAGTATTTTCAAGAGGATGCAAGCAGACAATGGTAATTTTTTTATGCCATGGATGTAGATAAGGAAAATTGCTTATGTAACGTCTTTTGGGCCGATGCGAGGAGTAGGGAGGCATACAAAGAATTTGGTGATGTGGTTACATTTGACACCACTTACTTGGTTAACAAGTGGGATATGCCTTTTTCTCCATTTGTAGGTGTAAACCACCATGGCCAGTCAATCTTGTTTGGGTCATTGGGTGTGGGTTAATATTACGAGAGGACACTGATTCATTTGTATGGTTTTTTGAGACATGGCTTGCTTGCATGTCGATCCAAGTGTTCTCTTAATGCCATCATCACCGACCAATGCAAGGCTATGCAAAATGCAATAAGTATCGTGTTTCCAAATGCGCGGCATCGTTGGTGTTTATGGCATATCTTGAAAATGGTACCTGTAAAATTGAAAACATATGAGGCTTATGAATCGATTAAATCTAGTCTCTGTAATGCTGTGTTTGATTCATTGTCTGTTGGGGAAGTTGAAAAAAATTGGAAGAACATGATTCTTACATATCAGTTAGGGGATAATCAGTCGCTAAGTGACTTGTATGAGGAGAGGCACCGATGGGTGCCGGCGTTTGTGAAAGATATATTTTGGGCGGGGATGTCAACAACCGAGCGGAGCGAGAGCGCGCATGAATTCCTTCTTTGATGGCTACATCCATTCTAAGACCACATTGAAAGAATTTGCGGGGCAATATGATAATGCCTCGTGTAATAAGGCGCAAAAAGAAGATGAGAAAGACGCCCGTAGTTTCAATGTACAAGTTAAGAATGTGTCTCCATATGACTTTGAAAATCAATTTCAAGAAGCATACACAATTGGCAAATGCAAGGATTTTTTAACTCAATTAGCTGGAAAGATTGCTTGCACCTTGATCGCTGTGAAGACAATAGATCGTATTTCTAAATTTGAGATAGAAGAAGACATCAAATGTGGTGAGATTGAATATTTAAAAACTGTGACCTTCCATGTCCGCTTCAATAAGGCGTCAATAGAAAGTAGTTGTACTTGCCGGTTGCTTGAGTGTAAGGGTATCGTGTGCAAGCATATCCTCATGGTTTGGACAAAAGAAAAGCTTAATAGAGTGTCAGAGAAATACGTTCTACGAAGATGGAGAAAAAATGTGAGGAGGAGCCACACAAATGTCAAGATTAGTTATGTAAATGGGGAACGCAAGCCCGAATGGCGTCGCTTTGACATGCTAATGACTGTTTTCCATGAGGCCGCTGATAATGCCACATATTCTGACGCCAAGAGTGCGAGGGTGGTGGCTAAGTTACGAGAAGTGATAGCGGAGATTGAAGTGTGTGACGATGAGTGTCCAATGCCACTAATGCCCATTTATGTTCAAGATAGTTCTGTGAGTCCCAAAGATAAACGAAAACCCATAGGTGATCCAAACAAACCTCATCGAAGAGGGCAACCGCCAATAAATAGGAAACAACCAAGGATTGAGAAGATCATTAAGAAAGTTCGGGAATCAAGCAATAAGATTCAATGTCATCGAGCCAATGCAAAGAATAGACTGGTATACCTACTAACTTCTTATCATTTCTTAATTGAATTAATCAAATAAGTTGGTTAATAACCACAGTCATTGTTTCTTTGACTTTAAGTACAAGTAGGCTTTGGTAGATGAAAGGGATGTTGGGGTTGCCACACAAGAGAGTGTGAATTTTGGTGCAAGTATGCATTTATATTTTTTATGTTTTAAATGAAGGGTCCGGGGGTGTATATATATATATATATATGACATTTGGTTTTCTTTTTCAGATGTCAAGTGGATCACATATTGGTATGTAGAGCTATGACCTTAATGAGACTCCGATTTATTTAGAAAACTGAGGTATAAGACTTTGTATTTCCCTTATATTTAGCTAAGTATAATTTATATTCTGTTTGAATGATCTTAGTTAACTCTAAATGCTATATTTATTGTAATTTTATTAATTCTTGAACCCTTGTACTCTGGTGTTTCAGGTTTTCGCAATTGGTGGTTTAGGTTTTTGAAATTGTTGGGTGGTGCATTTAGTGTTTGTTGCAGCTATTTTGCTTGCTCAGAGTTTGCAATATGTGGGACATCATTCTAAATTTATGCCTTTTTGTATTGTTCATTGGGATGTGCTGTAGATTTGTAGTGGTTGCACTTTTTTGTGTTCTTGAAAACTGTCCATATCGCGTCCTTAAACGCTGTTCATTTTCTTTTTTGCTTGTTGGTCTTGTAATGACCTTTAATGAGGTAGATGATATGGAGATTTCTATTTCAAGTTTACTCATTTGATGAGACGCATTTATTTTTGTTCATAAAATTACACCACTCTATTTGTTGTAGATGATGGATCATTTTTTTTACTACTGGAAATGGACATAGACTTGGTAGAATGTCAAAACGAATAACAAAGGTTATGGAAAATTTTTGGCAAAGTCTCCCCTGATTTTGGTCCTAGCCCGATGTCTCACGTCTCAGTCAGTAACGCAATAACAACAGCAGGAATAACATTAGGTTATGTACAAGCCCACACCGGACATTTCTCATTCTACATCACCATTCACAAGCCACATTCATAGTCAAAATCCATTGTCATATTATTAATTAAAACCCACACTGGGTCGTTCTCATCACAATTATCAATTACATACAAAGTTAGATTTCGCAAAACCAAAACTTTGATACTACAACTTGATAGTCCAACAAATTACAACTTTATATTTCATATTACAACAAATTGATCATTTTTCTTGCTCTTGCTTCACTTGAATAGCTTCAATGACTTGCCACATTTCCTGCACTTGAAGGGCTTGACCCCATGCTTTGACTAGCAATGTGTTTAGAGGGTTCTAAAATCTTTGGGTGGCTTTGACCTTGGGTGATAAGAATTTCTTTGCAAGAATTACCCTTTCATCATTTTTCTTCTTCCGAGCCCTGTATTCAGCCACCATTTTCATCCCTTCAATAGTAAGCTTTTCCTGCCAATGGTACAGCCATATAGGTATTTAGGTGGCATATTCTGTCTTTTGAAAAATGTACAAAAGTATCTTGCAAACTAATGCATGAAAATATGAAATGTTACTGCCTGCAACATGTGCTCCGTGTGGCCAAACAAAACATGTATCCACAAAAACACTTATATACAAGAGGCTGGAGTAAGGAGTTACCAAATCAGGTGATTCAGTAAGTTTTGAGTTGACTTCAACAACCTCGCCCGATATTGGGGAGTTAACATCACTGGTGGCTGTTACAAGGAGGAACAGCACATAGAACTCCCTGCTTATGAAATAAAAAACTTGTATCACTTGGTACACAGTTCTTTTTCAAAAATGCTACAGGTACCGAAATTGGGGGACCGAAATCGGACCGACGGCCGCCGGCGGGCCGTCTCCGGCCACCGGACGGCCGATCCGAGCCGTCCAAAAATTCTAAAAAAAAAAACCGAGGGGGCCCACGCGGGAATCAACGTCATCCGAGGTGTGTAGGGTGCTTGATCGGAGCACCCCTTTTCGTGTGTATATACACATATACACATATACACACGAAAAGGGGTGCTCCGATCAAGCACCCTACACACCTCGGATGACGTTGATTCCCGCGTGGGCCCCCTCGGTTTTTTTTTTTAGAATTTTTGGACGGCTCGGATCGGCCGTCCGGTGGCCGGAGACGGCCCGCCGGCGGCCGTCGGTCCGATTTCGGTCCCCCAATTTCGGTACCTGTAGCAACACTCGTTCTTTTTCAAGGAGGAACTGCACATAGAAACATTAGTATCATTATTCAAGCCCCTCAAGTAAGGCCCACAACTACCTCGCAATCATGCCAAACGAGTTATCAAAGTCGACATCTAACAATTTAGAGGAAAACAAAACATCATTTCGGACGCACCAAATGACCAACAGATACCGAATGGAATCCCAAACAACCTCTAGATTTGGAGCACATCCACCTCAAATTTCAAACTGACCACTCCAACTATTAACATCCACCCCAAGTTTCCCATACCAAATTGAATTCAGTGCAAAAGTTCAACCCACATACCAAACTGACCATTCCCAATATTAACATCCACCCCAAATTTCCCATAACCCACATGAATTCAGTGCAAAACCTACTAGCCCCTAATTCAAAATGAAACGCTAACTTTCGAATTAGGGTTTTTTTTTTCAGCAACGCAATTTACGGTTTATTTTCCAACTCATCAACTCATTTGGGGATAATAGAGGCGTAATACAGCAACGCCGCAAAAGTATTTCATTTTAATTTCAAAACGCTAAAACGAACACAGTGGATGTTAGTGAGCTCGAAACCCTAGATTCGAGTGAGTGGACAGTCATGGAAGAGACCTATAGAGAATAGAAAAAACTTACATGAAGAGAGATGAGATGATACGGAGAGAGAGAGAGAGACCTTCGTGGTGGTGGTGGCGGTCGCTGGCGGTGGGGGAGAACTGGTGGTCTCTCTCGCGCTGTTCTTCAGTGTTTTTCTCATCGTGAAAATGGGGAAGGTTTGGGAAGAGAGGTTTGTCTGTTTCTAAATAAATAAACAAAACAACGTCGTCCAGTTTGTTGATGTCAGTCCCACACCTATGTTGTGCACGCAATATTTATTTCCTTTGAAATTCAAATTTTTGGTGTGGACCCCCTTTCCACCTCAGCAGTTGGACACTTTCGGTACAATAGTGTAGTACCCATAGCAAAATTCGATGTACAGGCCCATGCTTTGATTTACAAACCAGAAAGTCTAGGAAGCAGGATACTGACCCACAATTCAAAACAGGACATGCCAGAAAATAATCAGGTGTTGAAGGAACAACTGCGTGTAAGACATTAGGATAATTATAGTACAAACCAATATTTTCAGAAGTTTTAAAACTAATTACAGTACCTTATATATATTTCACCAGAATTTCTACATATTCACAGTTAGGACCCCTTTGAATTTCTTTGTGTTTCCACTTTCTATTATTTATATTTCTTGTAACGCCCCGAATTTTGGGTACGTTAAATAAGAAATTTTATTGAAAATAAACTGAGTCGGGCTCTTTATTACAACAAAACTTAAAAGAAGTACTTTTATTACAAACGGGAGGGAACTAAGGTTCCTAACTACTGCTCCGCTTGTTCTTCCATCACAGCTAGCTCCTCAGCTCCGAAGGCCTCCAAGGTATAAAGCTCGCCCTGCTCATCTATGAAATCTAACATATTATACCAGCGTCGCCACCGATATAATATGCCAGGGTCACCAAAAAGGCAACACCGTGAGCCACAAAGCTCAATAGAACTATCCAAACCCTCTAACCCTTAACTTATGAACAAGAGAAACATAACAAGTAATAAATCATGCATAATGACAACAGTTAATCAAATCCACATTTCCTACTCGAACTAACGTTAACGTTGACTTTTCCGACTCATCGTTGACCGTGACGTTATTTCCACCTTTCTTTTTCCAAACACCTTTCTAACACACCCAACCTCGGTTCCGCCGCGCCGGGTTCCCATTGGCACACAATTGCATTGGCTCCTCTCCACGGATAACCAAGCCACACACCCAACCTCGGTTCCGCTGCGCCGGTCTCCCGAGTATCCTCACAATGGTTCTGCCGCACCGGGTTGCCATTGGCATACACACATAACTCACATAATGCCACCAAAAACCGGTCATTATGTAGTTTCAAAATATTTCCTCCCTCGGATACACACATTTTCATTTTCATTAAGACACCCTAGATGCCATGTCTCTACTTCCTTGGTTCTCGTGTCACGTTATCATGCATAGACTCCGTAGTGTAGGACTTTTCACATAAACAAACATTTATCAAAATGGATCCAACAAGATCATCCAATTCTATACTACTTAACATGCTTGAATCATCAATAACGAACATCATGCATTTCATTCGTTTCCAACAAAAGATAACCTTATCTACTTTGAATAAAACGATCAAAGTTACTTCCTAATGAACTTATATTTAGAGTTAGGGTACAAAACTACTTTATACTTGGGATAGTAGGTAAGGATAACTACCGTTCTTCTTGGCGGTGGTCGGCTACGAAGATTCGGTCGTTGGTTTTGAAATTCGGCGGCGTAACGACGTCGGTTTGCTTTGAGAGGAAGAGAGATGATCTTTTCTCTTCCTAGAAACAACTTTCTAACTTAACTAAGCTACTTTAAAAGATCTAAAGGTGGTTTTGGAAGTGGTTTGGTGGTTTCTCTCAAGAACACTCAAGAACACAAGAAAACAAGAACTTTGGAAGCAAGAACTCTTGAAATTTCTAGAGAAAAGTTGGAGCAATGGTTGAAGGTGTGAGTTCAAAGCTTGGAGTGGTCTTCTATTTATAGGAAAACTGTCCCTCTCTCTCTCCTTTGGCCGGCCCCTCTCTCTCTCTCTCTCTCTCTAAGTCTCATTTTTCTTTCACATGTCAAGGTTGATTGAAAGGTTGGAGGCTAATTAGTAGACTTGCATGGCTAGGTTAGTCCTTGGATGGGACTATGGAAGATATGGAGATAGTATTTGTACAAGATTTTGGTGTTTAAATATCAATTCAAGGACAAAAGGTGGTAGATATGGAAGATATTCATCTCCAAAGTTGAAAGGATGAAAGATATCAAGGTACAAGTCCCATCCTCCTTCTTCTTCCTTCTTCCTTCCCTCCCTCTTTCTCCCTCTCTCTCCTGGCCTCTCTCCTCTCTCTCTCGGCCTCTCTCTCCTCTCCTCTCTCTCGGCCTCTCTCTCCTCTCTCTCTCTCTCTCTCTCTCTCTCTCTCTTGTACTAGCTATATACATATATATGTATTACCATGTGCAAGATAACAAATAAAATAAAAGATACTTTTTTGTACTAAAGATCAAAGAAGTTTTAAAGACTAAGATTTTCTCAATAAACAAATAAATGGGTACAATTGTACTAAGGCAATTTACATCATCCAAGTACTTATATAAATATATACATATGTACTAATGTACTCTAGGGTTAAAATGGTCAAGATTCTCCCATAAAATTAATACAAAAAGTACTAGTACTTAATTATTATAATAGTGTACTTTGTACTTCCGGGAATCTTAACAAAATATTAGTTTAATAGGCTTAGTACTAGATACTAAGACTAACCTATTGACCACTGGATAATAAATCTCCTAACGGTTAATAACCAATAGTTAATAAAGGACGGTGCTTTAAATAATAAATTAAGTCTTATAAAAAGACTACATGTCCTTTGAAAATACACATGTGTACAAATATACATGTATTTAACAAATATAATAATGAAAAGGCTATTGTCCAATGGGTAAAGATTACCCTAACGGTTATCGTCCAATGGACCATAGTTACTAGGGTACTTTTATTAGTAAAATAATCGAAAAGTACTTTCAAAGTAATTATAAAAGTCTATTTCTTAAAAGATAATAGTACTTTGTTCAAATCTTTCAAAAATCCTTTTAATATAAAGAATTGGGTTTCTATTATCCAATGGATAATAGTTCTCCTAACTTTTATCGTCCAAAGGATAAAGAATAAAACCAAAACAATAAAAGAAACTAATTAAACAATTTCTAGTCTAGGGTTTGAAAAGGTTCAAAAGGTTCAAGATGGGCAAAACGGTCCATCTTTGGTTAGGGAAAAGTAACTAGGTGACTTCCCAGCTTGGTTTCTCCAACAAGCCGGTTAGAAGCTAACTAGACTTGCTAAGTAAGGCTTAAAAGTCAAGAAATGATCCTTGAGGGGCTAAAGTGTAATTATGACCATCTACCGAAAAAATAAAAGAAAATCAAAGCAATCAAGCAATTTAAATAATAACTTGAATAATAAATAACTTTTTATTTACTAAAATTCAGAGTTATTACATTTCTGCCTTTTATTTACACAGTACCCCAGACTAAAAATTGGTATCAGAGCCTATAGTACTATTTGTTAATTCAAGTAGCCAGATTATAGATCCTTATTATTGTTTACTTTATTATTTACTGTTATGATTTAGCTTTTATTTGTTTAGTTTGTTATGATTAATGAATTAATTAAGGCAATTAGTCCTAGTTTAAATGAGATTAGATCCCAACAGTCAAAACAAAATATCCAGATTAAAACAGGTTTCCAGCTAATAGAGCAACTTAGCAATAACCTAGATAAAAATTTAGCTTAGAAGTTAAAGGTAATATAGTAACCAGAAATCAGTTTGAAGAGTTTTCAACAAAATCTCTTGAGCAAACTACCCAGATCTTGGAAAGAATTAGCAGATCCAGATCTTGTAAGCAGTTAGAAAATCTAGATTACTTTAAAGATTTACATTCGGAAATATTAAAGAGAATCAGTAAGTTAGAAGAAAAACAGCTCATAATATAAGAGAAATTGCCCTGCAAACAAGATATAATAGATCTAATCAGTAAGTTAGATGTTACTTAGCCCAAGGATATAGAAACAGAAACCAAAAAATTAATGGAAAGTCTTAGATTTGAGGTTGACAGAATAAAACAGAACTCAGTTCAAGTTAAAGCAGAAGTGGATAGTAAACTCCAGAAAATAGAGATTCTTTTAGAGGAAGTTAAGAAATTAGCTAATGGAGAATGAATAGTTGGGATAGTTTATTTTATAAAATAGCATTAGAAAATTCGGGAAAAGTTCAACCAGATCCTATCGGATTATCCAGTTTCAAGCCAACAGGCAAAACAGACGAGACTATTATTAAGCAGAACAATACAATTATTGAACTTTTGATCAGCCTTAGCCATAGATTAGTAGAGACATCAGAAAAGTTAGACCAGTTGTCTATTAGAGTAGATAAACTCCAGGAAGGAAAGGCTTTAGAAGCCTTAACCTCCAAAATAAACTAGATTAGTATTTCAGCCTCAACCGGACATCTAGAATCTAAAAGATCCAATAGATCTTTGCAGAACCATACATTTTATTATAATATATTTGGCACTCCAGATCCAAAGAAAGGAAAGAGACCAGAAATTCCTCAATTTTCAGGAACCCAGTGATGGCGTCTAGCAGTAAAACCAAGGTTAGTGGGATTCCTTTGCTAAATAAAGTATTTGGAAAACAACCAGTTGAAGAAAATAGAATAGAAGGAATCATAGATCCAGAAGTTCAGTTAGACAGATTCAAAAATCATAGTTTAGAATTATTAGACCCAACGGTATTATATAGATCATAGAATTTCTTCAATAGAGGAGTCAGAACTTATAATAGCTATCATGAAAAACCAGTCAGTGTTATAACTGAAGACCAGCTAGAAATTTTAGAAATGATTACCCCGAAGAGTTTCAATGCGCTTAAACAATTAAGGTTAGGCCTTATAAACCTAGGTTTAATTACTATTGGAATAAAAGGTTTAGCTAGACAAGACTTAGGAACCAAAGTATTGGTTATGATTTTTGATAATAGGTTTACAAATCAGGAACAAGCTTTAATAGGAAGCATGGAATTAGACATGAACAGTAATTGCCAGATTGTTTATTGCATACCAGATTTTCAGATGAAACTTGATGAATTTTACCAGCATATAAAAATAGGAATTAAGGCAAGGGGATATCACATGATCCCTGATGTTCATAACCTTTTAGTATGTGTAAATTTTATAGGAAAATTAAGTAATCACAGTAGCACCAGATACAAGCTTAGAACAGATCAAGCCTTAAAAGCTTTAGGTACCAGAGGTATCCAGGTCATAGAAGCCAAAATATGAGATTCAGAAATGTTATCAGGACTTGAATGGAAAGTCACGAATTTAGTGCCTAAACAACAACTCAGACCCAGTAACAACAGTTTTTATACCAACAATCTAGGAGAAGTTAATCTTAGATTCAGTAATTATATCTCAGTAGGTAGACATTCAGATGTAAGTAGTTCTATTCATACAGAATTTGCCAGAAATTTAGACGTAGAAACAGAACATATTTATATGGCATATGAACAACCTCAGTTTACCCTAGATCAATTAGTTAAATTCAGTGAATCTGACATAATCAGGTTAAAAGAGCTTTTAAAACCAGTTTATAGGCCAGACTTAGATTATTATGACTACCAGATTTTGGAAGGATACTACACCCAAAAGCTTGAGTACGAGCATGCAGAATTAGATGATAGTTCAAAGGTCCAAAGACAATATCTATTACAAAATAATATATTTGTCTTAGAAGAAAATTTTCTAGAATATGATTCCAGTAGAAAGAACAATCTTTCAGTAGAAGATATGTTTTGTCACTCAGACCCTAGATCCAAATATTATCAACCACCAGTTAAGATCACAGAAAGCCATATGGTAGAAGTCAAAATGGAAACATATGATAATACTCCACCAGTACTCCCAAATCAAGTATATGAGATGGGAAATATTCCAATCAGTAGGTCTAGAATTGAGCCATCGGCCCAAGAACTAGAATACAGAACCTATGGGAAAAGGTTACTAGTAGATAAAGATATAACTCTTATGGCACAAGCAGGAACAGGATTAATGCTGGACATTGCAGCATTTGATCCTCAGTTTCACAAAGCAGTAATAGATAGATGGGAACAAGCTTTAGTTAGAAAACTTTTAGAAATGACCAATTGGCACTCTTCAGCAAAGATGTGGTCATATTGCGAATCATTCTTAGGAGACACAGCAAAAGGAATTATAGAAGCCTACAAAAGAGATTTTGAAACCCAGTATGCGGCTTTAATAGCCCAAGGACCAAATGTTTATAATTTCACCAGTTTAGTCAAAACCTTGATCATAGGAGCAGATCCTAATAGAGGTAACACAACGTATCAGAATGTAGCTATAAGACAGTTAGAACAGCTTAAGTTACATAAATGGAAATATATAGTCAGTTTTTGTAATGACTTCATAGCCCTTGCATCACAGACAGGAAGAGCACTCGATCCAGAAATTAGTAATAAATTCTTTAGGAAACTTCCAGGACCTCTAGGCGAAGAAATATGGGAAAAATAGAAAGTTACTAATGGAGATGAAAACCAGCATCTAGGAATAGGCCCTAGAATTCAGTTTGTTTTTGCAGTCCTAAGAGACAAGTGCACTACACTTGAAATCCAGAAAGGCATAAAGAAAAACAAGTTAAACTTTTGTAGCTAAGTCATATATACTACACAACAGTATGGATATGGCAAAGAAAAGAGAAAGAAAAAGAAAAACAAATTCTATAAATATCAAAAGAAAGCCAGTAAATACCATAAGAAAATAGCACAGACAGGAAAGTATAATTATGGATATAAAAAACAAAGCTATTATCCTAAGAAAAGATATAGGAAAAGTCAGTCTTACAGGCAAGCACCCGGCAAACAACAGTTTAGACCAAGACCTAAGAGACATTTTAGGAAAAGAGTTCAACCAACTCAGAACCGTAAATGTAAATGCTTTATATGTGATTCAGAAGACCATTTAGCAAACAGATGCCCTAATAAAGGGAAAAACCAGGAAAACACAAAGAAAGCAAATCTTATAGCAGAATTAGAAGATTTTGGTAATATTGAGTTTATAGAAATAAAATTAGAGGAAAGTGATACTGAATCAATATACAGTTTGATCAGTACAGAACTAGAAGAAATAAATTTCTTTGAAGATAATAATAGCAGTAGCAGTAGTAGTTCAGAAGATGAACTTCCCAGCTACATACCAGAATATACATTTATGATTAAAAGTTCTAGTATAGAATGTATACACCAGTGGCAACATAATATAGGCCAAGATAGTGAACCTTGCTCAGAATGCAATGGTTATCCTTTTAGATTATTTAGAAGTATATGTGAACATTGTAAGAAAAATGTTTGCAAATTTTGTCTCAAAAAGAACCATCAGATAGATAGAGATTTGATAGATTTAAGTGGTAGCATACAGCAATCAGTGTTGAACCAGAATTCAAAACTAGCTCTCCAAGAAGCCAAGTTAGAGGCAGCCACAGTTAGGTTAGATTTAGATAGAACCAAATTCCAGTTTGAAAAACAGGTAAGTGAATTAGAAAAGAAAATAGAAATTTTGTCTATAGAAATAGAAACATATAGAATAGAAAATAGTAGATTAAGAAATCAGTTACATGAGAAAAACCAGCCTTTAATTGAAACTATAGAAGATCACTGCAACATTGTTGAATCGGTTAATAGAATAAGAGAAAACAGTCTTATAGAAATAAATTGTGAAATTTTATTACCAGCTAGAGGAAAGAATCCAGGAAAGATCATAGAGACTAAAGCTATGGTAGACAGAGGAGCTAGTAAAAGTCACATTAGCCGTGATCTTATACCAGTTGAACATTTTACGAAACCAGGTTACATAGCCAGAGCAGATCTCATGAATAATACCAGTATTATTTATGATACATGCCTTATGAATAGTAGCATCAGATTTACCAACAGAATCCAACAGCAGCATACCTACCCGTTACCTATGGTATGGATAGGAGAAATCAATCACAGCTATAAGTTTATCTTAGGATTAAACTTTATCGACAGCATGAATGACAATATTACATTTAACAGACATTTTGTCACCTTTCACAAGCGTAGTTTACAGGTTGAAACCTTACATGCCCAGCATTTAGAATCAGAGTTGTCAGCTAAGCGTGGTGGACCTACTGACGAAAACAGAAAAATAGTAGAAGAAAATAGGATAGTAAAAGATAAAATACATGAAATGTTAAAAGATATTCCAAAAAAACATTTAGATTCATATGAAGAAACAGCAGAGGATAATATTGAAACAGCATGGTTAATGGAAGAAGAGGAGCAGTTAATCCAGATAGATTATGATCCAGTAGATTTTAATCAAATAGAATATTCTGTCAGTTTTTGATCGCAAAAAGAGGAAGACAGATAAAGAACGATTAGAAGAATTAATTAAGTTGGCAGAAGAAACCCAGATTCTAGGAGAAAATCCAATCAAACATTAAAATAAAAACAAGACCTTAGCACATTTAGAAATTATTAATCCAGATTTTAAGATTAGTACCTAGAAAATTGTATACAGCCCATTAGATGTAGAAGAATTTAAGAAACAAATCCAGGAATTACTAGATCTTAAAGTTATAAAAGAAAGTACCAGCCCACACAGAAGTGCAGCATTTATGGTAAGAAATCATGCAGAAATCAAAAGAGGAAAAGCGCGAATGGTCATAAACTATAAGCGTCTCAATGATAATATTCAGTTAGATAGTTATGACATACCCAGTAAAGAACAGCTTATTAATAGCATTCAGGATGCAATAATTTTTAGTAAATTTGATTGCAAATCAGGATTTTGGCAGATCATGTTAGACTAATCCAGTAGACCATGGACAATATTCACATGTCCTCAAGGATGTTATGAATGGATTGTCATGCCTTTTGGTTTAAAAACAGCACCCAGTATTTTCCAGAGAAAAATAGATAATTATTCAAAGAATACCATTCATTTATTCTTGTTTATATTGATGATATTCTTGTTTTTAGTAGAACACAGGAAGAACATTACAGACATCTCAGGATAACATTTCAGTTATTTATAGATAATGGTTTGATTATTAGTAAAAAGAAGATGGAATTATGCAAAAAATATATAGAATATTTAGGAGCAAGAATAGGAAAGGGAAAAATTCAGTTACAGCCACACATTGCACAGAAGATACTACAATTTCCTGATAAAATAGAAGATAAAAAGAAACTTCAATCATTTTTAGAAACTTTGAATTATGCTAGGCCATATATAAAAGATCTTAGTAAAATCATAGGTCCTTTATATAGTAAGACGACCCCAACAGGTCAAAAATATTTCAACCAGCAAGATATAGATCTTGTCAGGAAAATCAAAGAAATTTGTAAAGATTTACCAGAACTAGAGTTACCATTAGAATCTGATTACATAGTAATAGAAGTACATGCTAGTGAAAAGGGATGGGGAACAATACTCCTTAGCAAACCCACCAAATATTCAGCTAAATCCACAGAAAAGATTTGTAGATATTTCAGTGGAAAATATAGGGAAAATGGAAATTTAGCCAACATAGATTGTGAAATACTATGAGTTATTAACGCCATTAATAGCTTCAAATTATGGTTTTTTAAACCATTTACAGTCAGAACAGATTGTGAAGCAATTGTTAAATTCCATAAGCTTCTCAATGAGAAAAAGATCAGTAATCGTAGATGGCTTAATTTTGTAGATACAATAACAGGAAATGGTTATATAGTAGAATTTGAACATATTAAAGGAAAAGAAAACACTTTAGCAGATTATTTATACAGGGAAATAAATACTAACATTTTCAATTTTTCAGATGGCATCTTCCAGCAATACAACCAGTTCAACCAGAACAGATCAGAAGTTTTTAACCTTTGGGAGTGTAACTCTCAGAGTTTTCCCTGAACAATCCAGATCCAAATTCAGGTACCTCATCCACAATATCAGTGAGGAACATAAATGTCTTTTAGATAATCTTTGGGATTCTCACAAAGAGGTTTCTAGATTCTTAGCCTGTTTAACTGCTTTAAATATTTTCTTTAATCAACAAAATGGGTCAAACCCAACAAAAAGATTTTCATTTTATTGTGTAGCCATAGGCCGTGTCCCAGGAATTTATTCCTATTGACCAGAAGTTTTAAAACAGGTAGATGGAATCCCTTCATCAACATGGAAAGGTTTTCATACCTTTACAGAAGCCAATCAATGGGCAAATCGCACTATTGGAAACAATTTTTACATTTCGGAGTCTTCTAGAAGATTAAATACTCAGGCAGCCCTTAAGACTGCAGGTTTTGAAAATAACCAGGTTTTCAACCCACCATTTTCTAACCAGCCATTTTCTCAGCAAATAAGATTTTGTGGCATTGCGAAACAATGACTAGAAATTTCAGACTTTTAAATAGAAGAAACCAGGATTTTGAACAGACTAACCAACAGTTGATCAATAATCAACAAAAGCTTGAAGAAGATATAACAACTCTCAAAAGGAAGTTGTTAGAATCAGAGAAGGAGCTCAAGAAAATTAGAAGCCCTTTTACCCCACTGGTAAAAGTGAGAAAGCAGTCTTCCCCACTGGAAGATGAAGAAAAGAGTGAGTGGAGTAAGGAATGTGATCCAATAGAGCTTTTGCAACCAAAAGCAACCACTTTTCTTTCAAAATTTCGACCAGATGTTATCCATCATATTCAATACTTAGCTAGGCAAGATAGAGTTCATTTTCAAGAATTCTTATTCTAAGAACTGATCAAGATCAACCCGAATGAAGGTTGTATTCCAGGACTCACTATTTCCTGGAAAACCCTTTATTTACAAGAAAAAGATGTGGTGCCATGTCCAAAGATCAAACCAACTTGTATTCAGACGCCTCTAGAGCGGATGACTTGTACATGCCAACTTGTCTACAGCATCCCTATGGCCAACATAGACATGAAGCACTTCAAACCCTTTTATCTTAATTTCAAATATAAAAAAGTGGAAATTACAGAAGTAACTCTTTTGGATTTTGGATATATTCAACAAATTATATTCCATGACCCAGAAGATACTAACAGATTTGGAAGAAAAATTGCAGCATGTGTTCTCAACTCCATGGCAGATCAAGGTACAGTAGTTGAAGTGGTAGTGGAATCAAAATTTTCAGAATGGACATCTACAGGACAACTCATCCCTGCCTACCACAATATTCACATCAACACCAATCCTGCAAATACAATCCTCAAAAGAATTTATCACTGTGATAATGATGATCCATGGATTTGCGAAGCAAATTCTATAAGAAAGCAGATCAGGCATGCCATTGCCTTCACTATAGCTGAGGGTTTTCATTATGATAGTCTATATGATTATGGGAAAGCACCTTTAGTATGTGAAGACCAATTTCAAAAAATTAGGTCCAATAATCACATTCCAGAATTAAAATTTCATTTTGAAACATGATTTGATAATCTAGTTAGATATTATTTGGAACAGAAAGACCAGCAAAGAGCAATGCTAACAGGAGAAGGTTTATCAAATCCATCTGATCATGGAGGAGATGAAGATTATGATTTTGATGATGAAGCCATCCAAAACCTCAATAATGCCATGGAAGGATGAAGACAAAAATAGTTTGAGAGCATTACTGTCATCACATGGGATGATACTTTATTAGCAAAGTAGTTTGGAAATACCTGCCGAAAGCAGAATACAACTATTCCCACCACTCTTCACCAGCCAGAGAAATAATCAACCACTTTTACTGTTTCAACAACTCTTCACCAGCCAGAGAAATAACGAGTTCAGTTACTTTTGGACATCTGTCTTTGTAACAATAATAGAGGGTCTTCTTTTTCAAAGGAAAGTTGAAAGATGTGACGATGCGGGCCAGTGATCACACGGCATCTACTTTTCTTTTGAAAAAACCGAATCTCTTTTCTTAATCGGTTGCCAGTCATCTTAATTTTGAGTCAGTCTATAAAAAGAGTTGAGTCTTTCAGTTGTACTCACGACTCTCCTAACACTTGAACACTTGCTACCTGTAAGCATTTGTTGCATTTGTATTTGGTCGAGTCAATCTTCAGCAATTGAGCCTTTGATCTTTGTAATTAGCAGTTTGCAGTTAATAATATTGTAAGTTTCTCTTCAGCTCTTTATTGTTCTTTAGGGACTCCCGAAAGGGAACACCCCCATGATCATAAATAAGATGAATATTGTATGAATTATATGTCTGTATTACCCAAAGATTTTAATCCAGTTTTGATTATCACCAGTATTTAAAATTCAAAATTTTTAAGAAGTAATGGCTTCAGGCCTTTAAACCATAAAGCCTTCTTGAGTCTTAAACCCGTTTTGCCAGAAAGTGGCGTTGAGGGAACATAGTATTCGGAGGTAGGTTAAGAAGGAAAGTAAGAAATTCCTTTGAAAAGATTTTGACACACAGAATAAAGTGATGATGAAAAGAAAGATTAATTAATGGGTAATCAGATATATCATTCCATTTACAATATCCAGTTTATTTTAAACAGTTTATCTGGATCATGTGGTGGTAAGTACAGAGTAGGATTTACAAATAATTGATTAAAAAAACTCATATCTTATCTTTGCATACATGAACAAAGAAGAACATATCTTGATTTACATTCGTAGATTAGAAGAAGAAATATTTACTCAAAACCTTTTAATAAATAGACTTCTAAATATAGCTTTATATACAAGCAGACCTAGATCTAGTATCACTCTAACTAGATTCATAGGAAAAGAATAGGATAAGCTTAGAGTTTTAGAGCAACAGTTAACTGAAGCACAGTGTCAGTATCGAAGAGCAAAACCATTTCAGAATTAGGATTGAACTGTAATTATAAGAAGTAGTAGGAAAAAAGAGTAATTAGTACATATAGATGCACTACGTGTAACTAAATTACACCACACAGGATAATAATTTGAACCAATCATAGTGATCATGGGTTGGAGCATGCGCTGATGTCCTAGTCTGTAGCATCACTCTTTACAAACCGGCCTTTGATCAAAGGCAGCCACATGTTGGTACTACTATTGCATGGGCCCACCTAATGAACAAAGTGCAAGCCCAATTTTCTTGGCCAATTAGCTCCCCGATCAGTAGTAGTTTCCAATTGTCAATGGACCCACGAATTAACACTATTTTGATAATGGGCTTTGCCTGGACATCAAAAAATCTCAACTTTGCGCTATTTTTGTATCAAACCTTCAAATACCTATAACACAAAAATAAAGCATAAATCTCTAAATAATAATATAAAAATAGACTTTGCAATGATAAATTAAGGGGCGCGTTGTGAACATTTACACGCCTGTTATTGTCCCTTAATAAGTGTCTATTTTGTAAAGTAGTGGGTAAAAATTGGTGCATTATCTATTTTGTCCCTAAAAGAAGATTTTATTTTGAAAAATTACTGAGTAAAAGTGTAATGATGATGGGTAAGTAGAGAAAGTGGAAGAAAAATTGATGTGAAAGGTATAATGATGATGTTTTTTTAATAAGTTGGAGTTACGAAGTAGGACACTTAAAAAGAGACGGAGGAAGTAGTTATTTCTGTATGCATAATTATGTCAAGATAATTTTTGTTCGAGCTTCTAATTAGTTAGTATTTACTATGTTCATGCTTTGTGCAATGGGATACACTAGTTCATAAATACTAATGATGGATTGTTTTTTTTTTTTTTTGATTTTTTACAGAGACGGCATTTCAATGGAGTATCGTGTAGTATGTTGGTTATTGATTATGAAGATCGAAGTTGGTCTTTGATTGTGGATGTGCTTGGATTTTTTTTGGTTATCCGTTTGTTGAAGTTGAACTATTTTTTTCGTTCCGGAACTCATTTTAAGTACTTATTTTTTAAGAATGCAATTTCAAGCTCAAAAATAATATGTTTACGCAAATAATTTTCCTAGCAATATGGATCTTGTTTGATAGATGTTATCGAGATCTTGTATACGGTGCAAAAAAAATAAAAAAATAATTTTTTATTTACATTATTTTTGAGTTAAAAAATGTGAAATAAGTACTTATTTTTTAAGAAGGTGTTCTGGAACGGGGTTAGTATTTTGCGGTCCACAGGGTTTGGATACATTTTGTTATTGAGCTTGAATTTTTTTATTTTGTTACTAAAGTTTAGTTGGCAATAGGCCACAAATTAGTTGATTTGAAAAATATTTACTGACAAAACTATTAGTCGGTGATAATTAAAACAAATTTCTCAAGTAAAGTTTAGTTGGCAATAGGCCACAAATTAGTTAATTCGAAAAGACATTTATTGACTAAACAATTAGTCGGTGATAATTAAAACATATTTTCCGACTAAAGTTTTGTAACGACCCTGATTTTCGGTAAATAAAAATTTCGTTAAATATTTAAATTTTATTTTAATCACTTGGATTTGCTTCTAAAAATTTCGTTTTAATTTCTAATATTCCGTCATAATTAGATTTGAGACTTATAAAATTATATCTTTTCGGCCCGGACAATTTAGTCATTTTCTAAAGACAAGTATGCTTGTAGAAGCACTTGTATATGTTTCTAGCAAGTTAAATAAAATCTTTAAATTGTATTTCTTGGCTAGAAATCCTACTTGGCAAGCAGAATTAGTTTCCAACCGATTAGTTAGAAAAACCTAATTATCATTTCACCTAGTTACATTCTCCTAACTTTAGATGAACCTTATGAACCCTCCAAATTTTTAGGTGAAGATTTTACCCACTCTTGAACCTTATGAACCTTTCTACACTCTAATTGAACCCTTCCAACCCCAGACTAAGAAATCATTGCACTTTCTTGACTAGTCAAATCTTGACTTTATTCCTCATCATTACATCTTCCAAGTATATCTTTTCTCTTTACCCATTGAACGATAGTTGTTAGAAAAATTCATATCCTTTTGGTAATAGGTTTTATTTCCAACCATTTAGTAAGGCAAACCCAAGTACCAATTGACTTAGTTACCTTTCCGTAGCATTTAAGAACCATTGAACAAAGATAGTAATCATAATACTCTAAAAGTAGCACTTATGACTTAGTATAATCATGACTGTGATCACTTTATAGGAAATGGTTAACCATTGGTCTATAGGATTACCTTTGAAAGCTTAAACTTTATCATTACCGTTTCTTAAACCTATTAGGACCTAAGTATACCTAGTATATATATGTATAGATACATGTATGGTTGCTAGGAGAAATGTTACCCATTAGGTATTAACTAGTCATTAAGATCCCCACCTTTAATCATTACCTCTCCCTAGCCTTATAAGTCTACTTGGATCTAACCATGTCTAGTCATTTCAACCTTACTTGTCATCATTATTCCTCTATTGATTGGATAATAGTTGTTAGGGAATTTTTTATCCATTGGATAATAGAAACTAGACTTGCCAATGTGTATATAGATTTGACAAGACAACTCGTGGACCATAGGAAGCCATCATTTTGCTTCCAAAAGAAACAAACTTAGCCTTGCCATGCATGCCAACCTAAAACTTATAGCCCTAAACCTAAATTGCCCACCAAAGTTGCTTTCCTAGATTTTCTCTAGATATATAGATATATATACACACACACACACACACATTGTACTAGAGAGAGAGAGAGAGAGAGAGAGAGAGAGAGAGAGAGAGAGAAAGAGAGAGAGAGAGAGAGAAAGCCAAGAGGAGAGAGGATAGGGAGGCTGAGAGAGTGAGGGAGAGGGTGGAGTGTGTGCATGTATTTTGTACACCCTAATAAGTTACCTACTTTGACCAACTTCACACTCAAGTCTAGGTACAATGTGACAACCCATTTCTAGACTTTATTTTGTTCTTTCTTGCAAGCAAGTCATCCTAGGACAAGACTAGACCAATAACCCTTCATGATTTGTCACTTCAAGGCCATACCTATTATAATTGCTCCTTTACCCATTGGATGATAATTGCTAGGAAAAAATTTATCCCTTGGATAATAGAAGTTAGTCTTGCCAATGGAAGCCAAGATTTTTGCTATAAATAACACCTCATTCTCACCATTCAACTCACACCTTTAAGCCTTCCAACTTCTCTCTCTAGAAATCTTGTGTTCTTACTTGTTCTTACTTTGTTCTTAGTGTTCTTGAGTTTCCTCTTGAAATTCTTCAAGAAACTCATCCTAGATCGCTACTAGACAGCCATTCAACCACCCTTCGATCCATAAAAGTTTAGTAGCTTAGTCAAGAACTAGTTTCGAGAGAAACTTTTCTCTTTCGAAACTACCTGAAGCTTACCATAGAAAGTTACTCCGTCCGATAGCCAACTCACCTTCCGTAGCTGTCCTACCGCCAAGAAGAACAGTAAATTTTTCCGTCCTCATTATCCCAAAGTATACGTAGAATGTCCCTAACTACTTTCTCTAAGTACATAAAGTGGTTTATTGCTTTTAATGTTTGGATTGCATAATAGTTAAACAAACTTATTTTTGCTAACGGAAGTATGAATATATTGGAATAATTGACTTTTACTCTAATAAACATATGTTGTTCAGAATTTCCCACAAAGGTAGAAAGAACGGATTTTGAAAGATAAGAATTTAACACTTGATTACAAGTATTTGTATTTTGATCTTTTGGATGTTTATGAGCATGTATACATGAATTGTTTGTATTACTTGTTGTGTGATAAAGCATAAGTGATTTTCACTTCAAAGGCGTCCGTACATGTGGCATTATGCTTTAAGTGGTGATTGAGCATGATTAGTAATATAGAGTTGGATGTTCTTGTTGGTTTAGTTTCAAGATTACAATGAATGATTTATGATTACGTATGTGAAAAGTCCTACCGCGGAGTCGTTGCATGAAAACGAGAGACAGAAATCGAAAAGTATAAACATGACACCTAGGGTGTGGTTAATGGAAAAAGGTGTTTGAAAAAGAGAAATATTTTGGAAATCGGAATGTGGCCGGACATGGTAGCCCATTGTGTGGTGTGTGTGTGTGTGTGCCAATGGGAACCTGGCGCGGCGAAACCATTGTAAGGATACTCGAGAGATCGGAGCGACGGAACCGAGGTTGGGTGTGTAGCTTGGTTATCCACGAAAATGAGCCAATGCAAATTTTTGTGTGCCAATGGAAACCCGGCGCGACGAAACCATTGTGAGGATACTCAGGAGACCGGCGCGGTGGAACCGAGGTTGGGTGTGTAAAACGGATTTTGAAAATGTTGATTTGGTAAATGGGAAGTGAAACCAGTGACACGGTCTATGAAATGACGCGTAGGAGAAATTTAGAAATTATGGACACCAACGATAGATGAATAACGAATATGAATATGTCATTGTTAACTATTTTTTGATATGCATGTACTATATGGAAATCGTTAATTTTATGATCTATTATTTGTAAGTTAAGGGTTAGTGGGTATGGTTATTCTATTGAGCTTCTGTAGCTTATGGTGTTACCTTTTGGTGACCCTGACATATTATACTGGGGGCGACGCTGGTATAATTAATGTGTCAGACTTTGTAGATGAACAGAGTGAGCTGTACGGAAGCTTTTGGAGCCGAAGAGCTTGCTAGAATGGAATAGCAGGCGGAGCAGTAGATAGGAACCCTAGTCTTCCTGTTTTTTGTTAAATAAGAGTACTCTTGCGAGAGTTATGATGTAATATCGAGCCAGACTCTATTCAGTTTTTCAATGAACTTACCTATTTAACGTTCCCAAAATTCGGAGCGTTACAAGTTTAGTTGGCAATAAACCACAAATTAATTGATTCGAAAAGACGTTCACCGACAAAAATTAGTCAGTGATAATTAAAACACATTTCCCGACTAAAGTTTAGTCAACAATAAACCACAAATTAGTTGATTCGAAAAGACATTCACCGACAACAATTAGTCAGTGATAATTAAAACATATTTTCCGACTAAAGTTTAGTTGGCAATAGGCCACAAATTAGTTGATTCGAAAAGACATTTACTGACTAAACTATTAGTCGGTGATAATTAAAACACATTTCCCGACTAAATGTCAAAATGGTGACTAAGTATTTTGTTGGGATATTTTAGTCGGCAAAGGTATATCTTACCCGACTAAACTTTTTTGGGTCGGCCAAACCATTTGCCAACTGTCCTTCACCGACTAAGTTCCCAACCAAAGTTTTTAGTTGGGAAAAATATTTGCCAACTAAATAGCCCACATTTGCCGACTAATATGTTAGTTGACAATGGTGATTTTTCTTGTAGTGACAGTAGGAGGTGTCTCGCGGTGGGGTCTCGCTCCTAGGAGAGGTCTCGCGGCCTAAGTCGATTGGAGGGGTCCAACTGTCACTTAGAGTTTGCATATAAATATCAATTGCTGTATTCATTTATTTCTTAATGCCGTACATAAAGAAAGATTCTAGAGAGAGAGTGCAAGATAAAACTTTTCTGAGAGAGAAAAGAGAAGACTTGTAATTTTTAATTTTCTTCATAGTGGATTGGTGTGACTTCTGGAGACGTAGGCAAGTTGTCGAGTCTCGTATATTTGTGTGTTCTGTTTTTTTCTGTTCCTTTTTCGCTGGTTTGTTTTCTATGACAATAGTATCCCAAGATCTTGAGTGTTTTTTGTTCGTTGTGAGTCTGAGCGCGCAGCTCTGATTTCCCAACACTAGTCTGCTGGCTCGAGTTCGGTTTAGTATCGAGGTGTTCAAGCTCGGTTCGTTTACTAAAAAAGTTGAGCTTTTATAAATGAGCCGAGTTATTTACCAACTCGAGCTCGAGTTGTTTGCGAGTTGAACCTAGTGCAAGCTACTCGTGTACAACTCAATTGGTTTGGCCAAGTGGTCTTCGCACGAGGCTTATGTGTTTGCTCCATTTTAAAGTCTCATGCTTAATTTTTTTTGCCAACAACTTTTGGAGCCACCTCACCCTCCCGTGTAAGAGTATGAAACGGCTGTGGGAATAATTGTAAGAATTAATATGAGGTACGCGCAAGCTGACCTTGAACACTCTCTGCATTATCCAAAAAAAACTCAAACATTTTATCGGAAGTAATAGCTAGTACTAATTATATGCATATAGTATGTGAACTCAAGACCGATCAATATCATATGAGTGGCCGCCGCATTTGGAATTTGGTACTCCAATTAATTAATTTGAGGGCCAGTCAGCCGGAAAAACATAGACAGTACCGTACGTAGGAAATGGCCGTCACAAAGAGACGTGCTGCACGTGCATGTGCTTGAATTCGTAGGACTCCGTATTATTCAACACGTTATGCAAAAGTACACGTGACGTGGGTCCCTATTGTCTTAGTCACTAGTGTGTACTACTTTGGTGTTCTTCGTAGAGAAATGATTTGTTATCAAGATAAAAAAAAAAAAAATGCTATACACACAACTAATTTGTGCGTCTAATTTTGCATATTCAGATATTTTTGGACGCTCTAAATTTAAAAAAAAAGATCTTCCAGAGAAAATTTTAACTTTTCTACGAAAAAATTTGAGCGAATCATAGCCGTTTATTGCAATAATTGATGGATAGAGATCGGTTGTGTGTGTAGCACTTATGCAAAAATGGTACTCATACAATAATTCAAATACAATACAAAATACAATCTCTCACTGTCTCACATACATGTGGGCCCACAAGTATATGGGAGGTTGTAAGTGTGAGTCCCACATATATGTGAGATGTTATGTTTGGTATTGTATTTGAATTATTATGCGTGTAGCATTATTATCAACATATTTATAAGGAGCTACTGATCAATTTGGTATGAATAGTTTTGTGAAGCTCTCATTAAAGTAATTACTACTACTTTAATTTAGAATTAATCTTGTGGGTCTCACATTGGTTATAAGAGGAGACAGTTCCGTTTTCATGAGATACACACTTGATTTTTGAATTCTAAATATATATTACAAGCGTCATTCATTGCGTGAGAGAGACGTATATAGATGATTAATTTGTTCATCAAGGCAGCTTACGGTAATGTTTCATGGGCTGTGGTTCTAGTCGAATTATTTTGGAAATAGGCAACGATGCAACTTCAAACATCCTCGGTAGGCAGCGAATCTATTTTAAAAAATCTGTGTAAAATACGGTTCGGTTCGCTTATCAGTTTATCCTAATTTGTTGTAGCTGGTAGCTGGTTATTCAGTTTGTATAATCCACGAAATTGTAATTATATGACTTTTGCCTATTACATTTCTTTGTAACAAGTACCATGATTATATTCATTGTGAACGAGCCGAACTGAGCCAAACTGTGAAATGTTCAGGTTTGTAGACATGTGCAATGAATAATATGAAACCAAAGTAAGGTTTCGTATTTGAATTTTCATTTTTGAAGAAGGGACAAATTGTACGAGGAAGCCTACATATTTCGAAACATGGGAATCAAAATTCAAACCTATGTCTATTCAAAAAAACAAAAATTCAAACCAGTGAGCCGTCACTTTCTGTTCTTGACTGACTAGTATGATCATAGTGATATATACTCCACCGTACCAGTTAAGGAAGCCTACATATTTAGACGGCTAGACCACGTTTATAAACAGGTCTAAATGCATGGGGCCGGTTGAACTCCCACTAAATATACAGTACGTTTTTTTCTTTTTTGGAGCGGAAGTAGATTACAAAAGAGCCGCTATTTGAGCTCGACTTATTTGAAATTCAATGAACTTAAACTTTGCTCGAGCTCAAATTAAGCCCTATTATTAATCTACTTCAAATTTCTGCTTGATTAGTATTTTGACAGCTTGAGCAAGGTTCAAGTATATCAAATGATCTAAGGAACCAAGCTTATTTACATGCAAGGATAGAGTCAGAGAGGAGCTGGTAGGGCTGTCGCCTTCTCGATAATTTTTATAAACCCTGCTTTTATATTTAAAATAAAACTATCATCCATTTTTTTTTTATTATTATGTATATTTGTTCGTCCTACACAAAAAATTCTAGCTCCGTCTTTGTTTACATGAGTCGAGCTAGAGTTAGTCATATGCTAAAAGAACCAAGTTCATCAAGGCCCTTAACGAACCAAGCCTCGAATTGCTAATTGGTTCATTTTCAGCCTTATATGGATCAAGTCATTGTCAGTGCACAACTCTAATAAACATTCCTAGCTATAAATAGCATGTTGGGTTCTCGTGATTCCAAACCATCCATTTAATAAACATCCCTAGTTTTCTTTCTCTCCTGATACTATGGAATCCTCGCCATTTTCCATTGAAACTCTAGTTAAGAAGGTCAGGGAAGAGATTTTCTCAACCTTTGATGTTTACAACTCATTTGTTTCTGCGTCTGCGTATGATACTGCATGGCTGGCCATGATTCCAGCTGAAAACCCTAATAAGCTTGAACAATGCTGCGGCCCTATGTTCAAGGGTTGCTTGGAATGGGTTTTGAATAACCAGAAAGAAGAAGGGTTTTGGGGGGAGAGAGATATGAATGGTCTTCCTACCATTGATAGCCTTCCTTCGACTCTAGCTTGTACTGTTGCACTCAAAAAGTGGAACCTTGGAGATACAAATATAAACAAAGGTACAATCAATTAATGAAGTACAAAGAAAATTTTAGCCTAGCTAGAATTGTCATGCATGCAAAATAAAGAGATTTTTCAAAAAAAAATATAATACTTTATCCGTCCCAATTTAATAGTATCTTGTTACATGAACGTGTCCTTGTTTTTCTCATGCTAGGGTTAGCGTTTGTTCGTGAAAATTCAGAGACGCTATTGAAAGAAAGACATCACAGTCTTCCTCGTTGGTTTACAATTGTTTTCCCTGCAATGGTTGAATTAGCCCAAGCCACAGGTTTAGGTGTTGCCGATGAGGTAAAAGGAGTACTCGCAGATGTTCTACTGAAGGGGGAACAATTTCTTGAAACGTAAGTTTTATTCACATGTAGATAATTTCTTATTTTGTGCATTAGTAAAATAAATATGGCTATGGAAAAACTATAATGAAAGCAGGAACGTGACGTGCACATCTCAAAGGTGATGCTCGAGCAGTAGAATAGCTATTCCATGTTAAAAGTAATTAACATAAAAGCACACATTTGTAGGGAAGGAGACGTAAATGATTACCAGTGCTATCCTCCATTACTGTCGTTCCTAGAAGCTTTACCATCCACACGTAACATCGATAGAGAAATCATACTAAAGAGCATGAACCAGGATGGCTCTTTGTTTCACTCGCCCTCTGCAACAGCTTATGCTTTCATGGCTACAGGAGAGAGAAAGTGCAAAGAATACCTCGAGAGACTTGTTCGAAGATGTCCTCGCGGAGGTTTGTTTTTTTATAAAATTTGAAGAAGAAAATGATAAATTTGAATGAGTATAAATGTTCGAAGAGAACAGGGGTAGAGTCAGTTCCTCCATGTGATTAGGAGAAGAAGGTCTTGAATGGTCAGGTCGGTGGAGTCAGAATTTCTGTCCACAGGCTGGTTTGTTAATTGTTGGGTTGAAAGAACCTTTAATTTCACGTACATATATGTGGTCTTAAACCTTTAATTTCTGTCCACAGGCTGGTTTGTTAATTGTTTTGTGTGCTTGCAGTTCCGCCAATGTATCCAATGGATGAAGAGCTCATAAAGCTTAGTTTGGTAAATCAAGTTACGAGGTTAGGATTGGCTGAGCATTTTAGTGGAGAGATTGAAGTGATTTTGTCAGAGGCTTACAGGTAATTAATAATAATTATACTTACTTTTTACTCTTTCGAGTGAAAATTCCTATTAAGAATCTTCCAAATTGATTATTGTCATGAACTGACATTGCTAGCTCTCTCTTCTTCTTTTTTTAAAAAAAATTGTGGTTGAAATATTTTAGGAGGTACAAGAGGCCACAAACAAGAGTTGGTAATTTCAAACCAGCAAAGTTATACAAAGACTCTTTAGCCTTCCGACTCTTGCGGATGCATGGCTACGATATAACTCCATGTACTCTCTCTCTCTCTCTCTCAAATTATCAGTAAAAAATTTTTTTTTTTAAAATCAATCGAGGAGCAAAATATAAGCAATAAACTGCTATGTATAAATCCCTGAAAGATCCAACCAAAAAACAAGGGGATCCAAAAATTATATATATATATATATATACACACACACGCGTGACTATTATAAAATTAGTACTTGCATAAATATGGTCATGACGGTATTGCTTTATTTTCTCTATGATATAGGTATACGATATTTCTATACGTATTTATGTAGTAAGGGTAATGCTTTTGCAGGGAGCTTCTGTTGGTTTGTGCATGATGAAGAAATCTTGGCTCATATAGAAAGAAACAATGGATATTTCATGAGTGCAATGCTCAACATTTACAGAGCTACAGATCTTATGTTTTCAGGAGAAAATGAACTGAAGGTGGCAAGATCATTTGCAAGGAAATTGCTTGAGAAAAACATGAGAAGGAGATGTGAACAAGATGGTCTTCTAGAGATGCCAAGCTTTCATGAAGTGGTAATTATTTGTTCGCCCTTCCTGTTTTGACCCAAACTTTTTTAAGATTAAACAACAAACCAAAATAAATTAAATGCAAGGCTTTCAATATCTTTTACTGCCTTTTTTTTTCATCTTATATGAACTTTTTTTCATTTTTTATCCAAATTTTTATATGCTTGAATTTTAATACTTGTTGAAACGACTGATTAATCCAATTTTTTTTGAGAAAAGACAAATAATTTTTTGACACGCTAATCACACCCCTTGGTGTTTGCCTTATTGACATAACATGTGATAGTATTATCCAAAATTGTCCTATATTAACAAATTCACCTTTTTTTATTATAGAATAAATAATAAAAATATTTCAATTCTGTCCCAAAAAAAAGTTCTTTTAGTAGTAAAAATAAAAAGTTATTTATAAATTTTACAATATTTTTTTTTTATCAAAACAGCTCCTATGATGGGTAAAAAAAAAGTCATTTTGACTCACACTATATAAGACTTGTTAGTTTTTTTTTACTTTATATTATCATCAATGGTGAATATTTAGACATAAGTTCTTTTGACTGATTGGATGACGTATTTGGGCAAATAATTGTTTCTTGGAATGATGTCGGTGAAACGCACATAGAAACCAATGAGGGTTATTTCTCATATGTGAGTAGGGTATCTGTCATCAAGGCAAACTGTCGGTGAAATTTACCCCCAATCAAAATGTCAAATTACTGCTCTTGTCTGTACATAAATTAAATTATATCTAGGTAAATACTGTAGAATGCCCCAGCAAATATTGCACTGAGACAACCAAATCTCTGTGGTCCAGTACTTGAAAATTAAAAATTCCAAAGTCAATGAATTTAAAAAAAAAAAAAAAAACAATTCATGTAAGAAAGATTGCGCCTATCAAATGGAAATCTTGACCCACCCCAGACTTTGAATAATTTTCCAAGTCAATGAATCCCAACAAAAAAAAAATGGGCCATGTAAGAAAGACTCTGCCCATCGGAAGGAGTGACGAAGCAAAAAGGTCTTTAATTTGCACCTTTGTGTGAAATGATCCGAAGACGAGTTTCGGCTGTACATTTCGGCTCTCCTTGTGACACTCACTTTCGTCCCCACCCCTATCAATATTAATGATCCGAAAACGAAACGGAAGCAGATGACGCAACGAAATTGAAGCATATAATCGGTCGTCAATAATGACTCGTACGTTCAAGTTTATTACCTACACGGTACATCAATAAAATTTTTCTTTATTTCTTCGGGACAAAAACAACATTACGAACACTTACATGCACATATATACACAAACACTTGCGTGCACACACTTAATCCTCACTCAAGTATATTGTGATACCAATTATATTGAACCGATGAAACCGTGTGTGGCCATTATTGAACAGGTTGAGCATGAGTTAAGTCTTCCATGGATTGCTCGATTGGATCATCTTGACCATAGATTTTGGATTGAAGCAAATCATGTCGATGCTCTTTGGATTGCAAAGGCCTCCTTCTTTAGGTAATTTTCACTTAAAATTCATGACTCAAGCTCATTATTAAGGAAAATAACTGTTGTACCTGTTTTTGAGTTATGGTTCAAGAGCAGTTAATAATTAATTTTTCCTGTTATTATGGTAAAATGACATCAAGAATACACTTCTAACATCCAATAAAAACTTACAAAAAAATACTAGGTTATCATGTCTTCATAATGACAAGCTAATGAAACTAGCTGTGGAGAACTACAAGCTTCGGCAATCGATCTATCAAAGAGAACTCGAAGAAGTGACAAGGTATGCATGTTTTACTACTAAACATTGTGTAGCATTGTACACTGATTTGATATACACCAAATATACACAGGATCGCGTGAAATTCATCTTGAGGTCCCACACAAGTAATCAAAGTCATTCAATTTATTTAAAACATGTTTTTTAAAAACAGCTCATTCAAGTGTCGGCATAACTTGATCAATTTTTGTCTCTGAATTCGCATGTCGAAAAACTAAATGGAATCGATCAAGCTTTTATGCTCTTTCCAATATTCCAAATGAGCTGATTTTTTGTCGGGACCGTCAAAATCCTTTTGCAAAACAAACTGAACGGCTTCGATCATTAATGTGGAACCCTAAATTGGGTCCCACGCAATTTGGTGTATATTTTGTATGAACCAAATTGTGTATTCATAGTTGGGTTTGTACGAAAAATAGATATAAGCAATCACCTAGACAACTTCCATATAAATTGATTTTCACTCAATTTGGATTTACCATCCGAAAACGAAAATCTACCAAACATACTCTTAACACCACCTACACGTGTTGGGACCTTCACTCCCGTCCCAACATAGTGCAGTGGATTTTTATACAGACAAAAGTGTGGTGTGACAAGAAAATACTGTTTGACGAAGCACCATACTTGCACTTCCATTTTGAGCACCCAAAAATTAAAGAACCTACCGAAGGCACTTTAACTTCAATTTTCCCTTCGTAAGAGCAAGTACACCAGAGTCTGTAAACCCCCGAAACAAACTACTTTACCTATCTAAAGGGAGACCAGGTTGCAGCAGATTAGGTAAAGAGGAAGGCAAAATCTATTTTGCTACAGTTATTAGCTTCTTTTACCTAAGCACTATTCACAAGGTATTCTATATTTTATTGTTTCCCCTCTCTCTCTCTCTCTCTCTCAACAGCTCCTCGCCCTTTCACTTTGTGAACTTGTATTTTAATAAAAAATTGTATTTTAATAGATGGGTAGGTAAAATAGATAATGTTGATGTAGTTATGAAAGAAAAAGTTGATAGCTAAAGTAATATTATAAACTGTTCATAAAGTAATATACCTATTCATTAGTAAACTTGCTCAAATCTCATTCTAAATATTCTATGGGTCATGGGTGTACGCATAGGTGGTCCAAGGAGTGGGGGCTCAGTGAGATGGGTTTTGGTAGGGAGAAAACGACGTATTGTTACTTTGCTGTAGCCGCCAGCGGTTCTCTGCCACGTGGTTCAGCTGCTCGATTGATAGTTGCAAAAAGTGCCATACTTATTACGGTAGCAGATGATTTTTTTGACATGAAAGGTTCACTTGACGACTTGCGAAGCTTGAACGAGGCAGTACAAAGGTACAACAATCACTTTTCAAAAAATACAGTAGAAGAAAAAGACTTGACAAAAATACACTTGCAATGGAGTGGCGTTAATAAAAAAGGGAGTGCCAAAATCAACAGCCTTGACAAAATCAGTAGCCTTGATTTTTAAGGGAGAAAGCTATGGTATACAGGATATACCGTATCTTTTAATTATGACAATTTGTGATTTTTATTATGCCAATTTTTGGTTTTCCAATTTATATTTATGATACTAGTTACGATTTGTACTTAAAAATTAATCTGTTCAACAAGTCATTAGCAAGTTACCCATAATTAAAAAATATTTTTATAATGTAACAATAATTATTCGTACCAGAATTCATAATACTTATACCCCAATCAAATATATGTGTTCAAGATCACAAATTAAATAATGCTATCCACAAATGTTATAACAATACCATAAAGGAAAATGTTAGGGATAAATCAATGTGTCATACTCCAATCATACTTCTCTCACATGCATGTATGGGAATTCCACAGTAAATGCTAGGAACCTGCTACGGACCCACACGTATGTAACAGGAGTGTGGTTGAGATGTGACAAATTGATATATCTCTAGCATCTCCCCACCATAAATTGACGTTATTTTACTACAATGGGTTATACGAAAAAATCTTTGACATGTATGATATTTCGTAACAAAATCAAAATATGTCGTACCAAAATCAATAATTGTTATGCCCAAGCAAAAAATATGTGTAAAATACCACAAATTATATAAAATTACCTCAATTGTTATAACAACACCAAAAATTATCATTTTGTTACCACAACGTATCGTATCAAAAGAAAACATGTCATATACCACAAATTATATGACATAATCACAATTGTTATGACAATATCAAAAATTGACATTTTCTTACCACAACGTGTCGTACCAAAGGAAATCGATTAAAATATTCCATAACAAGACCACAATGTCATACTACAATCAACAATAGTTATACCCAAGCAAAATACATGTCTGAAAATCACAAATTCAGTAACAATACCATAGATTGTCGTTACCTTAACACACAATGTGTTGTACGAAATTTAAACTAATTATTTTTAATTTCTGCCACATTATTTTTCAAATTTTAAAATTCTTGCCATGTTATCTTAATTTCCAATTCCATCCATATTATTTTTTGAAATTTTAATTTTTCTCTATACAATACCTCAAAAATTTAAACTAAAAATAAAATTCTCGCTCAAATTTTTCATCGAAGAAATTCACCAAAAGTAAGTACTATACCCAAAATTTCGAATACAACTACAATTCTCTCTTAAAATATTTCTCCAAATCAAATTCTCTCGCTCAAAAATTTAATCCGAAAAATCAAAATCCCTCCAATTTTTTGGGGAAAAATGAGAGTTCACTAAAAAATTAATTATCCAACAGTCTCAAGACAAAGATTTGGCTTCAACATTTCTGGTGAAATGGGTTGAGTATGACCGTCAAAAGTATGACCAATTTTAACTTAAGTTTTATTTTTTGATTTTTGGTTAGGATGATCGATCTAAACCGTTAGGATATTAAGTCTTACGATATTCAACATTGTTACTAAAATCAGAGATTATCGGATATTGACAACTACGTATCAGAAGACATTAAAGTTTAATAATGTCATGTTGATCAAATTGGACTAAAAAATTGATCATATCGAACAGTCTAACATTATTGGTTAATTAAATTAGTTTTAAATTATTTTATTATGTCATCACATTCATCAAACACCTTCCAACTTTATTATTTAACCATGCAAACGGTTCATATTGTTAGCTCATTATTGTAAAAATTAAATAACGTAAACATAGTGATCATAATTATTATTATAATATAATAATGGCATTGTTTGGTAAAAAAAATATTATTTTATGGTTTTTTTTTACTACTTATTAACATACGAGTGTCATACATAATTATGTGTTCAAATAGATATGAACATAATCAATAAATTACAACAATAAAAAATGTCAATTGTTTTCATAATTTTAAATTTAATAGTTTAGAAAGTAAAAAAAATATTCCTAAAAACCCAATTTCTAGTCCACCCAAATTGATATTGGACTGCATGTAAAAGCCCATTAAAGATAGAAGAGAGAGAAACTCAACAGGAGAGTGAGGAATGACTGGTTAGACAGATTGTCCTTTTTTTAATTAAAAAATTGAATGGTTAAGATTAGGGTATTTCAAATCCAAGGGAATGTATAGATGGTGCATACGGTATACATTGATTAAGGGATGTGTACCATAGGTCTTTCCATTTTTAAGAGGGTTTCGATTCTTTTCTGTCCAAATTTTGAACTAGTCAAGACAGTCTAAAATTGGACCATAAATTGGTATAATCAATTATTCAAATTTTCTCAGACACTTTTGTTGGTAAGAATTGAGATTCTTCTGAAAAAATCCGAACCATTAATTATAATAACGAACAATTCAGAGTTAGACTGTCCTTTTCGGTCCAAATTAAAGACAGAAGAGACCACGTGGTGGTACTCCCGAACTATTGTATAATTTCTCCAATTTCAGACCCAACAAAGAAATCTTAATGGCACTCTGCCTATACAATTTTTCAGAAGTTACAATTTTGATCCGGGTAAAATTAAAAGTACGTAGCACATTTCACCCCGAACTTTTTATGAGCAGATGGGATGGAAAAGGTTTATGTGGGCATGGTAGGATTATCTTTGAAGCTCTTGATGGCCTTGTGACTGATATTGCTAAGCAACACCTCCGTCAACAAGGAAGCGACATTATCGACAATCTTCGAGATATTGTAAGTACTTATGCGTACGATTTTACTTTATAATAAGTTGATCGGTAGTATCACGTCTTAAAATTTATAATGATATATGATCATATAAAAGTTACAATTTTCATAGAGATGTTACGTACTTTTCTGTTTGTGTACAAAGTAACTTTCCAAAAAATATTTTGTGTTTGACAGTGGCGGGAAACGTTTGGCTCATGGCTGGTGGAAACTACATGGAGCAACAACGGATACATACCATCCATGGAGGAATACCTTGAGACTGGCATGATTTCTATTGCCACCCACACAATGGTTCTTCCAGCTTCGTGTTTTTTCAACCCGAATTTACCAAACCACAAACTCAAACCATCCCGGTACAAACCAATCACCAAATCACTAATGGCTTCATCGCGATTATTGAACGACATTCAAAGCTACCAGGTATCCAAACGAGTTACTCCGGCCTGGAGAAATTTTTCTCCTCTATTCACATGATTAGTGGATTTCACGAATGAAACTTATTCGGGTTGAATAGCTAAAGTTTGAAAATAATATTAAATCCCATGGCCTAAATTGAGTGTCTGCTCTTGGGAGAGATTATTTAGTGCTCCTAGAGCACCGACGGATTGAGAGATGTTGCTAAGCGGGGGTGCTTGGTAGCGGTGCTGAGCGGTCAATCTGGCCGTTCATCTCGGCACGGACAGCTCGGATCTAATCCGAGCACATAAAAATCTTAACCGTCCGTTGCTCGGATTAAGATCCGAGCCGCCGATTACCGAGATGAACAGTCAGATCGACTGCTCGGCACCGCTGCCAAGCACCCCCGCTTGGTAGCATCCCCGGGTCCAGCACCACCACGTGGTTCAGTAACAGTAACTTTGAATCTACACCATATGCCACACTTTATGAAGTACGTATTTTGTTTTGCCTAAAAAGCTCACACCATTTGTGCATTGGCAGAAGGAGCAACTAGATGGGAAAACAAATCTTGTTTTGCTCCACCTAAAAGGCAATCCAAAGGCAGAGATTGAAGACTCAATTTCCTATGTCAAAGGGATGCTAGATGAGAAGAAAACAAAGTTATTGGAGCATGCTTTGATGGATTATGGCTCCAATGATTTGCCTAAACCATGCAAGCTTCTCCACTTATCATGCCTGAAAGTCTTTCACATGTTTTACAACTCTTCCAATCAATTCGACTCGGATACAGAACTATTTCACGACATTAAAAGAGGGATTTACATTCCTCCGGAGAATCCAGTCCCTAGACGAATTCTATCTCCTTCCAAAACGGAAACGAAATGTTCAAAAGTTAAGGCTCGTTTGATGGGCGAATCCGGATATCAAGGCGGCTGGAATTTCAATACTGGACAGAAATTTGCACGGAGTGCTACTCCAATACCTGTTGGGCGTGACAAAGTCATTATCCCACCGAAGTTCGGGTTGTGCTTTCCGGTGACAAAGGATTTCCAGTGGACTGCAGGGGTTAGAGGTAACTTCGGCAGAGCGTTTATCTTGGGAAGGGGCTATTAGTCTCTGACTCTCTGCAATGGGTTGAAGTTAGTGCTGGGTAGCGCTACTGAATTAAGGATGACTTGGGTACATCTGAGCAGCGATTTATGTTTCGATTATTTTTGTTGGCATCTTGTCAACAGTATTGTGTTTTTGATATATCGTTTGAATAAGCCTTTGCAAGTAACAACAGTAGAAGAGTCGTTGTACTCTTTGAAGGTCTCTCAATACACTTCTATGATCTTTATAATTAACGAAATTTTTCTTTGCGGTTCAAAAACATGAATCAACCCACCATTGAACTGTCCCACGCCATACATATACTTATATGTTGCTGCTTGAATATTCCGAGCTAGCTTATTGTTGTACTTGTATTGCTGTTGTGTAATTTTGAATGAGTTGGTTGTATAATCTACAAAACTTTTGAGAAACTCTGTTATTCAATTTGCAACCCGCTCAACCAGATTCTTCTCTTTTCTTGATAACTGAGTTTCGAGACCAATTTAACGTAACTCGCTTAATCCCGAGATCCTAAAGCTAACGACCGGTCAAAGCGGCTAGGTCATTTACTGTGTCCCGAGACCAACTTTTCAGTGTTTGCGGTTGTCTGTTTTGGGTTCCCACTGTCCGGCCATTTCTGTTTAGAGGTCACTACAAGAAATTACACCATTCCCGACTAAAAGTTTAGTCGGCAAAAGCCCAAATTTAGTCGGCAAAAATATTTCCCGACTAAAATATTTCGTCGGCGAATTGGTCGGGGAATCGCGGTCGGCAAAGGTAATCACCGACTAAAACTAGTTTAGTCGGCAAATGTTGTATTTTTCCGACTAATTATTTTGTCGGCTAATTTTAATTATTGTCGACAAATTATTTAGTTGGCAAAATTATTTAGTCGGTGAATATTTAATACATTGCCGACTAATTATTTAGTCGGAAAATGTTAAATAAATTACCGACTAACAAATTTAGTCGGAAAATGTTTAATCAATTCGGGAAAATATTTAATAAATTACCGACTAATTTAGTCGGAAAATGTTTAATCAATTCGGAAAAATGTTTAATAAATTACCGACTAATTAATTTAGTCGGAAAATGTTTAAGAAATTACCGACTAATTATTTAGTCGGTAAATGTAACATTTATTTTTAGCATTTAACAACTTTTACCAACTAAATATTTAGTCGGCAAATATAATATTACAAATTTTAAAATTAATTCTAAAATCTGCCTAGATTTTTTTTTTGGGTGATTTTTTTTTTTTTTTGCTCGGCTTTTTGGGTGATTGATTCACAATAAATTAAATTCAACATCTATTCACCAATCTACTGTAATCAAATATTGAAATTCAAGAACAATTCATTTATAACTTCTATAAATAAAAGGTGTTCACCAAATACTTAACAAACGGAATCCAAATTCGTAGAGTACAAAATAACAAAAAATCGTACTACAAAAAGTGTACGTAACATCAAATATATCATATCTAAGCCCTAGAGTGCAAAATATAGAAAAGTTCAACAGCGAGAAAACTAAATTACGGTAAAATCCACGGCAAAAATTCAGCTTCTTCATATAAAGTCTTTAACGAGATGCTGGATACTCCAATATCTGTGGAAAGAACAAAACACAATAATAAGACCCATGATATTGGTACAAAACTTGACAAGGGTACATCAAGGGAAGAAAAAAAACCTAACACCATGATATTTTTTTTAAAAAGCGAAAGCAAATTTATTAAGTAACAAGAGACAAGATCCCAGCTATGTTGGCAACCCAAACGCTCGACAATCATAAGCCAACCCAAACCCCGATAGATCAACACCTCAAATAGTTGGCAATGTTCCAACCATAAAGTACATACACCCACAAAAAGCTAAGACACCAAATAGATAATCGAAAATTACAAATTGCAATGGTGCATAACTCATTAGAAGGACACTGGCCAATTGTTTTGGCAGCAAAGAAGTTGTATCAGCATAAGACCCAACCAATGATAGTAATGAATGTCAAGTATTTGATTTTCTCCAAGGTGACGACAAGAATTATGAACAAAGCAAGCACAATGATAAATCATGATAACAAGCATTATAAACATACTTCCCACATAGACAAAAGGAAACTCTTAAATGGATTATGATCAGTACCACACATTTATTTCCCTCTCACTATTCAATTGCAGCTGTACACTGCACAAATCTTGTTGAAGCAATTGTAGCGGTTCCTATATATCTTCCTGGTCTAATAAGAATAAGACAGCATAAGAGGTTGGATAAGGACTTTGTTTTTGCCTCATTCTTCCCTTCAGGCTTTGTTATGCAACAGATAATAAGAACCTTATATTTGATTCTTACAATAGAAAACACAATGCTTTAGTCCTAGATTACTTCTATCTGATGGGAAGCCTCATTCAGGTGTGCAGAGTGCATGCACGTAATTGAAATCCAACCAAATAGCGAATGGATGGACTATTAAGATCTAAATGAAAGGTCAACCTACGTGACGAATTTCATCTCACTACAACAAAAATCGCTTTTTACAGCGTTTGAAAAACGCTATTAAGCGATATAGACAATGTTTTTCCCATGTAGGAACCTAAATTGGGTCAAACCTCCACTATAGGTATCCAGATGACTAATTTTATTGATCAACCAGCATGATAAATTACATTTTAACCCCAGTCGTGTCATCGGCGTGTCCCCAGCCGTGTCCCCGGCGTGTCCCCTATCAAAAAATAATAAAAATTATTGAACACGCCACGTGACTTGTCCAATACGTATTTGGACGTGTCCCCGTGTCCAATACATGGACACGACGCCCTTTTGGAGTTTCGGTGCTACATAGCCCAGAACCATCCAAGGGGTAACGACAATTCTCAATAGTTGGAGTCTTGTACTCTACATCATCATGATCGTTTTCCAACAATCCATAATCCATTAGTACTAGTACTACTTGTTCTGCATCTTTGATTTTGAAGAACCTCATAAATTCATACTATTGGGCATATAGAGCAAGATCAGATTCATAACAGCAGCAACAAGAGAATAACAAAGTCTCCAAAGGCATTGAGACTACTACTAAGGCTCCAAAGCATATTGATGGTCAGAAGATCGAATACCACAACATTCAATTCAACCTCTGCAGTATAAAAGATCACAATCTCAGCATCAATCTCAAAACGTACTTAAAGAGCAGGAGACAGTATATGAGCAGCAGCAATATCGAACAAAGTTCCATACAACAATCAAAGGTAGGCAATATCGAACAAGTATAGGTCAGGTTTCACAACTAACTCCTAATGAGAGCTGAAGACCAATTACGAGCACTAGAGCTGAAGGTAACCTAACAGTCAACCCCTCCTAAGACTTTCCTCGCAAACTAGATATCCCATCGGCATTGGAACCTGACTAGAACAAGACATTCAAGTCAACTGAAGGGATAGGAACAAGAGAGCATCCCACCAAGCTAAAAACTTCTTATACCATTGTCCACCAATCAGAATTAATAGCTTCCCTTATGCAGCAGGGTATAATTTTATTCCACACTATTCATACCAGACATTGAACTTACAAATTAAAACAAATGAGTATAGTGATTCTTCTTAGTGCTCTCTATTTCGTCCCTCAACTGAATGACAGTGTCACAGTACCTTAGCTAGAGTCATAGCCTTGGTGCAAAAAACTCGATTCTTGGGTCAAAATGTTTTTTCCTTTCATTTTATAGCATTGATAGCCTCCACTTATATCCCGCCATATATCACATCCCTTACCATACGAGTAAATATGCAGGTAAAGCGCCTTTTATTAAACCTCTTGTACTTTACTTACCATGAGATAACATATACTAATACTTCTAAGTGAATGACCATGATGGCATTCTATCAAACTCAAAATTTCTTTCTCTGTATTTCCGTAAAGAGTAACAAGAGGTTGCATTGTGCACCATTTATCAGTACAGAATCGGCCTTATCTAGTCCAATTCATACATACACACCTCCCCTAGTTGCATGACAACTCTCGTATCTTTCTTTTATTTGATTGCTTTTTATCTCTTTGGTTTCCCATTAAAAGTTAACCCATTAATCCATAGCGAAGAGGAAATTACGTACCAAATATTTGCCCTTTATCACCTCGATCAGATATTGTCTCGTGCATGTATTTGCCTTATCAGCATGTCTTTCAGTTCATCAAACTCACGCTGCCTTTGTTCATCCCTTTGCCTTTGCTCCTCATCACGCTTGTTTCTCTCCTCCTCCCAACGTCTTTCATACTCCTCTCGTTCTTTTCGTCGCTCCTCACGAAGTAACTCCAGCTCAGATTGGACTCTCTGCAGCTCTTGCCGTGCTAAGTTGGAGCTGGATTGGGAAGAGAAGGATGAGGGCCTCGGGCCAACCCCAAATCCCCTTATGTAATACTTTGCTTCCCCAAGATGAATCCTCGAAAGTTCTTCGTCCGTCAGCGAACATCCTGATTGAGCGGCCTCATCTCGCGTGACCACCATCCTTGCCTGTCGTTTGCAAAAAGAAGAAAAGAAACAACAAAAAATATAAGGAATAGACTAATTGAAAAAGAAAAAACAAAATGTCTACAGATATTAGATGCATACATGTATCTCAGCACATTGAGGATCGATCCATCCACCGTCTTTCAATGTATGTGATGCCTGGTATCTCTCACATAAATCTGGCACCTTTCCATTAGGCTTGTCTGCCTAACATATTCAAATAACCATAGTTTGAATAGTTACCAAAATAAGTATCCATCTGTCCTCTACCATGTGGAGTCTCAATAGAAATAGGCTTACATATACGTGAAATTATCTTGAAGAAAAAGAAGAAAACAAATGGCTGGCATGATAAGAAATAGACTAATTCTTTTTTTTGCCAGCTATTAGTTAATCTGGCATCTTTGCAGTCTGGAAAGCACATTGATCTACTGAGAGCAGCAAAATGAAGCTGTACTAGCGCAAGATTAACTAATTCTTTTCCAAGAAATAGACTTAGCTGGGTGACAGTACATGGTTAGTACTCTTCAGTCTTCTCTCTATCAGTGTATAACAGCTTTAATAAGTAATCATGGATGAAGTGCGAGTAAGAACAAGGATGATTCAGGGGGGACATGGTTTGATTTTGGATTACATGGCATAGATGGTATTTAAAAGGTCTTAACAATGCACAAAAATTCTCACCTCAATGGTGATTGCAGCAGCAAATGATCGAGAACCCAAAGTATGACCACGAGAAGCCACAGAGAAACCATCTACTGGAGTATTTCTATTTTTTTCCCCAGCTATTTTGCGGGGCTGAAAAAAAGAACTTGTTAGATATAAACGAAGAATTGGAAATGTAACTCATACAACTATCTTATCAACCTCCCAATTTGGATCGTTGAATATATGATCAATCATAAACTTCCAAGCTTCCTGGCTTATGTCTTTGGTAAAAGGAAGCTAATAAGGGTTTTTGCCATCTTCCTTCATCTTTTCATAATGATTAGGAATATATCCCAAACCCAAATCCCTCAAGAATTTCTTAGCATCATAAATATTCCAAGGAATAGTACTCTCAATCTCACGGTCTACAGGTAGCATCTCTTTAATAATCTTCATAATCATGTCGAACGTCTCATTGCCCAACTTCTTAAACACTTTAACATGAAGCATCTTAACAATGAATGCTAACACTGTCTTTGCACAACCAGGATAAGCTTTACATTGAGCAGCATTGAACAGCTTCTCAAAATTCCGCACATTTTCCCTCTCAAGATTAGGCAATCCATCGACATCATCATCCAAAATGCCACCAACAATAGACTGTTCCAACATATCACGCAATTGGTTGTCATCCTCAAGGACCTCCCGTCGTGTTTCATCCCCAATACCTTCATTGTGTTCGTGATAGTCGTCATATTGTGTTTGAGGCTGACGTGCAGGAACAGGTTCCCCATGGTACACCCAAGTCTTATAAGAAGAGTCAATTCCTTTTAGTATCAAATGGATCCTAACAACTTTACTGCTAAGTGTTTTGCTATTTAGACAATCAATACATGGACACCGAATCTTATCTTGTGCTCCTGAATTCGCCATCGCAAATTCTATGAAAGATTCCACCCCTTGTTTATACTGCTCTGACCACCTATTTTTTATCGCCATCCAATCCTTATCCATTTCTTATGACCTATAAAAAAATTTAAAGGTTATACAAGTCAATGTTCATGATAGAGTAATGAAACATGGTGGTTCGGAACCATGCAACTCCAGTGATAATAATGTTAAGATTAAAACAAAATTATTATATGCGCTATTATGATGATCTGAAAAAAGAATTTTTTTGAAAATGAGTAATATTGGCATGTAAAACATGCAGAAAGGTGAAAGAACAAACTTCGGTAACTCAACCATTTTAGCTAAGAGAAGGATTTTGATATTCAAGAAACAAGATATAATGCATATTTGTTATCCAGGGTATAGAGTTATTTGATTTTCTATGGCTGTGTTTGGATCAAGGATTTGTGCATGGATCGGTTATGAACATAGCAACAAGACAGCAGCACCCATAAGAAAACAACAGTAGCATCAGCAAAATAGCAGCAGCAGGCATAATAGGCAGCCACAATACAGGTCAGCAGCAGCTTTAACATGATATAGAGAATAACAGTAGAGCATAGCACCAACCAGCACAAAGTATTGAAGCCCCTCATTGGGATATAATTCCAGATTTTCAAGTACCAAGCATATGATGCATAACAGCTAACACAGCTTGAATTAAGCACTAAAAATCACACTTGAATGCAGCACAACAGTCCTAGAGAGGCCCCTTCTTACAGTCCTATTGCTTTATCTGCTCCCCTTCTTACTCCCTCGAAGCCTATCTCACCAATATTCTAAAACCATTACGGAGGTTCTGATTGCATAATGGTATGCCAACAATACAAATTAAACAACTAAAAAAGAATGAAAATCTTACATGCATAAACAATTAAACATGGTATTGAACAGAAACAAGGCAAAATAAGTTGTAAGACCAGGTAGTTAACTCCACCAAAATCCTTTTAATCATTTCAAGATAGTCACCTCTAAAGTCCATTCAATGACTTCAAATCACCAATGTCATTAGTTTCCACAAAATTAAACAGTGAAACAATCAACCAATAACCAGAACCTGCCGTGGTTGGAAGAGCTGTAAATCATTTCTTGGAAGTTTGGAATTTATTGGTCTAACAGTTCACACTCATTTATTACTAAATTGAATTCAGCTTGAAACTCGAATTTTGATGCATGGTCCTGAGATGTTTTGTCATCAGCAACTTTTGGCATCTTAAAAAAGATATGAGATAACAATTCTGTGTCATAGACTCATAGCAGCACCATTAGCTATATAACCATAGAGGACCTCAAAGAATTTCAGCTAGAAAATCTTCCAGCTCATGGATTAATTAAAACAATGGGGCACACAAGAAAAGAAAAAATTGGGCCATGCTGTTATTTGCTAACTGCCATGAAGATGCCCCAACTTTTTGGAAAACTTGCCTATTCAGGTAGTAAAACTTCACCATTAGAAGAGTAGTAAAGGTGCTGCAACCCAACGAGATTCATAGACAAAGTACCCCTCTCGGTTGCATGCTGGCATTCATGTTTTACTGTTGTTCCAAAGAAATGATTGGCCAGCTTTTCTCAACATTAAGTACACCTTGCGTCTTGATTGATGCTAACGCACAGTATGATCAATATAGCACAAGGTTCATGTACAGATTAATATCAATTCAAAGAAAAGCATAGGAAAGAAGTAAGATACCCTGAGAAGAACACTTATCAATCAGATTCAAGGAACCCACCACAAATGCGTTGAGCAGATGTCAATGAAAACCAGTTTTCAGCTTGTTCAGTGTCAGTGACTTCTTCCTCACTTTCCTAACATAGATCAAACGTAAGAATGCAATAGTCAGCTTCTATTTAATTGTTTAACAAAAAATGCATTTTAAAAATGCTTTATACTGTTTCATTTATGATTAGATTAAAACAAGCTTACAAAAATAGTTCGGATTCCTTTTCGTATCAAAATCATTATCAGGAAGAATGACTGCTATTATACGATGTAACACATGTTTTGTATGGATTACTCCTAGAATTTTGGTTACCAAAAACTATTTTCACCATTTTTGTCGAGTCTAGAATTGCCAGAGGCATTTTACTACTCCAAAATTTGTCATCTGAGCAAATATGAATTTACAGAAAACAAAAGTCAACTCAACTTATTTTCATGCTGGAAAATGTGGTATAACTTTTCAGGAGAGCTGGCAACACACATTTTTATAGTGAACTGAGAACAAGCAGATCTTTCTCCAATTTTATATATAGTGAAAAAAGATCAATATAGACAACACACATTCATTCAGCCTGCTCAGGGGAATGAACCACCCCGACTGCCAACCAATGAAGTACCTCCTTTTTCTCGGCAACAAGTGAATAACCTTTGCAGATGGAAACAACATCATTAAAATGACGAGAGCCTTAAACTACTTTCTTGTCCAGAGAGTGAGGCCCATTTGGCAGCAAAATGTCACTGCACCATACATCAATGACTTCTATTTCAATCAATTAACTTTACAATTTGATATTCTTCAACTAAAACTAACTACAATGACCTAATAAGGATTATTTATAGACTAAGAGTACTAGACTACTAGTACACTTGACCCACAAGTAACACACTTAGGCATAGACTCATTATTCTACTGAATGTCAGCATCGACTACAACCCCTTGGTCATTGTACTTCGAAAAAGTAAAAGGAACAGGCACAGATCTAGAGATTAACAGAAGTATCAAGGCCGACAGAAACATCACTATGTTCATGTTTAATAATAGGTCAGATAATGCATGAATTCCAATGGCCCACTGAGTATATGTTGTGGGGGGTACGATTAACGATCAGTTGGTCTAGGCGTGGTCCTCCGGTTCGCTCTTGCTTGGCACATGCGGTAACCGTCTTGGCCAACGTCAGTCAAAACACCAAAATTCTATTTTGATTAGTGAAAAATACAACCTAAGCAAAAGCCTACTCAAATCCCAAAACTCCTTTAAAAAGAAATCAATATCACAAAATCAATTTCACACATCCATATCAGATAAAAAAAACTAGCCACTGTCAGAACTTCAACCATACTCCCACCTTCTAATCAGAAACTAGAACTGAAATCCCAGCCACCAAATTGGAAAACTCACAAAACCCAAATTGATTTTTTCGTTTGGAGCACTAAAAACCCAAATCGATTTGTTCATTTGGAGCACTGAAAACCCAGATTGTAGCGGAGAGAGAGAGAGAGAGAGAGAGACAATGAGTACCTAGCAGGAGCGAGAGAGAGAGAGAGAAACACAGCGACTCGACCACGGCTGGAGATGCAAAGTCGGAGGAGAGGGGTTTTCGTCGGGGTGTTTGATTGACAGGAGCAGGAGGATCTGAGACCACAGTCAGAGGAGAGAGGGGTTTTCGTTGGGGGTGCTGCAGCGGCGGCGGTGCTGAGCGGTGGAGACCGCGGCTGGAGAGATGGGTTAAGGACCACGGCTGGAGAGAGGGACAGAGCGTCGATTAGGAGGGGGTGAACTGAATGACGATGTGAGGGAGACGACGGAAGTGTATAGCTGGATGGGTATGATACGGTGCAACGGCGCCGTTTTGTATTATAAAAGAGTTGCCGACTAAATAGTTAGTCGGAAATTACTAAATAGTTAATCGGAAATCACCTAAATCCCGCCAATTTTTTTCATGAAAATTTTATATTGGCGCAAAAAAGTGTTCATTCCCAACCAAAAATTAATTAGTCGGTATTTTTTGTCTTGGCCGACTAAATATTTAGTCGGAATAATTTTTACCACGTACAAAAACATTAAAGTCTTATAACACACCACCCGAGCCCCACTTGAGATTTTTTTTTTGTGATCAGAACCATTTATCTTCTCTAATATTATCAGTTAGATCATTATTACTAATATTGCAGTTGATTGTTTTCCGTTAGACAATTGATCAAACAAAAAATACTATTTTTCTAATGAATTCACATCTCGATAAAGGGATATTCTAAACCTGATCGAGCTGCAAATTTACGGAAATGAATAATTCAACAAATGCAACAAAATCAATGATCTTGATCATCAAGATTGTCTCGCGATCTTGTGGCTATTGCAGTAACAAGCACAACATAAGAATTAGTTAACTATCAAATACATCAAACATATATATAGTTAAGGTAAATGTCGAATCATTTTTTATAATGGTCGATCTGAACCGTTAGGATTTCACATCTTACTTATTATAGCATTGTCACTAAAATCGGAGATCATTTGATATTGGCGACCACATTATCGAAAGATATTTAATGTGTTTGGAGACGTTTAAGTGTTAAAGTGAACTAACCGAGCCTCACCTGAGGTATTTTTTCACGATCGAAATCATCTATTTTTGAGGTAATACGAATTTGAACACTCATACCAAGAATCAAGTTAACCATATATGGATAGACACTTAATCGGACAACAAAATTCTTTATATTTAAGAAATTTTGAACCGATAAAGTGGCTTCCTTGGCCCGATTGGGCAAAAATTTTACGAGAATCTTATGATTAAGAAGGGAAAAAAAATGAGCAGGACTGATTGAAAAGGTTGCATCGCGATCAATGTAGTTGGAACAAATATTTCCTTTCTTCGAAATTTTAAAAAAAGGGGAAAAATTTATATTCCATAATTAAATCTATTAATTGGGAAATGTATTGGATTTTTAATTCGGATTAAATAATATTACCCGACTAAAATATATTTCGTCGGAAAATGTAATTTCGTTTTTCTATTTTATTCAATCTAAAAAAATATAATTACCGACTAACTTTTTTTTTAGTCAGAAAAAATAAATATTACCGACTAAATTTATTTTAGTCGGCATTATTTTATCAATTACCGACTAAATTTTAGTCGGCCAAAAATTTACCCAGCCTGGCGCGAAATTTCTTCCTTTGCGCCACATAGTTACCGACCAAAAATTAATATTAGTCGGGAAAAATAATATTTCCGCGACCAAAAATATTTAGTCGGTGATATTTTTACATTTTGCCGACTAAATAGTAGTTAGTCTCCAATTGTGTAACTATTGGCGACTAAATATTATTTAGTCGGGAAAATTAGTCGAGAATTGTGTAATTTCTTGTAGTGGGTGTTGGCGTGTGGTGCTCGATGGTAGATAAGGTTGGTCAACAATGTGGTGGTGGACAGTCTGATACTCTGAGGTGGTGGCGGCGTGGTGGAAGGCTTGTTGCGAAAATTTACTGTGTCTAGAGTAAGGGTTTTGGGTATTTTTTGGGCTGGGCTTCAATGTATTATCTGGGTCTTTTGGCCTCTTTTGTGTGGTGCTCGGTGGTGGATGGGGTGGTGGATGGTATGGTGGTGGACAATCATCAAAGGTGATGGCAGCGTGGCAGAAGGGTTGTTGCGAAAATTTACTATGTTTAGGGTTAGGGTTTTGGGTATTCTTTGGGCTAGGCTTCAATGTATTATATGGGCTTTTTGGCCTCTTTTTTAGGGCTTTGTCCCTTTTGGGGTGTTGTTTGGGCTTCATTGTTGTATTTGGGCGTTTTGGCCTATGGGTGTGACAGACGCTTGATATCGTAGATATAAGCACCTAAGTAGGGCATATTAGCGCATTAAAGGTGCGGTTTATTCCATCTTCCACTTGATGTCGTGTTTTGTCTTGTTTTGTGTTTTTGTTAATTTCGCAGGAAAGAAGGCGGCTTTTGCGCCAAGTTAGGATTGCAAGGCTGTGTTGGACGTCGCTGTGGAAAGCCGAGAAGAAGGCGTGAGGCGTCGGGTGACGTGATGAGGACATCGGGTGCCAATATTGCATACAAGGCACGAAAATCTCCCTAACGTATAGCGGTAGGGCTAGAACGCAAATCTGTACCCCTACGAATAGCACTAGCCGCGGACTAGTGTGTGGACCAGTGAAACGGTAGGGCTACAACGCAAATCTGTACCCCTACGAATAGCAATAGCCGCGGACTAGTGCGTGGACCAGTGAAACACGTAGGGCTACAGCTCTCTGCTGTAGGGCCACCAAAGGCAACAACGGGGAAAAAATTGTATTTGATTATTTTTAATTTCAGACTTCAGGAGATTAATATAAATACCTCCTCAAACTTCGTTTTTAGGGTTAGAACATAACGTAGCGGCTTTTTCTTACGTTCTTTTTCTTTCAGAGTTCTTTTCTTTTGAAGTTTTCAAGTTTTGTTCAAGTACTCGCATTTCGGTAACTCGTATTAATTTTCATCCTTCATTAAAGTTGTTCGTTGGAACTTGTTTAATCTATTTCTTTTGTTTGTTTCGTATTCGGAGGCATGATTAATTCTAGGGTTTCTTTCTTTTTATTTTTAATAATGAGTGAGTAGTTTTTCTGAGGTTTGGCCGCTGGGTAAAGGCGCGCCGCGACTCAATTAGGATTCGTCTTGCAATTTTCCGCACATTAATTTAATTAAATAATTTAGTTGGTGAAAACTACGTCCGTTGGATGAATCCGAGGCATTGCCAGGGCTCATGTGAGCAGGAACGGGGGACCAAAACTTGTTTGCTGCTGTGTACGAGACCGGCAACCATAGGATTCGCATCATTCGGAGTTTCCAATTCTCCCTAAATTTAACCGTTTTTTAGAACCTTGAAAAGCGAGCGAATTCTGATTGGGTAGCGAGCGCCAAATTCCGTATGACCGTGCTTCTCTTTTTAATCATTTGAGCAAGTTATTTGTTTTTGTTAGTTAATTAATTGACTAAAAGACAAGGGGTGGCTACCTAAGAGCTATTTTTAATGCTACAACCCGAGATTCCACATCACACACATCACCGTCCTTAGCGGATTCGACTCCAGTCTTACCGGGTATTGTGCTACATCGGTCTCAGCCCTACGCTTGGGGCAACCCATTATTTTAGGTCTAGGAATCGGTCAAGCATTTTTGGCGCCGTTGCCAGGGACGGTAACGTGTGTTAAGAATTCGGGTTGTAATTTTTTATTTGTTTTCTTTTTACTTCTTTATTTTATTGATGAAAAGAAAAAAAAAATGTCCCATTTTGCAAGGAGGTATGGAGGTTATGCAAACCAATTTGATTGTTCAGTGTCACTTCCTATATTTTATGGTTTGGCATCAGAAAATCCTTTTTCGCATGTTCATGACCTTGAGAAAGCTTTTGCTAACAATGAATTGGCTCTGTTACATGTATTCCTAGGATCTTTGCGTGGTAGTGCTCAAGATTGGTTTAATTTTTTGAGTCCAATATTGACATGGAATGAGATTGTAATATAGTTTTTCAAAACTTTCAATCCATCATATGAGACTCATATGCTGTTACAAGAACTATCAGATTTCTATCAATAAGATGATGAGACTTTGTCACAGTGTTGGGAGCGATTTAAATTTGTCGTATTATCTTGGTCGAGTTTTAATTGTGAGCTTAGCAGTCTTTTGGTTATCTTTTGCCGTAGTTTAAATCTTAAGCCATGCGAAGTGGATTTTAGGTCCACTGATGAATTCCTAGATAAAACCGCTGAAGAGGCTTGGGATTTCTTAGATGAATTAACCCAAAAGTTTCAATTTTGTGAGTTGACTGAAAGTTCTAAGGATACCAATTTTGATGCTAGAGAAAAAGAGGAAATAGAGCCGCTTCCTGAGGATATTAATTCTGATGCGAGGGAAAAAGAGGAAAGAGAGCCACTTCCTAAGGATTCTGATGCGAGAGAAAAAGAGGAAATAGGGCTGCTTGTCATTAGTGAAGGCTATATGCCTTTTGAGGAGTCATTGCCTATAGTTGCACTAGGTTATATGCCTTTTGAAGAGTCATTGCCAATAGTTGCACTGAATAATCAAGTACTCTCAGCTCTAGATTGTGCCACCCCTCCTACTGAATCTCCACTTTCGCAAGAGTTTTTAATTGTGGAACTGATTGATTTTCTTGGTGTTGATAAATTTAATTTTATTTATCATCCCTATATGGTAGATTTTGTCAACAATTTGAAAATTGATTTAGTTCGGGCTGTACACTTGCTGGAACTTCAATGTCTAAAACGAATTCGGCAAATACGCTACTCAAAGTATCTTAACTTGTGGCATGGCCGAGTTCAATTCTTGATAAAAGGTGTAGAATGGAGATACTTGCAGTCGAGGATGTGTGTGGCGCCGATTGAGACCCAGCTCTTAAGCCGCTGGGCGCCCCATTGTCTTAAATTCCGACGGGTAGCTTTTGCGTACCACTCTTTTCATTGAGAAGTGGACCCGGCTCTTAGCAATAAGGGTACCCATCATTGACTTGGGTTTTATAGCTTCACACGCCGCTATTAAAATAAGGATCGTGTTCCCAGCTCTAGTTAGTAAGGGCAATTTTGTGTCGATGACATTGGATTCTACTAATTAAGTTTTGTTGTTTTTGGCACAATCTATGTATATTTGTCTTTTATTTCTTAGTTCTTTATTTCTTGTCTTTTGTTTAGTTATTTTTGCTTCTTAAAAAAAAAGAGAAAAAAAAATTAGAAAATTGAAAAAGGAAAAACAAAATAGCATCATGGTCTTGCATAGCCACCCGTTCCTTGTCCACCGGCGTGGGATGGGGAGAAAAGTATGACACGTCGATCGCGTGACGATTTGATGGAGTATTTTTCTTTTTATTTTTGTTTTGGGAGCCCGAATACCATGAACTGGGCGATACAAATGTCATTCGTGTTTTTGGGTAGTGGTGCCTTCTTCTTTTTGCTGAGTGCAACGTTCCACACGGTGACAGGAAATTCCTCGAACATTGGCCGAGGTCTTGGTGGTTGGCTGACACCCGTAGGTCCATTTCTTCTCCCTTGTGTTTTTCTTTTGCTGTGTCTCCATGCTCTGGGGACATAGCATGTTTCTAGTTGGGGGGGAGAGTGTACTTTGTACATGTTTTTGTGCATTGCTAGGGTAATTTTTATTTTTTATTTTTCGGGGATATAGTTGTTATGCTTGGTTGTATGGCTAGGCGAGCATGTTGGAATTAGGTGAGTTATTGTGCCTGTTTAATTCAAGTTCATGCATATATTTGGTGCCATTTGTGAATATGTTTATACCGTAGATGATGTTGAGTAAGTGTCCCCATGTAGTTAATGGTGCATCCTGATAAACATTCCCATATTCTTTGTTTTCTTTTTTCTCGCATTTGCGGAATATAGTAGGCTTTTGTTTCACAATTGAGTAGCTAGATATTTTGCATGCATTTGTGATAGTTGGTAACGTGCATAGGGGACGAGACAAAGCATTTTTGCATGATTATACCACATATGTGTCCCTTTGTCCAATCTTAAACCAGTCTGAGTCAGTTCCTGAGTCTAGCCTAGGAAACCGGTGTATGTGTTGGATTGTAGTTGGGGGGTCTAGCTTTGTGCATCATGGGTGTCTTGTTGCATTGGATTTGGAACACCGTTGTTGTCGGAAGTGAAAGAGAAGAAGTCTTGATGGGTGTCATATTTTGGAACCAAACCCAACTTTTAAGCCATAAAGTTAAGTCAAAAAAAAAAAAAAAGAAAAGAAAAAAAAGGACAAAGAAAAGGAAGAAAAAAGAAAAGAGAAAAAAAACCAAAAAACGCAGAAGAAAAGGGAGTTGAGGCAAGTTGGGAGGAACCAGCACCTGCTGGCACATCAAAATAAGTGATTGTACGATCATGTTATAGGACAGTCCTCGGCTTTGTATAAGCCGCCTCAGTTTCCAGCCTTAAAGGTCAGCGACGACTTTGCCGAGAGCAGTTCGGATTGATTTTGGACTTTCGTGATGCATGAAGCTAGGGTGGTGGTGTCATTTTATGTGTTTATTTCGTGTTTTTCAGTGTCGGTGGACTATGTTTGTTTTTCTAGTAAATGGGTCCGTAAAAATTTAGTTACGGATGTTTAAATCTCTTGTTGGACTTTGTTTGGTTGGCACTAATGGGTGCATGTTGGTAGCTGATAGGTGTGTGATATCTTGGATATGAGCACCTAAGTAGGGCAAATTAGCACATTAGAGGCGCGTTTTATTCCATTTTCCACTTGATGTCGTGTTTTGCTTTGGTTTTGTGTTTTTATTATTTTCATAGGTAATAGGGTGGTTTTAGCGCCAAGGTTGGAATGACTGGTTTCGAGGCCGGTTCATACGTTGTCGGGATGCCAAAGCGGAGGCGTAAACGTCGGGTGACGTCGTTTGCAAGTCGGGTGGTCAAAACCCATGCAAAGATCGAAAGATGGCCACTGTAGCGGGCGGTATCGATACTACCGTGGCATGTATCGATACAATGAGTTGCAAGAGTGATCCAAAGGCTAACAGGAATTTGGGCATCGATACCACAATTCCATGTATCGATACAATGCAGTGTTAAATTGGTCCACGGAAGAACAGAACAATGGGCATCGATACTCCCATTTCATGTATCAATACCGACAGCCGCTGCAGAGATAATCTTTGTTAATTACGTCGTTTTGGTTTTCGTCGGTTTTTCTTTTTCTTTTCTTTATTCCAATTATTTTTTTAGTTATTTTATTATAAATACCCCAGAAAACTTTGTTTTTAGGGTTCGGACTTTTGATTAGTAGCTTTCTTTTCACGTTCTTTCTTTCTAGAGCTCTTTACTTTTGAAGTTTTCAAGTTTTCTTCAAGAACACATCTTCCGGTAACTTATTTTATGTTTTGTTCTTAATTAAAGTTTCTCGTGAATCTTAACTTAGTTTTAATATCTTGTTTAAATTAGATTTCAAACATAATGCAAGTTAAGGTTTATTTTTCTTTCTTTTTATTTTTAATAATGAGTGAGTAGTTTTTCTGAGGTTTGGTCGCTGGGTAAAGGCGCGCCGCGACCCAATTAGGATTCGTCTCGCAATTTTCTACACATTAATTCAATTAAATAAATTTAGTTGGTGAAAACTATGTCCGTTGGACGATCCGAGGCTTTGCCAGGGCTCATGTGAGCGGGAACGAGGGACCAAAACCTGTTCGCCACTGTGTACAGGACCGGCAACCTTAGGATTCACATTCTTCGGGGTTTCCAATTCTCCGTAAATTTAATCGATTTTTAGAACTATGAAAAGCGAGCGGATTCTAATTGGGTAGCAAGCGTCGGATTCCCTACGACCGTGCCTCTCTTTTTAATTATTTGAGCAAGTTATCTGTTAGTTGTAGTTAATTAATCAAATCAACATGGGGTGGCTACCTAAGAGCCCATTTAAATAAGTAACAACCCGAGTTTTTAGTCAGCACACATCACCGTCTCTGTGAATTCGACTCCGGACGTACCGGATATTCTGCTACGTCGGTCTCCGCCCTACGCTTGGGGCAACCCATTATTTTAGGACTAGAAAATCCTCAAGCATTTTTGGCGCCGTTGCTGGGGATCGGTATAGTGTGTTAAAGAATTTGGGTAGTTAGTTTTATTTTTATTTTCGTTTTAGTTTATTTAGTTGTCTTGAGTCAACATAGGCAGAGGTAAGCAATCCTCCATCGTAGGAAAGCAATCACCCCTAAAACCTAAGTACTATCGAGACAATACCAGGCGTCTCGTAGCCATTGAGAGAGTGCTGAGAGAAATCGTGGATCACGAATCTTTTAGTGGTGATTCTTTTGATATCGGGGGCCTTTTCATTGATTTAATAATCGAGCCTCAGATGGCAGAGCCACCAATGTCGATGCGTAATCACATGCATCCTACGAGGACCATTCCTCTTGGTCCAATAGTTCTGCCAACCGAGACGGTGGAAACACATAATGCTTTCACCATAGAACCTGGTACGCATAATGTCTTTCCCCTGTTTTATGGGAAGGAGAATGAGGATCCGTATGAGCACGTCCATCATTTTAACGGGTTGGTGCGCACCCTGGCTACCACTACTCAGTGGGAGAATGCTTGTCTTAAGCTTTTCCAAGCATCGCGTAGGGACAATGCAGATTAGTGGCTGCGGATGCAGAAACCACTGTCTCTTAGGACGTGGGCTGTTGTCCGAGATTTATTTTACAAGAAATATTTCTCAGAAAGTAAATCGAAGTACCTGACTCGCCAAATCCAATCGTATAAGCAGAAAGAGGGCGAGTCATTTTTAAGGTTCTGGGAGAGGTTCAAGGACTTGCTTTTGTCCTTGCCACACCACGGGTTTGTCAAACCCCAATTGGTGTTATTTTTTTACTTGGGTCTGAATGTTGCGACGACCCAATAACTTGAGTACCTCTGTAAGGAGGAGGATTTCCTAGACAAAACCCCGGACGATGCGTGGGACTTCCTCGACGAGTTGGCTGAGAAACACCGAAGTTGGGAACCTTCCGATCTCGGTGATAGGGCCATGGCTGCACAGGGACCCAGTGGGTCCGGCATTTTTCCTTCGAGCGTGCGAGAGCATAATGTCTAGTCTCAATTGGACAAGATGGCTAGGCAATTAGAGGACTTGAACCTTAAGCAAGTCCATCAGGCAAATGAGGTGAGAGTCGAGGAGGTGTGTGCGTTATGTGAGTGTCCGGAGCATCTTGTCACTGCTTGTCCCGCGTTTCCCATTGTCAAAGACGCATACCATAGTAATCAGGCTGAGGTGAACGCGCTTAACCAGCGTTAGGATCCGTATTCGAATACCTACAATCCAGGGTGGGCCCAAAACCCACTTTTGAGTTGGCGGGATCAAAAAGCCCCGGTGCAACCACAGGCACCACCTCAACCACAACTTCAGCAATTTCGGCCTCCTCAAGGCCAAATGACCAAGTTTCGTTACCCTCCTCAGCAGCAGCAGGGGTTCAGTCCTTCATCTTTTGGACCACCCCTTGGCATTAACCATCCCCCGTGGGATAAGCAGACTGATGAGATGATAAAGGCTCTCATGCAGTCTCAATTAAGCTTCACTGAGCAAACCAAACAGGCAATTTGGGACATTAGAACCCAATTGACCCAGTTGTCGGCGGCAGTTGGACAAGTCCAGCAGGAGAAGGGAAAGTTTCCTTTTCAACCTCTAGTCAATGCCGCCGGTACTCATTATGTGGGCGATTCTTCTGGCCCAAGCAATTTGAATCCAAGTCTGGAAGAGGCTAAGGCGATCACTCTCAGAAGTGGGAAGGTGATCGATAAGGACTTACCTCCAAAGCAGAAATCGATGCCACCCCCGGTGCCGGTAGCTGCACCAGCAATCGTTCCAAACTTGGGAAGTGTTCTCAAGGAAGAGAAAAAAGCTGAGTCTCCTGAAGTGGTAGTGCCTGCAACTGCGGCCCCCACGACTCCAACGCCACCTGTTGCTCCATATCCAAATCACTTGGTGGCGAAGCCTAAGGTCAATGTGAACTTTCAAATGCTTGAATTGTTCAAGAAAGTTCAGTTTCCTATCTCTTTGATGGAAACCATTGACGCAATTCCTCAGTTTGCGAAGGTCGTGAAGGATCTGTGTACGTCGAAGCGGAGAACCAAGAGTCAGGACAAAGTGCTTCTGACGGAGCAAGTGAGCTCCATTCTCCAGGCTAAGATTCCCACCAAGTGTGAGGACCCTGGTTGTCCTACCATCCCTGTAGCTATCGCAGCCCAAAAATTTGAAAAGTCTTTGCTGGATTTAGGAGCAAGTGTCAACTTGCTTCCCTATTCAGTATATTTGAAGCTTGGGCTAGGCGATTTGAAAGCCACACCAGGCACGCTACAGTTGGCTAACCGGAGTGTGAGAATTCCCAAGGGAGTGGTGGAAGATGTTTTGATTCAAGTAGGTGAGTTTCTTTTTCCAGTCGACTTTATTGTCCTGGATACTTGCCCAATACCAGAGGTCTTTGAGAAGACTCCTTTCATCCTTGGCCGTCCTTTCTAGCCACCTCCAGTGCTGTCATGAATTGCAAAACTGGACAAGTCCAATTGTCGTTTGGGGACTTGAAAATGGAGGTGAATGTTTTCAACGTGGATAGCCGGGTTGAGGATGATGAGAAGGTCTACGAGGTGAGTTTGATCGACACGCTACTGCAAGAGCATGTTAATAGTGTGTTATACAAGGATCCTCTGGAGATAACCTTAACCGCCGAGGAGGCGTCTTTTTTAGATTCTCCAAAGGTAGGAAGTTTAATGGAGATGCTTGCAGTGGAGGATGTGTGTGGCGCCGCTTGGAACCCAGTTCTTGAGCCGCTGGGCGCCCCACTTCCTAAAGCTCTCCCATCGTCTGTCCAGCCACCTAAACCAGAGTTAAAGCCTATGCCGGACACACTTAAGTATGCCTTCCTTAAAGGTGATGATACTTTTCCGGTTGTGATCTCTTCATCCCTTGAGGTAGATCAAGAGGCTAACTTGCTTACCATGTTAAGAAAGCACGTGGGTGCGATAGGCTGGACAATAGCAGATTTGCAGGGTATTAGTCCAACGGTGTGTACACACTGCATTTTTCTAGATGAGGATGTGAAGCCTACTAGGCAACCTCAGTGTCGTCTGAACCCCAATATGAAGGAGGTGGTTCGTGCTGAGGTGCTGAAGCTTTTAGATGCGGGTATTATTTACCTGATAGCCCATAGTGAGTGGGTGAGCCCAGTGCAGGTAGTGCCTAAGAATGCAGGAGTGACCGTTGTGAGAAACGGCGAGGGCGAGCTAGTGCCAACCCGTGTTCAAACAGGGTGGCGAGTTTGCATCGATTACCGGAAGCTCAATGCGAGCACCCGGGAAGACCATTTCCCTCTCCCATTCATTGATCAAATTTTGGAGAGGGTGGCTGGCCGGGCATTCTATTGCTTCCTGGATGGGTACTCTGGCTACAATTAGATTGAGGTAGCCATGGAGGATTAGGAGAAGACCACCTTCACGTGCCCTTATGGTATGTTTGCCTACAGTCGCATGCCCTTTGGCTTGTGCAATGCTCCCGGAACATTTTTAAGGTGCATGATGGGAATATTTAGGGACATGGTAGAGAAGATAGTGGAGGTGTTTATGGATGACTTTTTCAGTTTTCGGGGATTCGTTTGACGAATGCCTCGAGAACTTAGGAAATGTCTTGCAACGGTGCGAGGAGAAGCAGCTTGTGCTTAACTGGGAGAAATGCCACTTCATGGTGACCCAAGGAATTGTGTTGGGACACATTGTCTCATCTAAGGGTATTGAGGTGGACAAGGCGAAGATTGATTTGATCGCAAATCTTCCCACTCCAAAGTCTATAAAAGACATTCGGTCTTTCCTCGGTCATGCCGGTTTCTATAGGCGTTTCATTAAGGGATTCAGTGCTATCTCCCGGCCGTTGTGTCATTTGCTGTCAAAAGACACCCCATTTGTGTGGTCTGAGTCGTGTGAGGAGGCATTCCAGACATTGAAGCAAAGTCTCACTACTCCGCCGATTGTTCAGCCTCCGGATTGGAGTTTGCCCTTTGAGTCGATGTGTGATGCCTCTGATTATGCAGTCGGAGTGGTTTTAGGACAGAGGCGAGGAAAAGATCCCTGCGTCGTTTATTATGCGAGCAAGACGCTGAATGAGGCACAAATGAACTATACCACCACTGAGAAAGAGTTGCTCGTGGTGGTATTTGCCTTAGATAAGTTTCGGTCCTACTTGGCAGGGTCGCAGATTGTGGTTTTTACCGATCATGCGGCTTTGAAGTACTTAATGACCAAGTCGGGCACGAAAGCTCGCCTTATCCGGTGGATTCTTTTGTTGCAAGAATTCCACATTGTCATTACGGATAAGAAAGGGGTTGAGAATGTAGTGGCCGACCATCTGTCTCGTCTGGAGTTTGAGGACCCCACCTCTCATCTCCCCATTGTGGATTCGTTCCCGGACGAGCAGTTATTCGCTGCTAATGCGTGCCCATGGTTTGCAGATATCGCCAATTATTTGGTGACTAGGCAAATTCCACCCCATTGGTCCACAGCTGAGAAGCACCGATTTTTGCGAGAGGTCCGGCAATATATTTACAATGATCCATATGTGTTCAAGTATTGCGCGGACCAGATTATGCACCGGTGTGTCCCCGAAGCTGATCATAGGGGAATTCTTGAGTTTTGTCACACCGAGGCGTGCAGAGATCATTTCTCCACGAAGAAGACCGCCGCCAAGGTCAGTGAGTGTGGTTTCTATTAGCCGAGTCTATTTAAGGATGCGTATGTTTTTTGTAAGTCGTGTGACCGGTGTCAGAAATTAGGTAAAATTGGCTCGCGGAATATGATGCCCCTCCAGAACATTTTTTGTGATAGAGGTCTTCGATTGTTGGGGCATTGATTTCATGGGCCCATTTCCAGGGTCATACGGTTATGAGTACATCCTCCTAGCAATGGATTATGTTTCCAAGTGGGTTGAGGCTATCCCCACTAAGACCAGCGATTCTAAGGTCGTGCTAGAGTTCTTGCGAACAAACATCTTGTCGAGATTTGGCATGCCACGTGCCATTATCTCTGATCAGGGCACGCATTTTTGTAATAGGTCTTTTAGAGCTTTAATGAGCAAGTATGGCATCTCTCACAAGGTGTCTACTGCTTATCACCCCCAAACTAACGGTCAGGCTGAGCTAGCGAATCGTGAAATTAAGGGGATTCTAGAGAAGACCGTGAACCTAAATAGGAAGGATTGGTCACTTCGGTTGACCGATGCCTTGTGGGCCTACCGCACTGCTTACAAAACTGTGTCGGGTGCTTCACCCTACCGGTTTGTTTATGGTAAGGCCTGCCACTTGCCCGTTGAGATGGAGCATAAAGCCTATTGGGCCATTAAGTCGCTTAACACACGTTTGCCAGAGGCGGGTGCCCATAGGAAGCTCCAGTTGTGTGAGCTTGAGGAGATTAGGAATGATGCGAATGAGAGCGCGAGTATTTATAAGGCTAAGGTTAAGGCGTATCATGATAGAAATATTCAGCGCAAAACCTTTAGTGTTGGTCAAAAAGTGTTACTGTATAACTCGCGCCTCCATTTGTTTCCTGGTAAATTGAGGTCTCGTTGGGACGGTCCCTACGTTGTGAATAAGGTTTATCCGAATGGTTCGGTTGATATTTGTGACCCTAAAAATAATACTATTTCCAAGGTTAATGGGCAGCGTCTAAAACCATTCTTAGAATATGTGGGAGTAGGTGAACCTGATGAGGTTTTTGTCGATCCTGTTTATTCGGACGACCCTGTTGTGTAGCTATTATGGCTACGTTCTGACGGGTAGCTTCTGCGTACCACTTTCTTCACTGAGAAGTGGACCCGGCTCCTAGCAATAGGGGTACCCATCATTGACTTGGGTTTTATAGCTTTGCACGCCGCTAGTAAAATAAGGATCGTGTGCCCAGCTCCGGTTAGTAAAGGCAATTTTGTGTCGATGACATGGGATTTTACTCCATTCTATTGTTCTTGGCACAATCTATGCATATTTGTCTTTAATTTCTTCGTTCTTTATTCTTGTCTTTTGTTTAGTTATTTTTGTTTCTCTAAAAAAAAAAGAAAAAAAATTTAGAAAATTGAAAAAGAAAAAAAATAGCATCATGGTCTTGTATAGCCACCCGTTCCTTGCCCACCCGCGAGGGATGGGGAGAAAAGTATGACACGTTGATCGCGTGAAGATTTGGTGGAGTATTTCTCTTTTTATTTTTGTTTAGGGAGCCCGGATACCACGACCGGGCGGTACTAATGTCTTTTGCAGGTTACAGTGGTTGGCCCGAAGGCTGGGTGATAGGAAATTCCTCGAACATCGGCCGACGTCATGGTGGTTGGCTGCCACCCGTAGGTCCATTTCTTCTCTCTTGTGTTTATCTTCTGCTTTGTCTCCATGCTTTGGGGACATAGCATGCTTTTACTTGGGGGGAGGGGTGTACTTTGTACACGTTCTCATGGTGTTGCTAGGGGTAATTTTTAATTTTTAATTTTTATTTGTTGGGGATAGTTTGTTATGCTTGATTGTCAAAATTAGGCGAGCATGTTATAATTAGCTGAATTGTCGTGCCTGTTTAACTTGGACTTATGCATATATTTGGCATTTCGTGAACTTGTTAGTGCTGTTGTTAACATTGAGTAGGTGTCCCCACGTGGTTAATTTTGCATCCTAAAAAAAATATTCCCGTGTTCTTTATTTTTCCTTTCTTGCATTTGCGTAAAATAGTAGGCGTTTATTTCATAATTGAGTAGCCTAATATTTCACATGCATCTATGAGAGTTGGTAACGTGCATAGGGGATGAAAAAGGCGTTCTTCTATGATTAGACCACATATGTGTCCCTTTTTCCAATTTTAAACCAGTTCGAGTCAATTCCTGAGTCTAACTTAGGAAGCCGGTGTGTGGGTTGGATTCAAGTTTTGGGGGGTCTAGCTTTGTGCATCATGGGTGTCTTGTTCGAAGCATCGTTGCTGTTGGGGTGAAATTGAAGAATTTCTGATGGGTGTCGTGTGTGTGAATCCTTACCCAAAACCCTTAACCAAAACCTTTGCCAAAAGAAAGAAAAATAATAATAATACCCTTAGCCAAAAAAAAAAAAAAACACAAAACAAAAGAAAAAGAAAAGAGACAAACGGCCAGAAATTGAACAGTCTCGACTGTATCAATACGGAAATCACGTGTATCAATACCGTGGCCCGTTCGATAAAAAAAAAAAGCAGAAAAAGTTAAAAAGCAAAAAGGGCCGGCGGTACTTCCTATTTTCTTTCTTTTCCTTTTCATCTTCAACCTCCATTCTCTCTCTCTAACCCTCCATTACCCCATACCCAAAACCTTCACCATACCACCGAAAAATCCACTTTCCACCACCAAAATCTCTCCAAACTCCACAAAAACTTCCTTTTTTCCCACCTCCACTACATACTTCTTTCTAAACTCCACCAAAAACCCAAATCTTATCCTACCCAAAAAAAAAAACCCTAACCTTTTACTAAACCCATCATTCACATGGCACCCAAAAAGAGGGCTACAGAGGCAGAGAAGGGAAAGGGCGTGGGTTCTTCCGGTCATGCAACTGATCCAGATTTGGGGCAAGAACCCGCTCCGGCGGAGGGCTCGACCCGTCCACGGAGGAGGAACCGAGATCAAATCGCCCGGGATGAGCAGGTGGCGTGGGAAGCCTCATGCAAAGGCCGGGGAATCAAAGCGGAGAGACACATAGTCAGGGATAGCTTCCTACCGAACGACATTGTCATTCAGGCGGTCGTCAGGCAAGGTTTGTCTTTCTAGTTCGAACCCAATCCTGGTTTTAACATAGAATTAGTTGAGGAATTTTATAAGCATATGGTTGTACCTGAAACCGGGACTGAATTACACCCCGAGGCTTGTGCTACTTCTAGGATTGGTAGGTTACCAGTGACATTGACCTCGGGGATTATTTCAACAATGTTACTTTATGCTCGACCCCCGGGAGAAACGAACTACCCGGCTCCTAATTCGGAGTTTATTCAGGATGTTGTGTATGAGGTACTGTATGAAAAGAAGAAAAACGGGATGATTCCTCACCGGCCCGGTAAATTTAGGCCGTCGTTTTGGTTTGTCAATCAGTTGGTATGTTACAACCTAGATCCTCGGGCAACCGAGAATAAACCTTCCGAAACCACTGGGAACATGCTGGTAACATTCATGGAGGAGGACACAGTGTGCGATTGGGCCTAATATATTTTCATACAAATCATAGAGTTTAGAGATGCGGCAACCAACACTCGGATGCAGTTCCCGTGCCTGATTTCCTCTATCTGTAGGGCCACTGAGGGGTTAGCTGCAAAGTATTTTAAGAATGATGAGGGTAAGCCGGGTGATATTGATAGTTCTATCCTTCGGAAGAGTGCAGACCATTCTATTGGTAGGCTTGGGGCGTTGTTGACTGAGCCCCCAGCAAATGCCAACACGAACACTTGGTTGAGAAATTTTTTTTGTCTTTAGGCAGCATTAGCCAAAGGCCAACAGAAGATAAAAAAAGAGGTGCGTAAGGTGGGCAGAATCAGCGTACACTGGCCCACTAGAATCAGTGGTTGTACAACCGTGTTACAGGACAGTCTTCTGCTCCATATGAGCCGCTTACCTTCCCGGAGCTGGAGGTTAGCGAAGATTTCGCTGGGAGTGATTCAGATTGAGCTGGGTTTTCCATGATGCATAAGGCTAGGTGGTGATGTTATTTTTTGTGGTATTTCATGTTTTTCAGTGTCGGTGGACTGTTTTTAATTTTCTAGTATTTGGGTCTATAATAATTTAGTATGTTGGTTAATTTTCTCGTTGGACTTGGTTTAGTTGGCACCAATGGGTGCATGCTGTTAGCTAAAGGTAAGGTGGCGGCCAGTCTGGATAGTTTACCTTTCACTACTATAGACCGCCGCCTAATTTTGCATATCTCTCCCTTTATTCGGAACCATGGTCGTTATAAGCTTTATTAAGACCTTAGTAGATCTTACGCACGTTGTTAACTCTCGTAGATGCATGTGATTTATTTAATGTCGCTTAAACTGTGGAATCATGAGTGGTATCTTGGTCTGTTATTCTTTGCGAGTGTTATTTTTGATTGGTGTGTGGTGACCTTTGTTTCGATCCCACGTAGTTTGCCAAACGCTTTTCATGGGATGTTTGAGAGTTCCGGTGAGCAAGTTTAGCAACATTGCTATTGTGGGGCATTTATCTCTGCATGTGTTTCGGCACTAATTTTGTTCCTGTTTTTCCAAGGCTTGCATGTGTTTGAGTTGCAGGAGAGTGAGGATGCGGAAATCTCTCGGTCGCCTAATCATTGCTAATTTTGCATAACCCTCGTATCCCCGTTTTACCATTTCAGTTTTTGTTTTTATAATTTTCCATTCGTTCGTTACTTGGGACTAGCAACGCTCAAGTTTGGGGTGTGATAGGTGCGTGATATCTTGGATATGAGCACCTAAGTAGCGCAAATTAGCGCATTAGAGGCGCGTTTTATTCCATTTTCCACTTGATGCCGTGATTTGCTTTGGTTTTGTGTTTTTATTATTTTCACAGGTAATAGGGTGGTTTTAGCGCCAAGGTTGGAATGAGTGGTTTCGAGGCTGGTTCATACGTTGCCGGGATGCCAAAGCGGAGGCGTAAACGTAGGGTGACGTCGTTTGCATGTTTGGTGGTCAAAACCCATGCAAAGATCGAAAGATGGCCACTGTAGCGGGCGGTATCGATACTACCGTGGCATGTATCGATACAATGAGTTGCAAGAGTGATCCAAAGGCTAACAGGAATTTGGGCATCGATACCACAATTCCATGTATCGATACAATGCAGTGTTAAATTGGTCCACGGAAGAACAGAACAATGGGCATCGATACTCCCATTTCATGTATCGATACCGACGGCCGCTGCGGAGATAATCTTTGTTAATTACGTCGTTTTGGTTTTCGTCGGTTTTTCTTTTTCTTTTCTTTATTCCAATTATTATTTTTAATTATTTTATTATAAATACTCCAGAGAACTTTGTTTTTAGGGTTCGGACTTTTGATTAGCAGCTTTCTTTTCACGTTCTTTCTTTCCAGAGCTATTTACTTTTTAAGTTTTCAAGTTTTGTTCAAGAACACATCTTCCGGTAACTTATTTTATGTTTCGTTCTTAATTAAAGTTTCTCGTGAATCTTAACTTAGTTTTAATATCTTGTTTAAATTAGATTTCAAACATAATGCAAGTTAAGGTTTATTTTTCTTTCTTTTTATTTTTAATAATGAGTGAGTAGTTTTTTTGAGGTTTGGTCGCTGGGTATAGGCGCGCCGCGACCCAATTAGGATTCGTCTCGCAATTTTCTACACATTAATTCAATTAAATAAATTTAGTTGGTGAAAACTACATCCGTTGGACGATCTGAGGCATTGCCAGGGCTCATGTGAGCGGGAACGGGGGACCAAAACCCGTTTGCCACTGTGTACGGGACCGGCAACCTTAGGATTCGCATTCTTCGGGGTTTCCATTTCTCCCTAAATTTACTCGATTTTTAGAATTATGAAAAGCGAGCGGATTCTAATTGGGTAGCAAGCGTTGGATTCCCTACGACCGTGCCTCTCTTTTAATTATTTGAGCAAGTTATCTGTTAGTTGTAGTTAATTAATCAAATCGACAAGGGGTGGCTACCTAAGAGCCCGTTTAAATAAGTAACAATCCGAGTTTTTAGTCAGCACACATCACCGTCTCTGTGGATTCGACTTCGGACTTACCGGATATTCTGCTACATCGGTCTCCGCCCTACGCTTGGGGCAACCCATTATTTTAGGACTAGGAAATCGTCAAGCAGTAGCTAAGGGTAAGGGGGCAGCCAGTTTGGGTAGATGACCTTGCGCTATTATAGGCTGCCGCTTAATTTTGCAGTTTCCCTTTTGTTTGGAACCATGTTCATTATAAGCCTAATTAAGTCCTTAGTGGATCTTGTGCACATTGTTAAACTCCCGTTCATGCATGTTTTATATTAATGTTGCTCATTTTGTGGGATTGTGATTGTATATATTGTGCTTTTATTCTTTGTTAGCGTTATCTTTGATTGGCGCGTGGTGGCCTTTGTTTCGGTCCCCCGTAGTTCGCCAAGCGCTTTTTCATGGGATGTTTGAGTGTTCCAGTAAGTGAGTGTAGCATCGTTGCCTTCGTGGGGCATTTATCTCTACATGAGTTTCGGCGCTAATTTTGTTCACCTTTATGCCAAGGCATGCACGTGTTTGAGTTGCAAGTGAGCGAGAAGGCAAAAAATCTCTTGCCCGCCTAGTTATTGTACAGCTTGCATAACCTCCGTATCATCGTTTGTGTCTTGTTAGTATTTCTTTTGTTATTTTTCTGTTCGTTTGTTACTAGGGACTAGCAACGCTCAAGTAGGGAGGTGTGATAGACGTGTGATATCGTAGATATAAGCGCCTAAGTAGGGCATATTAGCGCATTAGAGGTGCGGTTTATTCCATTTTCCACTTGATGCCGTGTTTTGTCTTGTTTTGTGTTTTTGTTAATTTCGCAGGAAAGAAGGCGGCTTTTGCGCCAAGTTTGGATTGCAAGGCCGTGTTGGACGTCGCTGTGGAAAGCCGAGAAGAAGGCGTGAGGCGTCGGGTGACGTGATGAGGACATCGGGTGCCAATATTGCATACAAGGCATGAAAATCTCCCTAACGTATAGCGGTAGGGCTACAACGCAAATCTGTACCCCTACGAATAGCACTAGCCACGGACTAGTGTGTGGACCAGTGAAATGCGTAGGGCTATAGCTCTCTGCTGTAGGGCTACCGAAGGCAACAACGGGAAAAAAATATGTATTTCATTATTTTTAATTTCAGACTTCGGGAGATTAATATAAATACCTCCCCAAACTTCGTTTTTAGGGTTAGAACATCACGTAGCAGCTTTTTCTTATGTTCTTTTTCTTCCAGAGCTCTTTTCTTTTGAAGTTTTCAAGTTTTGTTCAAGTACTCACACTTCGGTAACTCGTATTAATTTTCGTCCTTCATTAAAGTTGTTCGTTGGACCTTATTTAATCTATTTCTTCTGTTTGTTTCATATTTGGAGGCATGATTAATTCTAGGGTTTCCTTCTTTTTATTTTTAATAATGAGTGAGTAGTTTTTCTGAGGTTTGGTCTCTGGGTAAAGGCGCGCCGCGACCCAATTAGGATTCGTCTCACAATTTTTTGCACATTAATTTAATTAAATAATTTAGTTGGTGAAAACTACGTCCGTTGGACGAATCCAAGGCATTGCCAGGGCTCATGTGAGCAGGAATGGGGGACCAAAACTTGTTTGCTGCTGTGTACGGGACCGGCAACCATAGGATTCGCATCCTTCGGAGTTTCCAATTCTTCCTAAATTTAACCGTTTTTTAGAACCTTAAAAAACGAGCGGATTCTGATTGGGTAGCGAGCGCCGGATTCCCTATGGCCGTGCCTCTCTTTTTAATCATTTGAGCAAGTTATTTGTTTTTGTTAGTTAATTAATTGACTAAAAGACAAGGGGTGGCTACCTAAGAGCTATTTTTAATACTACAACCCAAGATTCCACAGCACACATTACCGTCCTTAGTGGATTCGACTCCAGTCTTACCGGGTATTGTGCTATATTGGTCTCAGCCCTACGCTTGGGGCAACCCATTATTTTAGGTCTAGGAATCGGTCAAGCAGGGTGTTATGGGCTTTGTTCCCATTTAGTTGTATTCCAACTTTTGGTTGGATTTCCCTCCCCACTTTCCTTAATAAAATGTTACTCTTGCCTATAAAATAAAAAATAAAAAAGTTCTGTAATGGACTCATATGAAACATAACTTGAATTTAGGAGGATTAATCTAATCAGTAATCCCTCTTTTCCTCTATATATTTTGATTTTTTTTTTGAAACTATCATTTCATGTAAAAGTCCGAAGGCATTACAGATTTCATCAAAAGATATAAGAATGAACCAAAACTACCAAGACGTTGACACAGGCACCCCCTGCCAAAGCAAGACCAACGAATGACTGATGAGAACCAATCTAGGTCCAGATAGTAAAGAATCCCAAACGAACCCCCAGCTCAAATCGAGAAAGCACATATGAAATTTGGCGGGTAGGGTATTGCTTCATCCGTCGATATATCAATATATGATCACCCCAAGCGTAGGGTCAATACGTCTGTTGAAGCATAATAATTCGAAAGTCGGGGATCGTACCTAAGAGAATATCATCACGGCTTGATTGGATTTGTAGGAGTAAGAATTGTGGCCTTGAGACGGCTAACTTTTAGGCGTAGTTTGAAACGAAGAAAGTGTGCGATAAAAGTGCGATTTGAAAATGATTTAAACTAAGCGGCTAGGTCTAGGGGATTTCAACATCCATGACTCGAATCAATCAGCTTTCCTCTCGAATTACTCGAGTTGAGATACGCGTCAACGATCTCCCAATCCGGAAGATTTATCAGTAAACTCATTTACTAGAAAATGAGTTGAAACAGCAAGAGAGTTTAGTATTCATCTAACAAACACAAGGAGTGACATAGCTCTAAGCGTCTATGCGTGGCAAGTAGGCTTACTCTTGCCTACGCATGATCAAAGAGGTTAACACCGCCGAGATTTGATAGACAAACACGAACTACCTTGATTTTCCAACTAAACATGAAGATTTATTGAGAAAAGCATGATCAATCCAAGTCATGGAGTGCTAATCACCCCAAGACCAAGCATAATTAACTACTCACTCATGCTAGGAATTGAATCAACAAGCTAATTACTGAAAACATAATGGAATTTAAATTAAACTAGAGATTAAGAGTGGGGCTACCACTTTAATGAAGAGCGAAATAACAAACTACAACTAACTAAAGAAGGAAAGGGTAGAATTAACTAGGAAAATGAAGAACAAATGAAGAACAATAGCAAGATTAAGCATCAAGAAATGAAATCATTATCTAGATCTGAAAAGTGCAATGTAATATATCTAATGTGTACTTGGATATGTGACATAATGAGGCTTATATACTAGCCCTCATTCGTGCACGAAATGTCCCAAAATCACCCTAAAAATCCGCTACGAAGGCACTCGGTATCGATCCAAGGGTTTCTTGTATCGATATCGGATAGCTTTTAGAAAGATCCACCAGGCCGCCAAATGAACCAGTATCGATACAATAAAACATTGTATCGATACCCAATTGCAATTGGCATTTTCCAGTCTCTCTGTTTCAACCGGGTATCGATACACCGAAACGATGTATCACTACCGCCTTCAAATCCTTGGGTTCTTCAGCATCCAGCCTCTGGCTTGGCTTCCAAAGTCTTGGTCACCCAACGGGTCTTCAACACTTCGTTCTTTGGCCCCGATAGCTTCATTCCTTGATCATCTTGAGTCTTGGACGCCTCCGGCTTGCTTTAGGCTCTAAAACCCTCTTATTAAGCAATTTTCCTACAAAATGGAATTAACATACCCTACGCGCAATATCAAATAAAAGCTAAATTAACTAAACATAAAGCAGTAAAAGTAAGGACTTAAGCATTGAGAATATGCATTATTGTGTGCTTATCACTCCCCCCCAACTTGAGCTTTGCTAGTCCCTAGCAAACTAAAATAAAAAGAAAACATTTTGAACAATACAATCCCTCTGGCAAAACTTAAGACACATGCTCGCATTTATTTTCAACTAAACAAGAGTTCACAAACCTAATCATTCATTGCATTCTACAACTTGCAGCAGAAAACTTGATTGAGTGACTAAGCACAAAGCAAGTGATAAGCAAACTATAAGGACTCGTATCCATAAATGAAAGGGGATACAGTTCACATCAAAGTGACACATAAGCTAGCAACCATATCCCACAAAAGTGTTTGGAAGATAGGCGGTGATGAAAAGTAGTATCATGTCATTTTATGGAAAGCACTTATTGAATGGAAATTTAAGTAACAGCTGAAAATTTGAACAACGAAAAGGAAACATGCCATAAACTAAGTATGCCAATCATAACGCATTGAATCACAAATGGAGTAAGCGCACATTTAAGATCAACTAAGGACTTTTATTAGCATATATTGACCGAGGTTAGTGAAAAGGGGAAAACTTGCAAAAGTGTCGATGGCCTATACTAGCTTGGTTAACTCACTACAAGAAAAATGAAAATTGGTGATGAAAAAGTGGCGACGAAATTTAATTTCGTCACTAAATGAGTATATTTGGCGATGAAAAAATAAATTCGTCACTGTTTTGACAACTTCCGTGACAAAATAATTTCATCATCAATTATACCTGTTTAACGACGAAAAAAATATTTTTGTCACCAAAGGTTCTCATTTGGCGACGAAATACATTTTTCGTCACCGAAAGCTTAATAAAGGTGACAAAATTATTTTTCGTCGCCAAAGATAATCATTTGGTGACAAATGAGACCAATTTAGTAATGAAATATTTTTTTCGTCACCAAATGCTTAACTTTAGTGACGAAAAATAATTTTGTTACCATTATAACACTTTTAGCGACGAAAAATATATTTCGTCGGCAAATGGGTACATTTCGTGACGAAATTTATGAATTGCGCTTTGTCACTAAATGTATTTCGGACATAACTCTTTACTAAAAATTCTGATTGAAATAATTCAAATTGGGTTTGAACAATAACTCAATTGCCTACAACTTTTATGTTTATCAAAATTGCTAATTTTAATGTTTAAAGGTTCAACATTACATTCGAAATATATTTTCATGTTAAACATATATGTTGTATATTAGATATTTCAAATATTTATTGAAAAGTGTGTGTGGTGCAGTTGGTCAGAGCTTGCGCGAAAAACTTAAGTGACTTGTGTTCGAAACCCAGTAGGAGCAAGAAAGAAGGATTTTTTTTTCCATATGAAAACGTCTTTTGTAACGAAAAATTTCGTCACCGATTTCTTATATTAGTGACAAAATTTTTTGTCACTGTTGAGACCCAAAAAAAAAATAATTGATGACAAAAAATTTCGTCGTCAAAAAGCACAATAAGTGATGAAAAATTTTTCGTCACAAATTATTCACTTTTTGGTGACGAAATATTTCGTCATCAAAAGGCAATATAGGTGACGAAAAGTAGATTTTGTCACCAGGTAGGAATCCTCGACAACCTTTAGTCGACAAATTAGTTTTCGTTACCTATATTATTTGTGACGAAAAACATGCAATTTGTGACGATTTTCAGTCGTCATCCAATGCAAATTTTCTTGTAGTGACTACTCAATTTTGGCCGCTGGCACACCCCTAACTAACCATGATCATGTTATCCTACTAGACTCGACTATTAACATACTAAATACTAACATGAACTAAACAATATCCACCGACTCAAATAAAAGCAAAAATAAACCTAACTATAAAGTGGATGGCATGTCAACCATCCTAGACCAGACCAAGTTGGGGGATTTCTACTTGAGACCTCCGGCCTTCGGGTGCTTCTTCTTGTGCCTCTTCTTCCTCTCTCTCTCTCTCTCTCTCTCTCTCTCTCTCTCTCATTCTTCATCTTCCCACTCCAGCTCATTACCCCCGAAGTCGTCACTATCCTTCTATTGCACAATCGGTGGCGGGGTGTACGACTCACTAGTGGACCTTTCTGCTCGTCGAGATAGCCATTCCAATCCGTGATCCATGTGGGCTTGCCTCCTAGCCATCTCTCGTCGCTCTTTTTTGCCCTTCCTTAGGCTCTCAATGATCAAGACGCCTTGGCAAAGTAGCTTCTTGTACCAAGAAGGCTTTGGTGCACTCTGGGCCGGCGTTGAAGTCAAATAGGTCCCACCAAGCAAATTCCTTGGCACTTGAGATTGGGACGTGCTTTTTGTCAAAATGCTGCTATTTATCACCCCCGCTCAAGCTTTGTCCTTTCGGCATACTTCTGCCCAGTTAACCCATACTTCCTACAAATTTTTGTGATCAAGCACGAATACGGCATTCTCGTTTGCAAAGTGGCCACTGTCTTAAACTCAATAATTTTCCAAATTTGTATTCCACCCGGTCAACCTTCAAACCCGGACACATAAAAGCATAAAGTACCTCTCCTTCTTCCTCAAGCGGTTTGTTCTCGGTTCCCCGGGGGTTTATGTTGTGGTGCACAAATTGGTTCAAGAGCTTGTACTCCGGTTTGAACTTGCCGGCCACATGGGGTCTTGGACAATCGTAGGATTGATATGCAACTCCTGGGCCAAGTCATAGGCCATGGCAAAATCATCCCTCGGGTAATTGATTTCATGGGCGGCCAGGCATGGGTAATCAAAAGCAGCTACCAACACCTCAACCTATCCAATTCTGGACGTTGTCACAGCATCTGGCTCGTGGTCAGCACCCACCTCCGAGATTTTCATATTCTTGTAAAACTCAGCCACTAAAGCCTTATTATAACCAAGAAAAAGTAAGACAAACCTTGTGCCTCGATTGCCCGTATAGCCCAGTGATTCACCCCGATGCTTGCCACATCCACGTGACGCTTGTTCTTTGCAGTCCTTTTCTTCATTGAGACCTCCCACCTCTTTTGCCTATCCTGCCGGACTTGTTCTGACATACGCTTCCTTCTCACCCCAATGGTCACACCCGGTTGCACCGGATTGTCCATCATCTCCTCCTCCTCAACAAATTGGTCGAGGATCTCATCATCCTCTTCAATTTCGCGTTGGTGAGGGTTGGTGAGAGGAGGAGACCGAATGCTACTAATGTTGTGGGATGGTCTGGCTTTAAACTCATTCAAAAATTGAAGGCTGTAAAAGAGAGACTAAAGAGATGGAACAATGAAGAATTTGGTGATATTAACTTGAAACTGCATGAGCTGGAAGGAAAAATTAAGTAGCTTGACATTCTTAGTTACAATAGAGCTTTGTCTGTAGAAGAAAATTTTTCGAAAAGGCTCTCAAAAGTGAGTTTTGGAAACAAAACAGATTGGCTGAAACACTCTGGAGACAAAAATCAAGACTAAACTGGTTAAAGCTTGGAGACAAAAACACAAAATTCTTCCAAATAATTAATGGCTAACAACAAGTTCAAAACAAATTTGATTGGTGCCAGCAAGGTGTGGGCACCCCAACCGGTGTGCCCGCGCGCGAGAGTCGCCACCCGGATTTTTGAGATGGATGATCCGAGAAACTGAGGGTTTTAATTTGAGCAAAAGGAAAGTCTTTTAGTCTAGCGAAAAACGTTGATATCTTGGGTTCGGGGGCCATGTTACAAATGGGAAAGGTTTTGTTGAAAAACACCCAATTTTTCCGGTTAGAACCGGTCTCTATTTAGCATTTTCAAACGGGGAAAACTTTAAATATCTTTTGGAAGATTAACTTTTAAATAAGCATAGAGGGGAAAGGGTCATGGGATTTAATATATCACGTTGGCGTACCCGTGGTGTTTACTAGACAGAGGATGATAATAGATGATGTACAAAAATGAAGTAACACATTAACCAACGCGTGCGGGTTGTGGACGCGCGCGCGCAGACCAAACCAACAAGCGTGAGTCAACGGTCAAACTTTGACTGTTGACCAACACCTGACAATTCGACCCGCGCGCACTAGTTCTCTAGCGCATGCCAGTAGGGTTCTGGGAAGTTTGGGAGTTTCAAAACTCTCAAAACTCAACCACTTATCATTCCCGGGGTGTTCTTGATCCATTTCATCATCGGAGAATCAAAAACCGAAAGTAAACTAAACTGGAAAGTCCAAATTGGGGTGTCTACAGCTACGTCGATCTCAGCCCTACGCTTGGAGCAACCCATTATTTTAGGATTAGGATTCCGTCAAGCATTTTGGCGCCGTTTGCCGGAGACGATAACATGTGTTAAGAATTCGGTAGTTATTTTTTCTTATTTGTTTTCTTTTTAGTTCTTCGTTTGGAGTCATAATAGATAGAGGTAGGGAATCCTCCATCGTAGGAAAGCATTTACTTCTAGCCTATTTTATTTATTTATTGTTGAAAAGAAAAAAAATGGCCCATTTTGCAAGGAGCTATGGAGGCTATGCAAAACAATTTGATTGTTCAGTGTCACTTCATATATTTTATGTTTTGGCCTCAGAAAATCCTTTTTTGCATATTGCTAACCTTGAGAAAGATTTAATGACGCTTTAGATTTTCAACATAAATAAATAATCCATTTCAATAAAAGATCCTCACATAAGATAAATAATACCTAAAAGAGTTCCTAACTGTTTAACTTCACAAACAAGCCCCCAAGTTTTAAAAAATACAACATTGGCACTTCGGCCCCAAATAAGTTCAAGTACAAGTACGAATAAGTTCTTAGATTACAAACGGTTTAGTCAAAAAGAATTCTAAAGTAATTAGTTACAAACTCATCCTTAACAAAAGAAATTCATTACAAAGATGAAGAAGTAACTAAACAATGTTTCCAAAAGTCTTCGATATCCAAGTAGACGATGCATGCATGCTATTGTCCGACATTTGAACTTGAAAAGAATGATATGTTGAACTACAATCACAATGGGATGATGTTTCGGCTCCGAAGTGACTCAAGGACTGAGCAGGCGTGCCAAGACTTGTCGCGTCCAACGTAAAGGACTGAGTGCCCCTTTTCTGATTTCGAATCTGTGAGGGCGATAGTGCTGCAACCTAAGGGTTGGATTGCAGTGAAGATCCGTGGTTTTGCCTCTACGAGCGAGGACTTAATAATTTCCTAACTATGTAGGAAAAGAAGTAACAACGTAAGAATAACTTTATTATGTCGTAATAATAAAGTTGGGGATACAAGGGAGATATGAATAATTTTGTTATGTCGTAATAACAAAATTGGGGGTACAAGAAAGATAGAAATGAGGGAGAAATGAGATAATTGTTTCGCTAGGAAGGCTTTTGGTTTTAAGCATTGAGCTTGATTGGTGTGGGAACCCTTTTTTCTTCTTGACTTCTAGTATTTATAGGCCAAGGGTCTTCGATTCTACATGCAAATGGATTTTTTGGGTTCTCCTCGTGACGCCATGTGTCCTTTGTAACTTCAAATTCATGAGATCATGGGTAGTTATTGGACGTTATAAAAGATCATGGGTAAATACTGCACTGGTCCAGATCTGAGCCAAGTTTCCTGCCTTCACCACGAGCTGACATGTATCCCAAGTAGGCCTCAGATGTTGCCAAGTGTCCCAAGTAACTACCCACTAACATATTTAGTGGGATCATTGGTGGTTATTGGAGGTTTAAAAGAAAACCCACATGTTTTCTTTCACCATGGGGAGTTACAGGAAGTTAAAGGAAGATCATAGGCCTCCTCCATTTCCTCTTTTCATGGGATGACATAAGCCATTAGCCATTTGACTTGGTCAAATGGCTCTTTGCAAGATAATAAATACTTACCCACTTTCCACTTTTCATGGGATTCACGGATAATGAGCCATTAAATTAAATGGCCTATTATGTGTTTAACCCACAAAAATACTTAATTAACTTTCATGGGTCATGGGTCAACTAATTCTTTCTTGCAAATAGGCCCAGAAACACTAAGCCCGTGGCCTAATTAAATTAAAATTAATCGGGCCCAATAAATATTGTCTTAGCCCATTAATTTTAACCCAATACATATCTATTTTTTGGCCCAATTTAATTAAAAGATAATTAAATGGCCTTCCAGCGCTAACTCAGGATTGGATGCCAAAAACGAGTGTAAACAGATGATATTCAAGATGATGAGGTAGTGATCATGATGTCTCTAACTGGAATGGAAGGCTGGAGTTAGACTGTGAATGGAGGCTTTCCATACTTTTCGATTGTGTTTTGGTTCTGATAGGTTTGGAGATTGCTATGGACCTATTGTACTACTGTATTTTTGTTTTCTTCTCAATTTTTTGTTGGAAGTTTTTCCCCTCTTTCCCCTTTCTCCTTCTCCCCCTCATTCTCTCTCGATGTATCCATTATCGAGTTTTTCTAATAATATTTTTGCCTTTTCAAAAAAAAAAAAAAACCCACTTGATTGTGACTAATCCCTCTCTAATTTATTTTCACTCTCCCTCTCTCTCTCTCTCTCTCTCTCTCTCTCTCTCTCTCTCTCTCTCTCTCTCTCTCTCTCTCTCTCTCTCTCTCTCTCTCTCGAATATGAAGGAGGAAATAATAAAAGTGTATTTAAATTCTACTGAATGGGGATTTAATTTAATTAGCATATTGTCTCAGCATCAGTAAAACATGTGAACAATCGAAATGCAATATTTAAAATTTACTTTGTCAAAAGATTGATAGTTAGGATAATACAGTAAGGCTTAGTTTGGATGGTAGGATCAGGAATGGATATCTTATTTATGGGAATGTCATTTCCAGGAATGTGATACATGGGTAATCCTATTGAGGTGTTTGGTGCATGTGGAAATCTTATGAAGGAAAAAAATGATAATTTCATATTCAAGCGTTTGGTTCAACCATTGAAAGTTAAGGAATGGAATGTTTTTTTGAGTAATTTTCCAAAAACACCCTTTAACAACTATTGCTAAATTATTCATATAGGAAACTTCCTACTAGACCATAGTTAAACAAGAATAGACTATGAAAAATGTCCAACCATTAAATGTTTAGTTGGTTATCAGTTGCGGTTATATGGCTTGCTCTGTAATTGAACTATGTGTAGATGCCGTATGTCAGATATTAATAAATTGGTTTGGTTTTCAGATTGACAAAAAAAAAAACTTAAAAATGTCAAAACATATTGGGCAAAGAAAAAGGCGGGAATAGGGTGAGGGATTGGAGGAAAAATTGAGAGAGGGAGGGAAAATTGGAGGGAATACGATCTGCAAATCAACGTGGGTTGCTAACAAAAAAAAAAAAACGTGGGTGGGTCTTGAGGGTATAAGAAGTATTGATTTTCTTTCCTTCCCCCAAGTAATTAGATTACCCCGTAATCTCGGATTCCCAGGTGTAGGAGAGGTTTGAGATTCCTTCTCTATTTAGGAATCTGATTGCTCCTAGATTAGGAGATCAGTAATCCTATTCATATTCCATCACAACCCAAACATGGGAATCTCAGCATTCAGGAATTATATTCTCATTTGTCCTAAAGATGTCTATCATCCAAACACAGCCTAACATATTTAAATTCCTTTCCACTTAATCTCTGTAATTCGTTTGAGAAAACATTAGTGCTACGTACCCGTAAAGAATTCCCCGAATTTGTCCCGAAGCCTTTTAGAGTAATAATTATAGTTTAATGCAATAGGTTACAACTTTCTGTTACTTTTATAAACCTTTATCTTTTTTAAATTACAGTTAAGTCCTTGTAGTATTGTCTTTCTTTCAAAGAGGTTCTTATATTCTGCTTACTAGATCTAAGAGAATTTGGTAAATTTTGAGCCAAAATTGCAATTGAACAGTATATTAGCTAGGAAATTTTCATGCTCTCTTCATAGCAACCTCTGTATACCTTCTTTATTTCTTCAAAATATTGATATAATAATTTTTTCAGATCTTATATATTAAAAAATATGGTTAAAAAATTAAGTGCTTCAATTTTCAATTCGCTTGAACTGCTCTAAAGATCTTATTTTTCTGATTATTTTATCTTAAAGTGTCATAATTAATTTTTCTAAAAAGTGATTTGGATGGTCCGAATTTTAAAAAAATTATTTGCTAAAAAGAAGAAACCGCGAACCATTGATTTTAAAATTCGAACCATTAATTGTAAAAACGGACAACTAAAATTGCGCGAAACCGCGAATAACTTATTTCTCTCTTTAAAATTTACTGCTGGTGTTTGTCAAAAGAGATCAATCGCATTGTGATTGACTTTGAAGGATAAGGGGGCGTTTGGATGGTGGCTTTTCCCATTTTTCACTTATGATTTTTGGCTTTTGGCTATTTGGCTGGCAGAGGGAAAATAGGTTTTCCGGAAAATGGGTTTTCCATTTTCATGTTTCTAAGACAAAAGCCAGAAAGAGCTCAGAGGAGCTTTTCTCATTCTCATTTTCTCATTTTGTTCTCTTGCCATGCCAAAAGACATCTCTACCCTCTCCTTTTTGAGATAATTCCACAAAGCCCTGGTTTTGTCCCCTCTATTGATTTCCTTCACATTCTCGCAGTTCTCACATACCAGGAGAATACGAGAAGAGAGAGGCCAGAGCAGACGACTGGACCTTCGACCAAAGTGGGGAAATCGTTCACCTCTTTCACACTTCTGCATCTCCCACCACAAGAACAGGGAGAATTTCCTCTGGGTTAGAATTATGGTTTCCATTTCGATCTGACCATGGAAGAACCCAGAACATAAAAGAGACTCTGTATATATCTTCCATTCCAGCATACAAATTTTGACAAAAATTAAACCCACCAAACATGACAAATTGTATTGTTTCGCTTGTTTTTTTCCGTTTCCAAAAATTAAACCCACCATCAAACCCACTACACATCCATCTACTCCACTAAAAACTCTAAAAGACCCACCAGATTCAATTTCGAAACCCTATCCCAGATCCACCCCGACGATTTTGATTTTGTATGAGGGGGAGGGGTGTCTGGGCTGTTGGTTGTTTAGGAGGAAAATGGGCTCTTGATTTGTAGAAATGGAGATTGGGTATGGGAGGAGGAGAGAGAGAAATGGGTTTGGAATTGGTTCGTGCGTGGATGAAAGAGATAAATTTTGGTTTGTCTCAAAACAAGGGTAATATAGTAAAAATACAACTCATAATTCATTTTTATCACATATTTTCCAAACATTACTCTTGCGGTAAAATATATTCTACACATTTCATCCAAACACTCTACAAAATTTAAAATACATTCTGATCAAAATTAAAAGAGCCAAAAAGCTAAAAAGTTAAAAATGAAAAGTCAAAAAGTAAGTTCTCAAACACCCCTGAAAGCAATGCCCAGATAGTTCACAAAGTCAAGACTTTTTTACTCCTCTGGCCAAACATTTATTTATTTTTTTTTGGTCAATTGGGTCAAACATTCTTTTAAAGAGAGTGTTTGTGCACCCACTTTTCTACTTTTCACATTCTCATTTAGGTGTTCTGCCTGTTTGGATGCAAAGTTGAAAATCCATTCTAGTAAAATGTGCTTTTCATTTTTAACTTTCTACAAGAAAAGCCAAAAAGACGTATTCATTTTTCACTTTTCACTTTCTACCACTTGAAATGAAGAATTCATTTCCTTGAAAGTCGACGTCAACTTAATTATAAATAGCCCCCGTGCACTAATATTCCCGAAGTACAACAAAAATCGTTCTAAAGAAGGAAATTAGAAGAGGGAGAAAAGACATTAGGCATGCAACGTTCATCAACAACCATGAGTTTGCGGGGACAGATTTTCCGGCGCGGGAAAGCAACCCAATCCAACTGCCATGTGTTTATCAGCCATAGGCGGATTGATACATATAAAAACGTCGCAGGGCTTTTATACAATCATTTTTCCAGGCTAAATTTGAGACCATTCTTGGACAACAAGTCAATGAAGCCGGGGGACACGTTATTCGAGAAAATAGATGCGGCCATGCGAGATTGTAAGGTATGAATCGCTGTGTACGTCTTTCAAACTTTCCCAATCGAATACCCCATTCAGCTATCAGGAAAAAAATTCAAGTATGAAGTATGGCAAGATTGAAGCTTCTGATTTAACATATCAGATGATGATTCAAAATTCCAATGAAAGGGAGACATCTTCCTCGAAGTCGACATCATCCTCCAACTCAAGCTCATTCACCAAATTATCAACAGCGTCAATTCTTTCTGCTAATTCGGCCTCCTGCATTTGCACAAGAGTCTTAAGCATAAAGTTCCTCCCCTCTCTATATTGAATGCCCAATCTGGCACCAAGATCCATCATCTCTCGAGCTTCCTTGAAAAGAAGGGAGTTTCGGTTCTTGATTTCACCGAAAGATAAAGAGGAAGAAGGGATATCTTTTTTCTACGACTTACACTACAAGAAATTTGGGATCTCCCAATGGTTTTTTTAGTAACGGTTGAAAAAACCGTTGGTATAGATGGTGTTTAGCAACGGTTTGCAAAACGTTACTAGAAACAGGACTATAGCAACGGTTTTCATGCAACCGTTACTAGGTTACAAGACTATAGCAACGGTTTTCCATAACCGTTACTAAAAACCGGACTATAAAGACGAAAAAATTGGCTTATTGGCTTATTTTTTGTCTTTATTCAAAAAAATTAAGTTTTGATCGAAATTTTTTAATTTTTAGATTCCTCTCGTCATGACGAAGCAATAATCCCAAAAAAATTGACGAGAAACTAACAAATGCAAAAAAAATTTGAATAAGGACAAAAAATAAGCCACTTTGGCTTATTTGTCCAAACAAGCATAGCTATCTTTACTATGTAAAAAATAGACGGTTCCAATCGGAAAAAAAAAGTAGGTGTTTGTATAGTATAAACCGAATTTAAAAACTTGGATTAAGAATAAATCGATAAAACTCTAATGACATAAGTTAGTCCAACCGGTTTGCATAGTATAAATATTAAAAGGCCCTCAATATTACACAAGTGTTGGGCTAGCCCAGCTGGTTCGCACTCACGCGCGCATACGCAAGGTCCTGGGTTCGATTCCCAGGAGGAGCAAAATTATTGTGTTGCCTTCCATGCCCCACGCGGGTGACAGGTGGAGGCCATGTCAGCGCCACGTGGGTGAGACAGGTGGGGAGCCACGTGGCTGCCATGTCATATTTTACCCCAGATTTAAATAAAAAAAAACTTGCCTTTAGCAACGGTTAAGAAACCGTTACTAAAAAATTACCTCAGATTTAAAAAAAAAAACTTGCCTAACCGTTGCTAAAGAAACAGTTACTAAAAAAAAATCTGTACCAACGCTCGTCAAAACCGTTGCTATACCTCTACACCAACGGATATCTCGCAACGGTTTGGGCAACGGTTGGTGAACCGTTGGTATTGCTTTCAGCAACGTTTTTTGTTTTTTTTGGTAACGCTTTTGGGCGTTGTTAGATCCCGATTTTCTTGTAGTGTTACTTTGTCGGCCTTGACCCCAAGCTCGGCAAGATCTTAATTTTCCTCTTTGATCTTTTCAACCTCCTTTCCATCTTATTAATTTCCTTAAAAGTTGATCTCTCCCAAAAAGAAATACCACCAGTCCCACCCTTTCTTTGCTGCAAATCCACAAGGCTCCCAATGATGAAAGATTGAGAGCCATCCTCAACAATTCCCAAAGAAGTCAGAATGTTGTCCTTTTGATAATCATTAATTAACGGAGTGATTATATCCCCTAAATTCACAGGATCTCCATTGACCAGCATAGCTTGAGAGTGAACCTCCAACTCCCCTTCTACCATCAAGTTCTTTCTTCTTCTTTTTAACCGAAAAACAACCCTGCAACCGAGCCACTATTAGAACCATCAAGTTCTTTTCTTTTCCCATATCCAGATTAACAATTGATTGATTAAAAAATTAGTCTAGGGTCCACTATAGAAAACTTGTAACCCAATTAGTCCACTTCTAATGTTTGTAACCCCTCTAGTCCACTAATATAGTTTAGTAAGGCCTTAAGTCCACTTCTTTTAAAAAATAAATTAAACCATGACAAAAATGTCCTATATAAGCTGTCATATAGAGAAAAACCCTAGACCCCAAACAAATCTAGAGCACAGTCTCATCTCTCTCAAACTCAATGGGGAAAGGCAGATCGATCGAGCCCAGCAATTCTCTCCCTCTATCCGTCTCTCTCCTTTAGCAACGTTGAGAAGGTAGCCAGAAAGGGTTCTTGACCCTGGGGGTATTTCTGATCCCAACAAGTTTACAGTTCTGCAGTCTCTTTCTGCATTGGAGGATAATGGGGATGCTATTTTTCTACCTTCCGTAACTGATTTTACTGCTGGACTGATTGTGGAGGTGGATAGCATCGGGGCTCTTCCTGTGCAAAAGGGCAGGGGTCGAGGTAGGAACAAGAAAAAAAATTGTCAATGATTAAAGTAGGTTCTTGGAATGTTAGAGGTTTGAATGATCCTCTCAAACAAAAAGAAGTTAGATCTGTTATCTTTGCACATAGGTTCAGTCTGATGGGTATAGTGGAGACTAAAGTCCATTTGGATAATATTCAGTCAACTATGAATGGTTGTTTCCCTTGCTCTTGGAAAGCTATTCATAACTATATTGATGGGCCTGTTGCTAGGATTATCCTTGGTTGGGATGATTCTGTGTTCAAAGTTTCCATAGTCTTCCTCTCCGATCAACTTATAGTGGTGGATGTGGTCTTTCTTGAGGACAAATGTAATTTTTTCCTTTCTGTGGTGTATGGTCATAATAGAGCTGGAGACCGAAGAGTCCTTTGGAATGATATGCGTTCTGTGTATCATATGGATTCTGTTAAACCTTGGATTCAGCTTGGGGATTTCAATGTGGTCAGAACTTCAACAGAACGGTTAGTGGGTTTTGATGGTGTTGCTTGAAACATAAGCATGAAACACAGAACGCGGAGCAGCGAAACCGAGGGTTTTGAATTGTGGCTTGGTTATCCGCAGTATAGAGCCAATGCTGATGTGTGCCAATGGGAACCCGATGCGGCGAAACCATTGTGAGGATACTCGGGAACCCAGAACGGCGGAACCGAGGTTGGGTGTGTTGAAAAATGATTTTGGAAATGATAAACGGTATATGAAAATGATGACACCGTCTACGACGAGTCGCATAGGAGAAACTCAGAAAGACATGACACTAGCGTTAAATAATGAATGTGGATGTGTGAGGGTTATTGTCTATTGTCTTTAATCTTTTGGTTGTAAGTTATGGGTTAGCGGGTACGGGATTATTCTGCTGAGCTTTTGTAGCTCACGGTGTTACCTTTGGTGACCCTAACATATTATATCGGTGGCGACGCTGGTATAATGTGTCAGACCTTGTAGATGATCAAGATGAACAGTTCACCTTGGAGGCTTTTGGAGCTGAGGAGCTGGCTAGGATGGAGGAGCAGGTGGAGCTGTAGTTAAGAACCCTAGAACCCCTTCATTGTATAAATATTGAACTCTTGTGGGAGTTTTGTTGTAATAACGAGCCAGACTCCATTTGGTTTTATCAATGAAATTGTCTTTTTAATGTACCCAAAATTCGGGGCGTTACAGTGCTGCTTTTGATCTTAATGAATGTTTGGTGGATATTTTTCATGATGATATGCCTTTTAAAGGCTTTTGGTTTACTTGGACCAATAAAAGGGGAGGAGATGGTAGTAATAGAAGTAAACTTGACAGGGTTTTAACTAATGTAGCCTGGTTAGATTTGTTTCCTAATGCTGAAGCCTCTTTTCTTGCTCCAGGTGTGTCAAATCATTGCCTTATATCTGTAGCCATGGTTCCCCCTAATGGTAGCAGGAAGCCTTTTAAGTTTTTTAATTTCTGGCTTCAACATCCAGAGTTTGGCCAGATTTTGAATAACTCATGGAAGGAGCCTTTGGAAGGAAGGCCTATGTTTGTGTTGTCTTCCAAACTAAAAAGATTGAAGTGTGTTCTGAAGCAATTGAATCTGAAAAACTATTCTAACATTAGTAAAAGGGTTTTGGATGTCCGGGCTGAATTGTGTAGTTTGCAAGAGAGATTGTTTACTTCTCCTTCTGATGAGGCTTTATGTTTCCAAGAAAAAGAGTTGGTTTGTAAATATGTGGAATTACGGACTGCTGAAGAATCCTTTATGAAACAAAGGTCCAGGGTGAAATGGTTAGCTCTGGGTGATCAAAACACTAAATTTTTCCACCAAAAGCTGTGTATTCATAGAGCTCGAAATACTATTCTGAGTTTGCAGAGTGATGATGGTTATATTCTTGACACTCCTGCAGCTGTTAGGGCTGAGATTCTCCAATATTATGAAGGTCTGTTGGGGTCTTCTTTCTCTAGCAGAGTGGATGCAAGATTTCAGCTTCAGCAAGTTATTGTTCCTAGTGTTTCAGATGCTCAGTCTCAAGCTTTGATAGCTCCTGTATCTGATGATGAGATTAAGAAGGCTTTATGGGCAATTAATGGTGAAAAGGCTCCAGGTCCTGATGGGTATAATTCCCCATTTTTCCAAAAGAATTGGCAAGTGGTAGGTCCAGATCTCCTTGCTGCAGTTCAATCCTTTTTTGTGTCTGGTTATTTGCTACAAGAATGGAATGCCACTGCCATCTCTTTAGTGCCTAAGGTCAACTCTCCTTCTTCTATTCGTGATTATAGGCCTATTTCATGTTGCAATGTGATATATAAATGCATCACAAAGGTTTTAGCCAACAGATTGCAACCCATGTTGCCTTGTTTAATCAATCAGGCTCAATCGGCTTTGTTAAAGGTTGTTCAATTGTTGATAATGTGCTTTTGATGCAAGAACTGGTTAGAGGTTATCATAGAGATGATAAGGATCCTAGGTGTGCTATCAAGATAGATTTGATGAAGGCCTATGATTCTGTTGATTGGATTTTCCTTTTCAATATTATGCAAGCTATGGGTTTCCCTTCTAGGTTCATCTACTGGGTTCAGCAATGTGTGTGCTCAGCCAAGTTTTCTGTGGGCATTAATGGGTCTTTGGAAGGGTATTTTCAGGGTAAGAGGGGTTTGAGACAGGGGGACCCTATTTCCCCCTATCTGTTTCTCATAATTATGGAGGCTTTTACTGCTCTCTTTGCATTATAGAGTGAATCAATGCCCCTTTAGCTACCATCCCAAGTGCAGGAGCATCAACCTTACTCATCTGGTTTTTGCAGACGATTTATTCATCCTTTGTGGAGCTTCAACTGTTTCTTTTCAGCTTATTCAATAGCTACTAGATGACTTCTACTCCTATTCTGGTCTCAAGCCTAACATGAATAAGTGTTCTATTTTTTATGCTGGGGTTCTAGAGGGTGATAACGCTATTTTAAGGGATATCCTCCCTATTCCTGAGGCCCATCTTCCTGTCAAATACTTGGGTGTTCCCCTTATTTCTACCAGGCTAAAAGCTGCTGACTGTTTGGTTCTGAAAGAGAAAATCTTAAGAAGAATCCATAGTTGGTCTGCCAATACCTTGACATATGGGGGGAGGGCTCAATTGATTCAGTCTGTTCTTTTCAGTATACAGGTCTATTGGAGCTCAATTTTTGTTATCCCTAGCAAAACAATCAAAGAAATTGAGAGCACTTTGATGGCTTTCCTTTGGTCAGGTTTTGAGATGAACATTCTACTGCAAAGGTTGCTTGGGATCAGGTTTGTAGCCCTAAGGAGGAGGGTGGTTTGGGTTTCAGGAGACTTAGGGAATGGAATAAAGCAACGATGCTTAGGCATCTCTGGGCCCTTTGTAACAAGGCAGATACCTTGTGGGTAAAGTGGATTCACTCATACTTCATTAAGGGACACTGTTTGTGGTCCATGGATATTCCTAATGATGCTTCATGGACAATGAGAAAGTTGTTGAATCTTAGAAGTGTGGCGCAACCTCTGATTCAGTACTTGATTGGCAATGGACAAGGTACCTTTCTTTGGCTTGAAAACTGGCATCCCCTCGGACCTCTTTTTAATAAATTTGGTGAGAATATTGTATATAATCTTGGTAGATCTTTGAACTCTAAAATCTCCTCAATTATTCATAATGGGGTGTGGAGGTGGCCTAGATAAAGGAATAGGGCCACTCAGTTTATCATAGAGCATACACCTGCTGATTTTAAACCAATTTGTGATAGGCTGGATTCAGTTGTGTGGATCCCTCATCCAGCTGGTTTTACTGTGTCTTCTGCTTGGGAGGCGATTCGGCTTAAACTTCCTATTCAGCCTTGGTCAAGCATAGTTTGGTATAGTAAGAATGTGCCTCGCTAGGCTTTCATTCTATGGCTAGCTGTGCTTCAGAGACTAAGTACAAAGGATAGGTTATTGAGTTGGGGGATGAATGTAGAGGATGGTTGTGTTCTCTGTAACAATGGCCAAGAGTCTCATGAACATCTATTTTTTCATTGTGTTTTTTTTCAATCAGTTTGAGGTGCTATTTGGCAACGATGTTCTATTGCTCATATCCCTTCTTCCTTATCTGATATGATTGCTTGGTATATCCAGAATGCTAAAGGGTCTGGTTTTAAATGCTAGCTTTTGAAGAGTGTGCTAACTGCTTGTGTCTACAACTTGTGGATAGAACGTAATCTACGGATTTTTCAGCACAAGTTTTCTCCTTTTGATCAAGTTATACTTAAGATTGTAACTTCTATTCGGGAATTAGTGCACTCAAAGAGGGCGGGGGGGGGGGGGGGGGGGGGGGGCGGGGGGGTTAAACAATCCCAAAAGAACATGGAGTTATGTTGTAATTGGGGGCGCTCAAATAGGATTTTTACTCCATCAGTTTTGTATAGGCAAAATCTGTAAAGATTAGGTAGTCCTTTCGGTATTTTTGGCCTTGTTTCCTTTTTTCTCTTTAGTGGTTCTCTGAGGTTTTGTCTCAGGTGCCTTAGGATTGTGTTCTTTCAGGGGTATGCCCCTTAGAGTTGTAAAATGAGTTTGCGCTTTATAAAAGGAATGTGCTTATCCAAAAAAAAACGTTGAGAAGGTAGATTTCCAAAACTCCCAATTTAAATCATGGTCTGACCAATAGGGCTGGACTCGACCGATTCCTCTTTTTACTCTCGTCACTTCACCAACGATTGGTAGGTAAGTAAAAGTCTGTCTGATCACCGACTCTCTTATTGGTTTTCAAACCCTAATTAAATACCTGTTTGATTGTGATTTTTAGTAGTAAATGTTACTAATCACTGATTTAACCATTGGAATCCAGATCTAACGATATTTTGTTGCCCGTAAATACATGTTTTTTTTCTCGGGAGAAATTGATTAGGTCAGTGAAACTAAAATTGAAGCCTTGTTTCCCATCCGGCTCGGGTTTGGGATATTTCCTTCGATTATTCTCCGTCCAAAAGCGCCGCCACCGCCCTGAACATATTCGCCGGTTCCGCTGTCATTGTGTTCGTCGCAACGAGTTTATTGCTTTAGATCTAATTTTATTTATCCAAAACAAAGGAACTAATAACGTTATATGTTCTTTTATGGAATTGATCCGCGCAACGGCCTCTCAAAAACACGTATGATATATCCATATATAATTATATATGGATATCTGTGACGTTTTTCATGCCAACAAAAGCACATATGGTTATATAGACAAATTTAGGATCTATTTTATTTTAAAATCGATACATATAATGCAATGTCTTATTCTGAACTATGAATCATACCAAATCTACACACACACACACACACACACACACACACATATATATATATATATATATATATATATGAGCTTGTGTGGATATAAAAAAATATTTCAATTTGCATAGAGAACATATAACGTTATATATGAGATTTTGTCCCGTAAAACTTCAAAAAAAAAAAAAGAACTAATAACGTTATATTTTATCTTATTAAATTGGTCCACGCAGTGGCCTATCAAAAGCACATATGAATATGTCCATATATTATCAGAAGCAAGTCGAAGAGGCCACTGCGCTAACCAATTCAATAAGAGATGGACAATGGAGCATATAACGTTATATGTGAACTTCTGTCATGTATAATATTTATTTTTCCTAGGGTAAGACATATAATATTATATCTTGTTTTTGAGATATATTAATGTTATTTATGTTGTTTTGAATATGTATATATGTAGATATAGAGGTTATGAAAATGCTATTCGGAGGCAGAAAATCACAAATTTTGAAGGATTCAATGAAGGTTTTGATGACGAAACGGTAAAAAAATGAAGATCGACCCCTTGTGGCCCCATCAACATTCAACTTGGGATTTAAGGCGCGACTGAAAACAAGGATAATGCATGGTGGCATGATATGTGAAAATATAATGTTATTTTTTGAGATATATAACATTGTTGGAAAGATATGATGTTGTTTGAGAACATATAATTTTATATGTCATGTTTTGTGAGACTTAGAGCTACAGAAGCTCAGATATAATGTTATATATTCTATTTTTTTTGTGAGATTTAGAACTATAGAAGCTCACATATAATGTTATATATTTTGTTTTATTTTTTTGTGAGATTCAGAGTTGCAGAAGCTCAAATATAATATTATATGTTCTAGGTGTTTTTTTTTTTTTTTGCGATATTTAGATATTCAAAAACTCACATATAATGTTATATGTTTTGTAAGGACCAGCATATAACGTTAAAGACTAAAAACAAGAAAAACCAAAAAGAAATGTTGCATGTTAGAAAAATTTTGCCACATAAATGTTGTATGTTAGGAAATTTTTATCACTCGTATAACGTTAAAAACTCAATACAAGACAAATAGGAAAAAACAAAAAGAGAAATTTGTCACATATATAACATTAAATGTTAAGTGTAGCGGGTTCAATAAAAAAAATCGAGAAAAATGAAAAAATACATTTTTTGTTACACATATAATGTTATATGTGGCGTGATGGCAGCGGCGATGGTGGTGGCGGCGGCGGCGGCCACGATGGCAGCGGCAGCAGTGGTGGCGGCGGCGGTGGCTTGATTGCAACAAAAACGAAAAAAAATGAAAAATATATATTTTCGTGTTAGCCAAACAAGGCCCTTGTTTCTTAGGTGGGGTATTTTTGTCATTAAAATTATTAGTGGACTTAGTAGGTTATGAAAGTTAGAAGTAGACTAGATGGGTTTGGAAAGTGCTATAATGGACTTATGATGCCTTTTCCTCTCCCAACGAATCACAGACCTTTGTGCTTTCCATGACCTCGTCACCCTCCTTCCCACTACAATGAGAAGAGATCAGAGGCACCTCCAATTCACCTGTTCGAGATCCTTCATTCTTGGGCAAAAAAATCGAAGAAAAAGGTTCTTTGCATTCCTCCTCCCAAACTTTGATTCTGTGGTTTCTCCCGTTACCAAAACATTAATCCACTCATCGATCTTGTATATGAAATTCTTGGGCGGTGTTATTTATTTGTTACTAAAGCTACAATAGTCCCTTGAAGTTACTCGATGGTTTATCCGGTTGTTAGCTTCAAGATCTCGAAATTAGTTGAAGTGTGCTCAAGTAGACCCGAACTTTCTAGTCATAGAAAAAACAAAAATGCTACACGCATAACTGTTGTGTCGGTTGTGCAATTAATTCTGGCCGTCCAGATGTGCAATTAATTGTTACTAGTCAAAATTGAAAAATAGATCTCAACCAAAATGAACGGCCGAGATTGTGCGGAGCCGTGAATAAGTTATTTCTCTCTTCTAGGAAACCATCACTTAAAGGTGGGGACACATAAGATTCCTAGAATCGAAATATAGGAAACCATCACTTACGTTAGACTAAAGGGTGTTTCCGTTAGTGAAAATTTTGTAGATTTTTATTAGTGGTTGAAAAGTTGTTAAATATTTTCGGTAGTAAATAAGTTATTGAGAAATGTCAAGTTGTTTCCGGCCGGAATGAATAAGATTTTGCTGGGCATGTGAGTGAAAAAATTGTTGAGTTGATAAAAACTTTTTTGTTAGCGGAAACAAAATGGTAAAATACTTTAAGTTTTTAGTGTTTTTTGCTAGCGAAAACGGGGCCTAAATTATTGATAGGTAAATGGAGGTAACAACAATTCGATGCATGTTTCGTTTATTTGTTCCTTTTTCCTTTATTTAATTGGCTCCTTTCAGCGTCTATATCAACAAAAATTTTCCTTTGTTGCCAATACAAAAGGTAGGGATTGCTGTGTTATCGCCGAATTATTGCGACTCCTATTTTTGCCTGCACGAGTTGTACATGATGATCATAGAGTGCAGAAAGAAGGTTATTTGTTGACGTGAAACCCTCAGAGCTTAGGGTTTTGGATAATGGAAGCTGTCCAGCAACAGAACTATTTAGGTTTAGAGAAGCTATTGAGGAGGCCAAGAACACTGTTGGTTTGACATTCGACTCATCAAATGGGTGAGCATCATAATTCTCCATTTTATCTTTCTTTATTATTATATATATATACTTTCAGGACTTATATATAGATACACACATGCATACTATACATGCACTTTGTATTTTGTGTTACTCCATCGTTTTAAAAATCCCGTAGTGATCAACTAAGTAAAAAACTTTAATATTACTAGCATGCATATATAATCTGTACTACTTTTTTTAAATGCACGAAGATGTTTCCTCCTTTTTGCTTTCCATAAATGCCCTTAACACTTGCAACTAATACCGGTCCTATCCTGCACCTCTTCCTAATAACACAATACAACGCCTCCAACCAAAACCATACAACCTGAACGACGCACCATTTTCCAACAGCTCCCAATAAGCACCCCGGCCTTCAATCCTTCTTTACAATGGTTCGCCTTGGGAAAATCGAATTCCCCCTCACGTTTATCTTTAGATTCCTCGCTACCAACATTACATCCCAAAAAAAAACCTGCAGATTAACGCTAGAAACACCTCTGAGCATCTCCCTTCGTCTTTCAAGCGCTTCAACAGTCGCCAAACACAACCACCACCCCGTCTTCCTTTGACTTTTACTCCATCTTCGTCTCCGACCTCCAATTGGATTTCAGACTGCTACTCAGACCTCGTCCTAGCGACAATCGTCGAAGAAGAGCCCGGTTTCTGTTGCCTACAATATTTAATTGCATAGTAAGTTCAATCTTTTCCATCCTCCTTTCCCCCATCTCCATAGATTGTATCCCTTAAAAAAAATGAATTGTTGATGTTATGCATACCAATTGTTCGATAGGTTTCTGAAAATCGTTGATGTTACGTACACCAATTGTTCATGTTACGCACACCAATTGTTCGATAGAATTTCTGAATTGATGAAGTTATGCACACCAATTGTTCGATGGAATTACTCAACATTTTTTGGTGTTGGATTAATGGCTTTCTTTTCCCTTGGGGCGGAGTTACCACAATCTAGACAGTTCTAGGTCCAATACGTTTTTCGGGTTTGAATTCATGTCAAGCAAGCCCGATTCTGTTGCCCCAAATTTGTAACATGTACCCATGTATTAATTCTGGTTTTAACTTTATTTGACTGTTCCTACCTTGTTTTTTTGTCCACCGTCCCGTTCTTAGGAGTGGATTTTTATTCTTGAAAAGTGAGTACCAATGTTGGGATGTTGGGTAAAGCATGTTGCTATCTAAATCTTCTTCTTCTTTCACTTTAATGTTGTACACCAACTGTTTAATCAATGTCACAACTCACACCCACCAACATAACCTCCGTTTTCAAATGTTTAACTTGACTCAATCCGTAATTACCTTGCTATGGTCCAGATAAAATATACATTGAGGGGAATATAATATCAAATGTTATCCTCCGGTCATAAAGTCAGTATCTCTTAATTAATTAGATAAAATTGATAGTGAGAAGTGACTATTAATTTTTTTTGAAACAATCACTTTTGCTTCTCAAGAAGTGCTTAAAGTAGATAATATACGATACGCACACATGAGTATTGAGTACTACAATGAACACATGTGTCCTTGTAGTGAATTTGGGCGGAATGATGAACATTGTCAACTGTGAATTTTTTTTAGGGATAGCTGCCGGAAGTTGATGTTTACATCCACCAGAAAGTAGAGATGTATGTTGCGAATGTTCACATGTCCATTTGGAGTATGGAACTAAGGAAGGATTATCTTCTTATTTAGGGAAACAAATAAGACCAAAACACTTATTCCTGAATTGTAAACAAGTAACCATTTCGAGGTCTTGGTTCTTTCTAGAAAGCCTTCACATATTGTGGAAAAGGAACATTTTCCTGACTGCCTCTTGAACACTTGTAGGTGGAGTTTATGGTTCACAAATTCTATTTGGCACTTCATGGTTATCTATTTTGGTGTGTGTGCATGTGCATGAGTTTGTTGGAAGTTAGTGTTATGGGATAATTCTGACTTGTAGGCCAAAGCTTGATACCTTACTATTTCCTGGTTGTTTTGTTTCTGCCAATGGATATCTTAGATGACATGTTGGCTGGTGAAGGATGGACTGTGTAGGATTAATTGGAATATGGAGAGAGTGATTACTATCCACTGCTTTAAAATGGGCACAGGCTTTATCTGCATGACATGAGAGAAGTAGTTGTACGTGCGGTTGTTCCCATGGATGAAGAAGGCAATACAGTTGTAAGTCCTTATAACCACATGTAGAAAGTCTACACACATACAATCTGTGCACAGATTATGCACAAATTTCATTGTGGGGCCCACCACGGGTCCCACACAAATCATCCGAGCCGTTCATTAAATGTAAAACATTTTTTCAAGGGTCCCCGTAAAAAATAATTTCAATCCGATATCTATAGGTGCTCGATCCAATCATATAACTTTTCATTATCCAGAAATCTGAATGAAAAGTTAGATGGTTGGATAAAGCACCTATAGGTATTGGATTGAGCTTATTTTTTACGGAAACCCTTGAAAAAATATTTTACATTTAATGAATGGCTCGGATGATTTGTGTGGAACCCGTGGTGGGCCCCACAACAAAATCTGTGCACAATCTGTGCACAGATTGCTGTGTGTGTAGCAAGACTGAACCACATATTGCTTCTCTTATTAACATGTGTAAGGGCGTACTGGATTCTTTGTTTTTGGAGATACATGTGGCTTTTGTAAGAAATTTGGGGTAGCTTCTATTAAGTGACACCTGTGAAGGTTTCAAAAAATTCTAAATAGTTGGGTCAATCTTTAAGACTCAGTACATGTGCAGGTGCAGTAACTTGATCAGTTTTGTTACAATTTTTTTTTAATGATGTTACATTACAATAATTAACATTGCTGGAAATATGTGACATTTCCCCATTTCATGTGAAAGTTGGAGTGAATAGATGCGTAGAACTAGAATATGAGACATGAAATTTCGAATGACTTATTGAATGACACCTTTGAAACAAAACCTTAGTCATGCCACTGCTTGTATTAGTACCACACTAATTGGAGAAAAGTAACTTTAAACCAATGGGAAGGGAAGAACTTGAGGGAACAATTTGAGTTTATTGTTCCCATACCTATGTGAGAAACAGAGTGAAAATGAGTTTATTTATTGGTATTTTGTAGGGCTCTGTTGTTCTAATATAACAAGGAACTTAATCATATTTGTTTCCCAGTGCAACTTTGGGAGAGTCTATGATTGTTATTAGTAAGGGGGATAAATAAAGGGAGAACATCATCTCTTGTCCCCCTCTCTTGAAGCCATGCACTAGAGGGAAATGACAAGATAGTATTAGTTTGCTTTGTCAAACGAATAGTTCAAATTTGTGTTAACCTCCAATTAATTAAAAGAGGTCCAATTATCTTTTGTCAAATTTGTCTTAACTCTTAACCTCCAGTTAATTAAAAAAGGTCCAATTATACACTCCTTTTGGGCTGATCGAATTTATATTAACTCTACAAATGACTTGAAGGGCTCCATTGGCTACATACCTCCAGGTTAGTTTCTTCGTCAAGAAAGTTTTTGGGGTGATCCACATGAATGTTTTTTTCTTATCTCTACATTGTTTCTTTGTCCATAGAGCTACCAAATATATACATCCTCGCATGCAAAGTACTCAATATTAAGAAGATTCCTAGATAACTTTTTGCATTTGATGAAATTCAATGCAGAATATGGTATGGGAGAGAAACCATCGATGGCTGGAGATGTGTACAGTTACGGGATCACGTTGCTCGAGCTTTTTACTGGAAAGAGCTCTAACCATGAGAGTTCCACAGCAGATTTAAGCTTGAAGAAATGGGTGCAAATGGCATTCACAACCAACGTAGATCAAGTGTTGGATCCTGGTCTGGTGCCAATCAATTGTAGTGATGTTTAGTCCATTACTTCAGAGTCATAGAGTGATTGCTCGATTGTAGTACTTGGTGTTGGTCTCGCTTACATTGTTGATTTGCCAAACGGACGCATTAGCATGAGGGATGCTAGAGGGCAGTCCCATTCCTAAAATAGGCTATAACAGGAATGCTTGATCTGTCCATCAATTTTTATATTAAGTGCTTGTGCTTGTGGTATCTGTGTTCGACTTCTACAAATTCAGAGCTCTTGTGTCATGGATCAGAATTGTTTTATTTTCCCCCAATTTTCATCTCCACTATGTATTATCAGTTGCCTAGATGTTTGCCGACACAAAAGCCAATGGCCAAGAACTTATATTTGGCCATAATATTATTACTTTCTTTTACACTAGATTCTCCTTCTAGAAGCCATATCTCATAATGCATCACAATGATTTTTGTGTAATTCTTTGGTACAATCGAGCTAGATAGCCCGTAACATGGAAGGACATATCCAAGAGGCACTCAATATCAGTTGAATCCTCCATAGCTCTTCTTGGTGTCCTTGGTGATCAATGTGTTTTTTACTACAGGCTTGGAGCTAGGATATACATTTCTCTCAAGGTTGTTCTAACACTTATGCTCTTGACACTCTACTGAATGAGAAGCATAGGTTCAATGGATACCTAGGGCCAAAACGGTCTCAAAAAATGAAAAAAACACATACCTTTGTATTTCATGGTTTCTTGTACAACATGAGAAATAACTCGTGCAACGCACGTGCAAGATTACTAGTAGTATAAAAGGCACAACAAATTAGAGAGGTCTAGTTTAGGTGTCCCGACAGTTTGCGCGTATCTCGACTTATCACGTACATTAATAAAATTATGTTCGAATCATTATGACATGATCGAGCTTCTTGATGAACTTGCAAATAAACGATTGCAATCATAAAAGTGAGTCCAAGATGGAAACCAAAGGGCTGGATTGCAATGTTGGTTCGTGGTTTTGCCTCTAACAGCGAGGACTTAATAATTTCCTAACCGTGTAGGAAAAGAAGAAACAACGTAGAATAACTTTATTATGTCGTAATAATAAAGTTTGGGGTACAAGAGAGATGGAATAACTTTATTATGTCGTAATAATAAAGTTTGGGGTACAAGAGATATAGAAACCCGAATTACTTGAAGAAGTAATTGAGTGAATGTGAGAGAACTGAGATAATTGCTTCACTGAGAAGGCTTTGGTTTTAAGCGTTGAACTTGATTGGTGTGTGAACCTTTTTTTCTTCTTGAGTTCTTGTATTTATAGGCAGAAATGATGCTCCTGATTTTGCATGTGTATTTTCCCGCCTTGCTCTTATTACGCCAAGTGTCCCATGATGTAGTTTCTCCACTTGCACATTTCGTGGGATCATGGGTGGTTATTTGGGAATTCCATATATTACCCATGTGTCACTTGATCATGAACAGTTACAGGAAGTTAAAGAAAGGCCAACCAAGATAATGGGCATTTTCTATTTCCTCTTTTCATGGGATGACAGAAACTATTAGCCATTTTTGTAAGTCAAATGGCTTTTTGCAAGATAAAAAATACTTACCCACTTTTCACTTTTTATGGGATTCATGGGTAATAGGCCATTTAATTAAATTAAATGGCCTATTATGTGTTTAACCTATAAAAACACTTAATTTACTTCCATAGGTCATGGGCCAACCATTTCTTTCTTGCAAATAGGCCCAAAAACCTCTAACCTTGTGACCAAAATAAATTAACATTAATCAAGCCCAATCAATATTGTCTTGGCCTGATAATTTTAACCCAACACATCTCTATTTTTTAGCCCAATTTAATTAATCATTAATTAAATAGCCCTCCAGCGCTAGCCCAAGATTTAGTGCCAAAAACGGGTGTAAACAATGCCCCCCCATGCCTTGATTTTTTACTTTTAGGATCAAGGCGTGTATAAAAAAGAAAACCGTTTTTGGCATCCAAACAGTCCTCTGTTGTAGCATATCTTCTTTTGTTTGCCTTGCCTATAGACTTAGTAGGCATTAGGCATTTTCTATGTTTCCTTTAGACCTTTGACAAAATTCTCTGAATTCGCACCTTTAAAGAAGTCTATCAGTAATCTTTGGATAGGCCTTTCAAAGGCCTCTCTTAGAGATAAATGTCTCATTTGGGCTTCTTAGAGTGATTTGATGATGCTCATTCCTATTTTAGAGGTGAATCTCAATACTCTCACCTTTTATCAAGCCTATTTCCAAAAATAAAGGCCTGTGTTCAGGTTTAATCGTAAAAAAAAAAAACGATTGAACCATGAAAAAGCCTAGCAAGGACTGAACCTCATATTGGAAGGACTGAGCCTCCACTTTGAGTGCTCATAATAGTGATTCAATCCTACGAAAAAGGTCTGAACCCAGGTTGAATAGGTAGCTTGTGTTCCATTAGGTATCTAGACAGACCTGGAAGCTCCTTATAAATCCAAGCGAAATAGGACTTGAACTCCTTTAAGAGCTGGATGAACTTCTCTTTCACATCATCTGCAAGAAGTTGGCTAGTATGTATAGGTCTGGGATCCTCTGAGTCTCCCAAATTAACTTCTTTCAAAGGATCTTGGACGTCAACTTTTAGATCATCTAACTTGGCTGGGGTTGTTTCAAGGTCTTCCAACCAGATTTCATCCAGATCTTTAACCAGGTTTTCATCCTCATTGATTACTTCAGCCGCACAGGCTGAATTCTTTCCTTCCTTTTGCTCTTGAATACCCATCAGCCTCCTTTCAAGCAAGTAGGCCTCGAACTTTGACAGCGTAGCATGAAGGGCCACGCTATTTTCTTCTTCTGAAAGGCTTACTAACATTGAGAAGGGCGCTTAAAAGAAGCTGTAGTCGTCCTGCTTGACTCTGTAATCATAGAACCGATCAACTCTTGAAAAAGTGCCTTCACTTCTTCTACTGACTTATTATTGTGAATAGGGGCTATCTTGTGACGGTCATACTTATCAAGACCTGCCACCTTCATTGGATCAACCCATTCATCGTATAAATGGGCCTCTACATGATTAGTAAAGGCCTGGAAAGGTCTGCGGTCAGCCCATATCATCTCCACATCGTCTTGATTCCAGAAAAATAAGACATTGGTGTAAGGTTGAGGGAACTGCTAAACAGAAATCTCTCCCCAATAGAACGTTGAAGGAAGAATGTGAATTAAGAACAAGAAGGGTGTTGTTAAGGTCTTGGATCCTACTGTTAAGTTCATGATCAGAATACCTTGACAAGCTGTCTCCTTCCCAGTGAAATCAGTCAGGGTTAAAGTGCATGAGACTAGGTCTTGATCAGTCTTCCCAAGCTTCTGCATCATAAACCTAGGAATGAGATTGGTTGCTGACCCATTGTCCACCAGGATACGATTGATTGACATCCCATCGAGGCAACCAGCGATGTACAAGGGCTTGATGTGTTTATTCATTGTGAGGCTTGGCCTTTCAAAGATCACACTAGCTGCCCGATCCTCAGTCTTTCCTTCGGTCTCGTCCTTTAGCACAATCAGTGAAGGCCCGTTCAGTCCTACAGAGAAGGACTCGTTATGAATTTCAGCTGTCTACCCCATCTCTACAACATCTCCCTCCATGTTTGTTGGAGTATTATCTCTGGCTTCCAGATCTCCTGGTAGGATCATAATCACGTTGCATTGCATATCAAGACCCTGTCCAGGCTAGAACTCTTTGGCTTGTTGATAAGCCTTGAATAGTGTAAACTTATAGACTTATCTCCTTCCATTTTGTCGTACTTGCATGCATAATTGTCCCTTTTTGTTTAAAGGTGTGTTTTTGTTGAGCAACAGTAATTGGAGTAAATATGGTCATTTCCAAGGCTTCCAATGATCCCTAGAGGAGCCCGAATGTGCTTGTTGTACGTGAGCAACCTTGAAAGGTCATTCCGGGTTTTGAACGAAGTGTCCATAGCAATGGAGGAAGACTTGGAGCAGATCGAGGGCTAAAAGCATGTAACAAAGCAAGCTGCAACTCCAAAGAGCCCTAGGATTAATCCCGCATTGCCCAGGGATCGATCCCCTAATCCAATAGCCAAATCCAGTGCTCCAGGGATCGATCCCCCTCTCACCAGGGATCGATCCCTCACTCCTGCGCGGACATTTTAGGGGCATTTTTGTAAATATTTTGTAAAAGGGGTATATATACCAACCCTTGTCCGAAATGTAGGTCACTTTTACTTTTGCACTTTCTCTCTCTATCTCCATTAATAGAGCTCCCACCTCTCTCTTCATTTATGCTTTGAGGAAGGTTTTTAAGCATGATCCATTTACTTCCGAAGCATTTCACCTTCATTAAAGTTGTAAGGAATCTCATTCTCTTTGAGGATCTTGTGTTTATTTCGTATTTAATTAATGTTTGGTATTTTCTTTATGTTTACCCTTGCTCATTTCATTTCTCCTTTCAATATGAGTGAGTAATGTAGTAAGGTTAGGTTGTGGGATGGTTAACATCCCGTAACCAAGGGTGTGGCTCGTTCTTCTCTTGTAAAATCTCATTTTTTAGCTTAAACATGGCTTAGGACTAATTTTATGTACCAAAACTTGGAGGTGTTAATCTCTTTGATCAAATGTAGGCAAGAGCTAAGCTATTTGCCACATTTGATGCTTGGAGCTATGTCCCTCTTTGTGTTTGTCAAAATGGACCAAAAGAGCCCTAGTCATGTCTAACACCTTTGTTAAGAAGAGAAGAATCGAGTTTATCCTTATGTTATGGGTGTTAATTATCCCTAAACCTAGCCTTTAGTTTAATCTCCAGTTAAAAAGCCGTAGATAGGTTAAGTAGCCAGTTAACTAAATCTTTCAGTTGGCCGTCTGTAGGCTCCCCGTTCGGCACAATCAAAGAGTCACCACCCGAATTTTTGAGATGGATGATCCGAAAAACCGAGAGTTTATTTGAGAGAAAAAAAAGGCTTTGGCCTAGCGAAAACGTCGAGATTTTGGATCCAAGAGCCACGTCACGAGCGGGGAAGGTTTTGTTGAAAAAGCACCCCGCTTGCCCGGTAAAAATCGGTCTCTACTAAACATTTCCAAAGGGGAAAATTTCATAAATCTTTTGAAAAAAAATTGGAACTCTATAATAAACAAGTAAGAAGGGAAAGGACATGGGAAAATATTTCACATTGATCGACGTGCACGTGGTGCTTACTGTACAGGAATGATAGGAATGATAACAGGAAGAAAAGAAAAGAACTACTCAACAAACTTCCTGAACTACGGCCATCCATCATACGGCATACCATAATGCTTTGCACGGCATCATAGTACACCGTACGGGGTACTCGTTCTGTTCCCCGACTGTCATCAGCATCCATGACGTCTCACGGCATATCTTAAACCACATGCGCCATTTTTTAGAAATATCAGAAGGTGTACAAACACTGGATAATCTTGGACCAATACCGTATCTTAAAGCCTTGAACATAAAACAACTTTTGATGTATTTAACCGCTTGAGATGATCAAGAAAACCTTTTTTATAGGATAAAACATGGCTTGTAGATATGGTCTTATTCTGAGAGCGCCAATGATAGACGTATCAATAACGAATACAAGCTTAACGAAGGATGGTCATGACCCAGACAGTTTGAACAAAGAAAGCAATGGCTAATCAAAAGGTCGTGCGCTCAAGCATACTTCGCCGTGTGATGCATTAAAGCGCCGCACGGCGGTGTACCTCCAACACAATGGCTGTTTTGCTTTCTGGAAATGATTTTTAAGTCAAAGCTTAACCAACAGGGGTTAGGCCTAACGGCAGAAAAGCCTCCTTAGGGTTAGGACAGAGCCTAACCCAAGGAAACTTGGTTTTTACCTTTGATCTTGAGCTTGAATGGGGGCGGACGATGATAAATGATAGCGGATGATGAATGATGTGGGTAGACGAGGTTGGATGAGAAAAGATAGGTATGGGTGTGAGTTATGGTTGGTCTTTTTGGTGGATGTGGTCTCAAAGTTAGTAAAAGACTAACTTTGATGGTGAGGGAAAAAATGGAGTAAAGTGCTTAGAGAATGTCTTTTGGGAAAAACATTCTCAAGGCTTAGAAATAGAGAGTGAGTGAAAAGGCAAGAAGAGAGAGAAATGTTGTGAAGCAAGGCCCCTTTTCCTTGAATGGAGGGGTATATTTATAGGCAAGAGCCAATGATTTTGAATTTCAAATGGTGAAGGCATTCTCTGGGCGAGCCAGAACTGCTTTTTCAACTAAGCCACTTTTGTAGCTGTGGCTCAAGTGAGCATGGCCGACAGCTTTCTGAGCCAGCCGAAACTTTACCCGAAATGCCGTGGGCTAACCTCGTGACCTCGTATAGCGTAATAAGTTTTATTATGCCACACGGTGTAAAGGTATTTCGTGTGGTATTCTAGGTTCAGTCTAGGGCTTTTGGGCTTATCTGGGTTTTTGGATTAAGGGGGTCTCTTTTGGGCTGAGGCAGTCTTTTATTCAAGCTCGCGAAAGTACCGTTTCCTTTATTTCATCATCAGAGCGTTCAAAGATCCTCCGAGGTCTGGATTGGGGTGTCTACAGTAATCCCTCTGTAACGTAACTCGGATACCATTGGTTGGTGCGAGTGACGCTTAAAGAATAGGCATCTCAATCCGTTGCTCCAAGGTCTTTAAACAGAGACAAAAACGCATGAAAACCGAAATGCAAGCAGATGACGATGGTGGTCGCGCTCGTGGAGCTGCCTACGTACCCTGTGTGTAGGGATTAAACCAACGAGTTCAATCGAGACAATGCAAGTGAAATGAGTCTCGGAGGACAAATTACAAAATCATGCAGTAAACTAGAGAAGATTGAGTGCTTGTAGTGCTGTAAGTTGCAAAAATTCGTGAAATGATTCCTCAGCGGACTAAAACGCGAAACGAGTCCTCAGAGGATTGAAACGAGTCCTCGGGGGACTAAAATTCGAAATGAGACCCTCATGGGGCAAAATTTGAGACGAGTCCTTAAAGGGCAAAATCGAGACGAGTCCTTAGGGAGCAAAATTGAGACGAGCCCCCGAAGGGCAAAAATTCAAGACGAGACCCTCAGGGGGCAAAATTTGAGACGAGCCCTCGAGGGGCAAAAATTTGAGACGAACCCTTGGGGGGCAAAATTGAGACGAGCCCTTGAAGGGCAAAAATTCAAGCCGAGACCCTCAGGGGGCAAAATTTGAGATGAGCTCTTGAAGGGCAAAATCGAGACGAGCCCTCGAAGGGCAAAAATTCGAGATGAGCCCTCAGGGGGCAAAATCGAGACGAGCCCTTAAAGGGCAAAAATTCGAGACGAGCCCTCGAAGGGCAAAAATTCGAGACGAGCCCTCAGGGAGCAAAATCGAGACGAGCCCTCAAAGGGCAAAAATTCGAGACGAGACCCTCAGGGGACAAAATTTGAGACGAGCCCTCGAAGGGCAAAAATTCGAGACGAAACCCTCAGGAGGCGAAATTTGAGACGAGCCCTTGAAAGGTAAAATCGAGACTAGCCTTTGAAGGAAAAAATCAGGACGAGACACTGAGGGGGCAAAATTTGAGACGAGCCCTTGAAGGGCAAAATCGAGATGAGCCCTCAAAGGGCAAAATCGAGATGAGACCCTCAGGGGTAAAATTTGAGACGAGCCCTTGAAGGGCGAAATCGAGACGAGCTCGAAGGGCAAAAATTCGAGACGAGACCCTCAGGGGGCGAAATTCGAGACGAGACCCTCAGGGAGCAAAATTTGAGACGAGGACACTGCGAATCCCGCAGACGTCACAGTAAACCCCGGAGGTTGAAAAATTTTGAGAAGCCCCGGAGGACGAATGCAGCGAAAAACGCATATACGGCAATTTCTCGGGGGACAAAAGATTCTACGAGTCCCAGAGGACAAAAATTAAAGAACCCTTTAATCAAAGCACAACATTCTAGTAGATTTTTCTGCAAAACGACTAGAATATTTGAGTCCCAAGGGGATTTTGGTGGCTAGGTTGAACAAGTTCTGAGAAAAAGGATGTAATCATGTAATGCCAGAATGCAGTGCGGTTGAACATTCCACTGCGCGGTGTTTCAACTTCTTGATAGGCGCGTAAATGTTCACATATGCGCCCCTTAATTTATCCTTGCTAAGTCTATTTTTATATTATTTCTTAAAGCTTAATGCTTAATTTTTGTGTTGTAGGTATTTTGGAGAATATATTGGAATACATTCCAGGTCATGGTTAGCGGTACAAGAATTGGGCCTTAAAAATGTTCCAACTGTGCACGTGATTATGAAGGCGTAATTGATAGCAGAGGAATAGAAGCTGCACATGTTTTTATGGTGGGCCCAAAAGGGCTACTTTTCAGTACATGTTATTTTGACTTTAGTCTTGGACTAAAGTAAAAGAATTAGACCTAATGGAGTAATAGACATGGCCCACAACTCAACTGAGGAGGAAAATAGGTTATAAAGGAAAGAAAGGGAAGTTGTGCAGGAATCATCATTATTCCCACGTACGAAACAGGAAAAGCAAAACAGGGAACGAAGAACGGGGCAACGGTGAGAGTTCCGAAGAAAAATACTTTTGCTTTTTCTGACTTACGTTTTTTATTCAGAGTTTATTTTTCTCTTCATGTTCTTGGAGTTTTGTTTAATTACTCGCACTCCGGTAACTCATTTCAACTTTTGTTTTTAATTAAAGTTGTTCATTGATTTTCAATTAATTGTTATCTCTCGTTTATTTTCTTTCATGCCTAAATCTAGGGTTTCCTTTGTTTATTACTTAATAATGACTGAGTAATTGTTCAGGTAGGGTCGCATGGTGATTAACACACCGTGGCCAGTCCAGGCACTGCTCTTATTTTCAAACAGTGTAAAAATGATTTAAGATTGGAAAAATACTTCCCGTGAATGAACCTGGGCATTGTCGGAGCCCATGTGAACGGGGGAATGGGGGTCCAAAATTCATTCTCCGCTGCGCATGGGTAAACAGCGACCATAGAGTCTCGCATCTTTGCGGGGTATCTTTTTTAATCTAAAATTGAACATTTTTAAGAACATCGAATGGAGCAGGTTAATCCGGACTGGTTGGGAGTGCTATGAACTTTACGACCGTACATTTCTTTTAATTATTTGAAAAGTACAATCAATTTCTAGGTTTTAGTTAATCTCCGCATAAAACGACAAAGGGTGGCTACCTAAGAGCCCGTTTAAATTATAACAACCCGAGTTTTTAGTTAGCACACATCACCGTCTTTGTGGATTCGACTCCGGACTTACCAGATATTGTGCTACGTCGGTCTCCGCCCTACTCTTGGGGCAACCCATTAATTTAGGACTAGGAAATCGTCAAGCACTTCCCATGCAACTCTTCGATTTTCGAGAATAGTCGGCTGGTTTAAGGATGGTGGTGCCTCATTCTATAAGGATGGTGGCTAACAGCCCTTTATAAGGATGGTGGTGCCTCTTTCTATGCATCACCATCAAAAACTCTACAATTCTCTCCACCTTCTTCAATCTTTTTCAAAGAATGCGTTGAATTCAATTTTCGAAATCATTCCATTGGTAGATTTCGGTCTTTTTGCACGCGTCATCGCCCTCGAGGCCGAAATGGCCTCGTACCGGGAAGAGATCGAGCAACTCAACGTGCAAATCGCGAGGTTGATTTCCACCATCCCACCCTTCGCTGTGCGGTCTCCAACCTCCAAGATTTCGCTTTCGATCAACTGGATGACAAGAATGACCCCGAATTCACACTGGGCGCGAGTCCGACGACACTGCGAAAAATTCCGAGGGGAATCCGAACGGGTCCGATGACCGTTCGGATGGAGCAAACGACGCTTTCGACGAGGAGAGCAACTAAGACGGACGACGAGGAGGAAGAAAATGAGGGGCAATAGGAGTTTTCTTGTTTCTTTATTTTCTTTTCTTTCTCTCTCTTTCTCTCTCTCTTTTGAATGTATTGAATCACCCGGGGTTACCCTGGTCTTTATGGAATGAAAAGTCCCCATTCTTACCATCTTCCTATCTGTTTTCTTTCCTCGTTACTGCACGAAGCCTCAAATACACGAAGCATCATGGTCTCAATCGCCATGAGACTGTTCTCGAAATTTGAACTGTCGAAATAAACCAAAACACCATGCGTAGCTACGGAACAACGTGCGGTGTAACAACTCCAGTTCGGGTTTCGAAAATTGAACCATCTAATAGGCACGGGGCCCAAAAGTAAATTTGAGAAACCCTAACAAGCCTTGAACAGGGTTCAGGACCCAAGAATTCTGCATGCTAGTTTGATATACCGTGCGTGTTATGAGGAAATGCCGTGTGGTGGAATGGGTTTTAAACCCGGTCCAAGTTTAGTTCCAGGCGAGCCGGTTCAAGGGAGTATATACGAGTGAGGCGTACAGAGTACGCCCCATCATTTAAACTCTCTCTCTCACGCCTTCACTCACTCTCTCTCTCTCTCGGTTCTCTCGCTGCTCTCATCTCTCTCTCTCAACGTCTCTCTCTTGGCTCTTTCTCTCGATCATCTCTATCTCGGTACTCTCCCTCTCTCAGTACTCTTTCTGCTCTCATATCTCTCTCTCAACGTCTTTCTCTCTCTCGGCTCTTTCTCTCTCTCTCGGTACTCTTTCTCTCTCTCCTATAGCGATTATGGATCATAGTGACGATATACCCGATGGTGATCAACCACCAAGGGTCGAGATTACATCACCTCCGGTCCCTCCGGAGAGCGAGGCAACGATTTGGGATGTTCTGAAGACCCTGGGGGTTTCGGTTTCGGCGGCCATGGCCAAAGAGGCCATGACCTTTGCTGCCATGGTGGGCAGCGGCGGTGGTAACAGCGGAGGGGTGGCTGACGACGGCCAAAATGCGGAGGGCTCGGGTGCAATGGAGCCAAGGGGTGAGCAGGAGGCTACGGCCCAATCAGGGGCCGATGGTGGTTTAGAGGAGAGGGCCACAGGAGCCCATGGTGGTGGTTTGGATAGGACAACAGGGGAGACGGAGGCCTCTCCCGTGAGAGAGCTTCGGGCTGACTTGGGGAAGGACCCCATTGTCGTGGAGGAGCATGAGACGCCGGCCATGATTGTTGGTAGTGGTGCAGGTGCAGGGTTGTCGCGGCTCATAGGTGTAGGGGCCTTTTTAGAGACAGCGTCCCTCGCGGACTTGGTGGGGACACTGGAGGGGTACCTGGGCTGGCAGAGGCTTTGCTCGAGTCCCGCAAGAGGGAATTACGAGCCGAGCTTGAAACTGGAGCGGCCGGGGGGCCACGGGTCGAGAAGGATGAAGTTTTGGTTCCATGGAGGACCGTGCTGGACGAGGCGACTGCGGTCCTTAGGCGGGACCTGCCTTTTACCGAGGAGTCTTACGTGCCACTTCGGCAAGCGGCGGTGCCTTCGTTGTTGGACGCTTACAGGCCAGAGAGGACTGTTTACGACAAGGCTTTAGTCCTGAGGGACCCACAGCAGCACTTGTCCTTTGACAAGATGAGGTATGCTTTGATACTCGTGTTTCAATGCAATGCACTATGCTTCTCAATTCCATGCTTTAGAACATTATGCCTGTTTATTGAATATCATCAACTTGTCGTAACAGGCGATTATGATCTCGTGCTACGGGGGCGCGGCCGATGTGCCGAAGTTTTGGGAGAGGCTCCCTGAGGCTGCAAGGGAGATGGTGAGGGAGGCAGGCTTTGGAGAGTTTGTTGGAGTGTTGACATGAGCGAGCATCGATCGCCAGGAGGTGAGGGCACTTGCCGAGAGGTGGTGGGACATGACAAATTCATTCCACTACTCTTTTGGTGAGATGATGATGACGCCCTTAGACTTTGCGGCGATCATTGGTCTGAGGGTCGGGGGTGACCCTATCCCCTACGACGCCATGGCGGGGAGAGACTCGGGTTTGCAGAGGCTTCTTTTTAGGGTATGTGCTGAGAGCAAAGAAGGGAGACACCCTCTATGCTCAACTTTTAGAGTTTTGGACAGAGCTCCTAAAGGGTAGGGTTCAGGAGGAGCAGATGGCCCGATGCTTTCTGTTGTACATGCTTGGTGCATCTCTATTTCCCAATAGATGTAACCGAGTATACTTATCGTTCCTGCTGGCCCTAAGGAATATTGGGGAGATTGCTCGTTTTGACTGGGGTGGCGCGGCTTTAGAGGCGTGCTACGCCTTCATAGGGTCTCTTTCTTGAGGAGCGGGGAAGAGCCTCGGTGGCTACTGGAGAGTTTGGGAGGTGAAAGACGCGTAAATGTTCACATTAACGCCTCCTAATTTACCTTTGCTAAGTCCGTTTATATCATTACTCAGAGTTTAATGCTTGATTTTTGTATTGTAGGTGTTTTTGAAGCTTAATATGTTAAAGCCGCGGTTAATCAAATTAAAAGAATCGTAGATTGTGCCTGGTGATTTTTCCTCCTATTGTACGTGCTATTGGAGGAGAAATGGGAAGCAAAATAATAATATTCATACATGTGACCAAAGCAATATACCAGTTTATGAAATTTTGGATGTGCACCTTGATCTCTAGATGGGCCCAATGGTACTTCACAATTGGTTTGACTAAGTGGTGGGCCAAGGGGGAAAAATTGGAGTCAACTGGGAGTAAGGAGAAAAGAAAAAGAAAATAGGCCTAAGCTAATTCTCGGCCTACGAGGGTTAGGATTAATCTATTACAGAAACTTATAAAAGGAGGGATCACGGAAAACGGCAAAAGGGGGCTGCGGAATATCTTTTTGGATGAACAGAGAACGGGGCTGCCGAGGCACACGAACGAGGGAGGTTCCGAAAAATTATTTGGCAGCTTTGATTTACGTTCTTTTCTTTCCAGAGTTTTTATTTCCTTTGAAGTTTTCAATGTTTTGTTTAATTACTCGCATGCCAGTAACTCGTATTAATTTCCGTTCTTTAATAAAGTTGTTCTTTGGTATTTTTTTGATTCATATCTTTTGTTTATTTCGTATTTAGAAGCATGTTTCAAATTAGAGTTTTTCCTATTTCATGCATAATGATTAGTGAGTAGTCATTTATGTAGGGTCGCGGGATGATTAGCACACTGTGGCCAGTTCGGGCACTACTTCTTTTTTTCAAATGATGAAAAAAGCGATTTCAGATTGAAAAATACTTCCCGTGGACGAACCCAGGCATTGTCGGAGCCCATGTGAACGGGGGAATGGGGGTCCAAAACCCATTCTTCGCTGTGCATGGGTAAACGGTGACCCTAAGGTTTCGCATCTTGCGGGGTATCTTTTCAATCCAAAATTGAACGTTTTTAAGAACACCAAATGGAGCAGGTTGATCTGGACTGGTTACGAGTGCTACGAACCCTACGACCATACCTCCTTTTAATTATCTGAAAAGTTCAATTATTTCATAACTTTAGTTAATCTCAACTAAAACGACAAGGGGTGGCTACCTCAGAGCCAGTTTTAATTAGTAACAACACGAATTTCCAGTCAGCACACATCACCATCTCTGTGGATTCGACTCTGGTCTTATCGGGTATTGTGCTACATCGGTCTCAGCCCTACGCTTGGGGCAACCCAATATTTTAGGTCTAGGAAATCGTCAAGCAGGAGGTAGAGCTCAAAACCCTACTTTTCCTTTTGGTTTGTTAGCCTTCCATCATTCTTCGTACATCTTGTGCTAACTTTTAATGCTTTGAACTTTGCAGCTTTGGACGTACGAGGTGCTAGATATGTACCCTCCCACGATGTCGTGCCCCGATGACACAATACTTCCTCGAGCCCTTCGTTGGTCGAAGGAATATTATGGGGTGAAGAAAGGAAAGGGGGACCTGAATGCATATTGATTGTACTTGGACGAGCTGCGTCCTGATCGGGTATTCGTGCTTCTTTGATTTCTTGATTCACATTCCTAATGCATTTCTTTTGAATTGATTTCCTGATGCACGCTTCTAATTACAGGTACACTGGCACATTTGGGATTGCTTTGAGATTCCATATGTGGCTTGGAGCAGGGAGGTGACAAGAGGGATAGTGCTTTTGGAGTCCCCTTACGACTGACAGTGGTATCTGGGTGACCGGGTATCATGTCAGTCGTTAAGGCTAGACACCTTCTTGGTTCCTGGACCACTCCCTTCCCTCGTGTAGAGGACGAGTGAGCTCAAGCTGGAAGAGGTTGAGCGATTTACGCAGCCGGATCCCGAGTTGGAACCGTTCTTTCAGGCAGACGCTGACTACGCCGCATACCAAGCTTAGTTCTTGATGCAGAACTTAGGGATACGCGCTGCTTGGGAGGCGACGCAGCAGACGTGGAGTGGTAAAGGTAGTAGAGGAGGAAGAAGAAGAGATGGGGGAAGAGGAGGTGGAGGTCGCGGTCATGGCGCGGACCCGAGCGGGGCCAGGTTGCCTGCATTTTTCTGGAGGTCCCACGCCCTGCAGTCGAGCCTCCAGAGGTCCTTGCTCAGGTATAACATGTTTTCCATTCGTGAATTTGCTATCGTCGTTGCTCATTCTAATTATCCCTTTCATTGCGCAGATGACCCTAGAGTATCTAGGGAGATGGCAGCGGCCATGATGGGCCTGGAGCAACTGGTGCGGCAATATGCCATGGGCCATTCCCCACCAGTACTGACTCGCATTGGAGGAACGATGGTAAACCCTTTGAATCTTAGTTGTTTACCATTACTCTTATTCACGATTATGATGCGAATGTTATATGAAGTTTGTGCTATTGCAGGCTAGAGGAGGGGCTTCGTGGGGATTACATCGGAAGTCTGTTCACATGCCAGCGCAACAGGCTTCTTCTGCTGGTTCTTGGGAGGAAAGACCATCGAAGAGGCAGCGACGTTCTAGTGGCATCGAGGAGGAGCCCATCGCTGTCTCAGACGAGACCGAGGAGCCTACAGACATTGACCTGGAGAATACTTCTGGGAGTACCGTGCCCAGGGTTACTCATACCCAAGAGGTTGTCAACTCTGAGGAGGAGGAGGAGGTCTCTAAGGAGGATGAGGACAGAAATGAGGATGAGGACTGAGTTTCCTCTTTTTGTTTTTTGCCTTTTGATGGACCCTGCGTGCTTCCTTTGTAAGGTGTCTGTTTACCTTTGGTAGATAGGATTTTGAGTATCAGGCTTGCAAGCCTTATTTTGCTATGTACTTCGACTCATGGATGCTTTTGGGTTTAAATATATACATAGAGAATGTTCTTTTATTGTTATCTTTGTCATTCAATCTCTTTCATTGCTGCTGTTTAGCGAAAATGGAATAACTAAGACACTCACCATAATGTACAACTAGCCATGGATCATAAAACTGAGTCCAACACATGGTGTACAATTGGAAATATATTGACAAGGGAATAGAAATCAAAGGAATAATCGAATGAACTTTGAAAGTGATGTTACATATGAGAATTTACACAAATGCCTTTTTCACGGGCTCGAATATGACTCTGATAGCCCTCGAAACATAATATGTGACTCAAGAGTTCGATATTATGCTTGAAATACTAAAGAAATTAAGGTTGACTTTGAAAGGTGACAACTCCGAATTTTGACTCGGGACTCGAACTGGAATTTGGACTAAGTCACTACTGACCATTGTGACATGTGTGACTTAAAGAAACGATGTGAAACGACCTGAGATGTGATTTAACATCTTGACACGGATTGAGAATGGGATTATGTCGACCTTTTGCACTATGACCTTGAATTTTAAGAGTTGACTTGAAACGAAACATCCTTGAAGTCCCAAATACTCGTTAGAGTGTGTTCTGGGGGTTGATGGTGCCCCGAGATGCCTTAAATCCATTCCATACCCTTACTGTCAAAAACTGCAGAAATGCAGACGCAGTATGCCGTGCGCTTCTTCAAAACGCCGTGCGTTATTCCTTAAGGATTCACGGGGTACCAACGTTGTACCGTGCTGATTCCTTAGTTTTGATATGCCGCGCGTCGCTCCATTATACCTTACGTGATTATTTTCTTGACAGTTTCCTTTTCGTTGTTCCCCATGGCATTTTGCACGAAAGTTGAAGTTTGACCTGTGCAAAGGCATTTCAGAGCCAATGCATGTCTGCATTGTACTTCCATGCTATGACCAAGCCTTTTCATATGCAAAACTCACGGAAAATTTTCACTTTTGAAACCCAAGGCTCTTTGAAAGTTGAAGTTGTTTCCTCCACTCTTCCTATAAATTCAAGCCTTCAACTTTAAATTCTTTCCATCCCACTCAAGTCTCACCCTTCTAAAACTCTCTCTTTCTCCCCATGGCTCTTTCACTCACCGATTTGCTCCGTCCATGGCTAGCTTCAATGGAGGGTTTCGATTGGCTCAACTTCCGACCTCATGGTTTCTATTTCATGAGGTACCTTCACAACATCCGTCTTCGTCCCAAGCTCTTGAGGGCAGCCGCGAGTTTTTGGGATCTCGAGGTCCACGTATTCCGTTTTGGCGAGCAAGAGCTTCGTCCTACCGTGGAGGAGTTTTGTGCTTAACTTGGCGGCTGCAGCTCAGGAGAAGTTATCATCCCTCTGGTGCGTGAGAGCATCCATAACGTCTTGACCGCAATCCTTGGATTGAGTAGCGGTGCTGCCCGCCACTTAGTTAGCGATGGTCAACTCAACACAATGCGACTTATCGAAATGTTCTCTCCTCCTGGTGATCTCGTGGATATAACCAACCAAACTCGGTGCATGACCACCCTTTGCATGTGCCTGCTTGTAGCCTATCTTTTGGTATCTTCCACCAATCATGTTAGCTCGGCACTGGTCAGCATGTTCAAATTGAGGCTCGAAAGGATGTGATTCCCATGGTTTTGGCCGAGACATTGATGGGTTTGGACAAAGTTTATTCTGGAGTGGTTGAGACTTTCGGGGGTGGTCCTCTCCTCTTACAGGTTGGTTTCTCACTCAGCTCTCCTTTTTCGAGTTTTCCTCACTTTCTCATTTTACCTCAACGCTCTGTTCGGCTTTCTATGGTTTCTTACTTGTTTTCTCTCTTTTGTAGATTTGGCTTTGTGATAAGGTGAACGTGTTGACCATCCCTCCTGGCAATTGGGTGTACGAGGCTAGGCTATTATCCCTATAATGCTTTGAGTTTGCGGACAGACAAGTTCCTGAGTGGGCCAACTTCTTTAGGCGTCTGCGAGCTGAGACCATTTCTTAGAGGTGTTTGTGGCTAGACCTTTCACCCATGACAGTGCATTTCATGGGCCACCAGTGGGTCGTTCTTGCTGGTTTAGAGGCTTTCACTTTCTATATTCCCTACCGGATTCAGCGCCAACTCAGCCTTAGGCAAGAGGCCCCTGCGGAAGTTGTGGTGTATGTCGTTCTGCCTCTTCTTCGCCATTCCATTCTTTGCAACTATCAGTGATTCTAGAGAACTCGTGAGGTGACCGATGCGCATCCTTACCCATCTATGGTCGTTCGCGGGAGCTAGCGGAAGTGGCTTAAGAGGGATATCGCTGTGAGGGTTGGGGCCTAAGGAAACTGACTCAATCCTACTACCCTGACCATGGAATAAATTGTGGACCCTGTTTTCATCATGTTGCACTTTTTTCTTTCGAAAGTCATGCTCAGCCTTATGTATTAGAGGCAGTTATTATAATAAAATGAGTCATGGGAGGTTTCCCCTTCCTTGATTCAGTGCTTTGAATTCTTACAACCTGGATTTTCATTTTGATTGATTGTGACCGGGCCTCAGAGCAAGGATGCTTACATATCCTTATAGCGAAGGAATCAGGTCATAACGTAGTTCAGGGTGGGGTTCGCTCTGGTTTTGACACTCTCCTTTTGCGCTCTAAATTTTGCCTAGTACCGCCCTTTCGAATTTTTGGTCTAGCGAGCTCATTCATTGCATCCCTTAATTTTTGCCTAGGATACCCTTGCGGGTTTTCAACCTAGCAGGCTTTTTGCTCTAACTTTTGCCTGGGTCTGTCTGCCCTTGCGGTTTTCAGCCCAACGAGCTTCTCTCATGGATAATAGCCCTTGAGTTGATCCAGGTTGACCAAAGTTGAAAAATCATTTCCGTCCAAGTCAATGAGCTGTGTAGCTTCTCCAGATAGGACGGTCTTGATGATGTACAGCCCGGACCACTTTGGTCGGAACTTTCCGTGTGGATTATAGACTGGTGCCCGGATTTTCTTTAAGACCATGTTGCCCTCTGCTAAGTCCCTGGGCCTCACTTTCTTATTGAACGCATGAGAAATCCTTCTCTGATACCCTTGAATATGATAGAGAGCCCTCAACCAATGTTCGTCAAACAACATGAGCTCTTCAAATCAATTGCTTAACCATTCTGCCTCCTGGACCTCGCACTCGACCATAGTTCCAAAAGACGGAACTTCCAACTTAATGAGAAGTACAGCTTCCATACCGTAGACCAAAAAGTAAGGGGTCGTCCCTGTTGGTGTACATACGGACGTGCGATACCCCCACAAAGCTAGCAGCAATTGCTCATGCCATTCTCTTGCAGACTCTATGGTCTTTTCCAAAATGGCTTTGATTATTTTATTGGCTGCTTCCATGGCTCCGTTAGTCTGTGGCTAGTAGGTTGTTGACTTGTGTACTTGGATCTAAAACTTGTCCAAAACTTCCCTGGCTCTTCCCTTGAAATGAACCCCATTGTCAGATACGACCGCCTGAGGGACTCCATATCGGTAGATGACGTTTTGCTTGATAAAGTAAGCCACTTGTACTGCAGTTAAAGTGGCATAAGAAGTAGCTTCTACCCATTTCATGAAGTAATCAACAGCCACTAAGATGAATTTATGGCCATTAGATGCTGCTGGCATGATTCTCCCGATGACGTCGATTCCCCATACCGAAAAAGACCATGGCGAGGTCATTTGATGTAGTTCAGATGGCGGGACGTGCGTGAGGTTGGCATGGATCTGGTATTTGTGACATCGTCGCACATATTCCACACATTCTGCTTCCATGGTGGACCAGAAATATCCCTGCCTGAGGATCTTCTTGGCGAGCATCATGCAGTTCATATGAGGGCCACACACACCTTCATGAATCTCCTCCATTACCCTTCTTGCTTCTGCACCATGGATGCATAACTTATGCATACCGCAGTGCGACCTTCGATATAGAATTCCACCGTAGATGATGTATTGAGCCGCCATCCTCTGAAGGGCGATCTTGTCTTTCTTGCTTGCCCCAATGGGGTATTCTCATCTTTCCACGAATCTCCAAATGTCGTAATACCAAGGGTGATCATCTTCGGGCTCGTCAATGGCCATGACATACTGGTATACCGGTGTATCCCTTTGTTCGATTATAATTGGCCTTAACTTCACACCAATGGGAATTTCAACCATGGATGCCAGTGTGGCCAAGACGTTTGCAAATTGATTCTTGAGCCTCGGTACATGAGTAAAGGTTACTTTGTTGAACTGAGGGATGAGATCCTCAAGATTTTGATGGTAAGGCTTTAGCTTTTCTTCTTTGACTTTCCAATCACCGTTGGCCTGTGAGACTACCAGGTTGGAATCTCCCACTACTTCCAATTTCTCTATACCAATTTCAATCGCTGCTGCCATACCTACAATGCAAGCCTCATACTCCGCTTGATTGTTGGTAACCTCAAAGTATATGCGAGCGGAATGTGGGATCCGTCGGGTGCTATCAACAACACGCCAATTCCAAATCCTTTCTGATTAGCTGCTCCATCGAAGTACAACTTCCAAACATCTTAAGCTAGAGTCATTATGTCTTCATCGAGAAACTTAAACTCGGCATCTTCACCTCCTTTGACTGGGCAGTCAGCCAAGAATTCAGCAACAGCTCTTCCTTTTACAGACTTCTTGGTGACATACTTTAATTCAAATTCTGCTAACATCAATAGCCATCGTGCCACCCTACCCGTGAGAGCCGGCTTCTCAAATAAGTATTTGAGAGGGTCCATTCGGGAAATCAGCCTCACTGGGTAAGCTAGCATGTAATGTCTCAACTTCTTGGAAGCCCAGACAAGTGCCCAACATGTATTCTCTAATGGAGTATAACGCTCTTCATATCCGACCATCTTTTTGCTCAGATAGTGAACAGCCCTTTCAACCCCATCATGTCCTTCCTGTGCCAACATACATCTCATGGAGGACGGAGTGACTGACAGGTATATGATCAAAGGTTTTTTCGACACAAGGGGTGTTAACACTGGTGGATTTTGTAGATAAGTTCAAATTGCTTCGAAAGCCTTCTGGCACTTACAGTCCCATTTAAACGGCACACCTTTCTTGGGCAGGCGAAAGATTGGTTCACAGGTTGAAGTTAGTTTGGTAATGAACCGACTGATAAATTGCACCTTGCTGAGAAAGCTCCTCACATCCTTTTCGGAGCGTGGCGGCTCCATTTCCAAAATAGCCTTGATTTTTGACGGGTCAACCTCGATACCCCTAGTGGTAATCATGAATCCAAGCATTTTTTCAGCCGCGACCCCGAACGTGCATTTGGCCAGGTTAAGGCGCATTCTATATTTTCTGATTCTTTCAAAGAACTTCTTGAGTGCAGGTAAGTGCCATTCTCTCTCCTATGCCTTGACAATCATGTCATCAACGTAAACCTCTACTTCCTTGGGATCATGTTGTGTAACAAGGTCGTCGGAGCCCGTTGATAAGTAGATCCTGCATTCTTTAGTTCGAAAGGCATCACTCGATAGAAATAAGTTCCCCATTTAGTGACGAACGTGGTTTTCTCCCGATCTTCTGGGGCCATGAGGATTTGATTATAACCTGAAAAGCCATCCATGAAGGAAAGCAAAGCATGTCCAGCGGTGTTGTCGACCAACACAACAATGTGTGGTAACGAGAAGTCATCTTTCGGGCTCGCTTTGTTAAGATCCCTGAAATCAACGCAGACCCTAATTCTACCTTCCTTTTTAGGGACGGGAACAATGTTTGCGACACAATGAGGGTATTCTGTTACTATTAGAAATCCTACATCGATCTGTTTGGTGACTTCTTCCTTAATCTTAAGCACCCAATCAGGTCTCATGCGCCTCAATTTTTGCTTTACAGGTTTTGCATAGGGGGGATCCGATGTTCGATTCCGGGCATATCAGCATGTGACCATGCGAAAACATCCTCGAATTCTTTTAGTAAATTTATGAGAGCTTGACACTCTTCTGCAGACAGCGCGGAACAGATCTAAATCATTCAGGGATTCCCTTTATCTCTCAAATTTATTATGACAACTTCTTCTTTTACAGGTTGAGCATGCCTCTCGTCTTCCCTTTCAACTAGGGATCGGATTTCTTTAGGGATATCCCTATCGAAATCGATCTCTTCATCATCAGGGTCGACGTCTAGCAAACACAAGGGATGACATAGCTCTAAGCATTATACGTGGCAAGTAGGCTCGCTCTTGCCTACACGAGATCAAAGAGGTTAACACCATCAAGTTTTGATAGACAAACATGAACTACCTTGATTTTCCAACTAAACATGAAGACTTATTGAGAAAAGCATGATCAATTCAAGCCATGGAGTGCTAATCACCCCATGACCAAGCCTAATTAACTACCCACTCATGCTAGGAATTGAATCAACCAAGCTAATTATGGAAAACATAACGGAATTTAAATTAAATTAGAGATTTATATAGATCAAGAGTGCAGCTACAACTTTAATGAAGAGTAAAACGACAAACTACAATTAACTAAGGAAGAAAAGTACATAGTTAACTAAGACAATGAAGAACAATAGCAAGAGTAAGCAACAAGTAAAAGAAATCTAATATAGATATGAAAAAGTGTACTCACTCTAGATATTTGTGACATAATGGGGTATTTATACGAGCTCACATTCGCCCACAAAATATCCCAAAAATGCCGTAAAAATTCGCTGCGAAGGCCCTCGGTATTGATACAAGGGTTTCTGGTATCAATACCGAACAACTTTGAACAGGATCCGTTAGGCCGCCTTAGCCACTTGATATCGATACCCAATAGCTTCGAGCCCACTAAATTTTTGCTCACAAACGGTAACGATACAGCATTACTCTATATCGATACCGCCTTCGTTTCTTCAGGCTCTTCAACTCCTGGCCTCCGGCTTGGCTTCCAAAGGTCTTGGCCACCCGACGGGTCTTCAACTCTTCGTTATCAGGCCCTAGTGGCTCCATTCTTGATCATCTTGAGTCTTTGATGCCTCTAGCTTGCTTCAAGCTTTAAAACCATCTTTATTAAGCGATTTTTTTCCTACAAAATGCAATAAACTACCTACGTGCAATATCAAAGAAAACACAAGATTTGATAAATATAAAAAGATAAAACTAAGGACTTAAGCACCAAGAATATGCATTATTTGGTGCTTATCAGAGATCAATGGAATGTTTGTCTCAAGAAAAAATTAGAAGATGCTCATTTGAAGGTCCTACACAAGTGTTTAAAGAAGAATTTTCTAAGTCTTCACAGAAAGGTCAAGTTCAAGGTTCTCACATCCATGAAAATGGCTATGAAGACTATTGCTATTGATGGTGGTGGATTTCAAGTGTCGTCGACAAATTAAAAGTCCTCATCTTAATGAAAGTTTTTAACTGCAGAGGGTTTTTTAGTACAAAATCAAGTTTAAGGGGGATGTTGGAAAAATAAACTTAATTTTAGGTAATTTTAGGGAGTTGTGGAGACACATGATACATGAATTTGTTGTGGTTCATGTATGTAATTGAAGATTCATTTGTTAGTTCAAGAGTCATTATTGTTATTCATGTATGGAGTTTAAGGGCGTTTTGATAGCAAATTTTGTTTTCGGGGGATTCGTAATGTGGTGGGATTAGGATTAGGAAAGAGATTGGTAACGAGGTGAGATTAATAATGAGGAGATGAATCTTTTATTCATGTTTATTTGGCATAGGATTAAATCATGGAATTGTTAATAACATGTTTGTTTGGGTTAGAATAGGATGGGATTAAAATATGTGTTTCGAATTTTACCCTTACAATTAGAACACCATTTTCAATTTTGACTTGAGAAAAATGTAATGACTAATAAAAAAACCATTATCTCTCTCTCACCCATTATCCTGTCTCTCTCCCCAATTATTGAAAACCAAAAAAAAACCCATATACAATCACTTTCTCCCACAAACGCCCAAACCCACCGTCTGAAAACTGATCGTCTAGAAACCCAAAAATGAACCCACTGTCTGGAAATCCAAAAATGAAGATGACAGGTTGAGAGAGAGAGAGAGAGAGAGAGAGAGAGAGGAGTCGTGGCTGCCAGAGTTGAAGTAGCTGGAATCGTTGGAGGAAGGTCGGTGGAGAACGACGAAGAAGATTCAGTTGCTGGAGCAACTCCTGCTATCGTTTAAGCCCTTAATCTGAGTCGTGGTATTGAGTTTCTGATTTTCCGGTAAGCCTGGCCAGAGAGTTTGTTCTGATTTTTCCTGTGAGCTTGTTCTGATTTTTACGGTAAGCCCAGAGACCTTGTTCAGATTTTTCCGGTGAGCTTGTTTCAATAGCTAAAAAGGGGAGGTCAAGGTATGATAAAAAGTATACATAAAGTGATTAAAAAGAGCAGGGTTGAGTAGCTAGAGTGATTGAACTACTAGAAGTAGTCGAGTGTGATAAAAGATTGTGGAATTATTTTATCACAAATTGTACTTTATCTCCTCCCTCATATCTCTCCTACTTGTTTAAGTGCCTTTGGCCCATCACAAATTTTCAATAAATGGTATCAAAGCGAAGTATGATCCGGGGATGAACGTGTTGATCAAGAGTGAATGGTCGAGTTATGCATGGAGTCATGTTTTCCCTAGTGGTCCATTGAGTGGAGGAGCCATGAATTATTGAAAAAAGGCTCATGCGAAAGCTGATAAATAGTGTGGTGGAACATGGAAGAAGTTTGTGGTGCTCTCACCCTATTGGACAATAGTGTCTGATCCGTTGAAAGGATTGAATGCCAAAAGCGATAGAATTTCATAAGGGTCTAAAAATCAAAGACATGAGTGTCTTGGAAGTGTGAAGCCCCAATATGTGGGTGGGCTTGACAATCTAAAGCCGAGAGGGTTAATTGTCGTAAGAGGAAAAAGAGAAGACACTGTGTGTTTCGGCAGCAGTTAAAGTTTATAATTAGTTGTTTTTTTGTTTCAGGGTGATTATGGCAAGCCAGGATGTAGTTGAAGTGATGGTGTCCTTCAAGATCATTTTTAAGGAGATTCTTGAGAAGCTAACCATTCAGTAGATATCAAGGCATTTTCTGGATGATCATTCTCTTCTACTTTTATAAGCATTTTAGATGGAAATTCAACCATTTCCTCACCCGTGGTTTGTTCTTCACCATTACCAATGTGTAAGAGGAAGTTGCTGAATGCTAAGTCGGATGCAGCACACATATTTTTGGTCAATTTCAATTTCTTCAACTGTGGGCATACATACGATCGCACCAAGCTTGAGTTAACAATCTCAGTTCTAGTAGCTCGCGGAACAACTGGAAGAACTTGACGGGAATCTCCACCAAACACAATTGATTTGCTACCGAATATGATATCGATACTCATAACATCTCTCAAACTTCTGTCAACAGCTTCAATTTCCCATCGCTTTGCCATAGGTGTCTCATCCCATATAATCAATTTTGCTCTCCTTAATAGCTCTGCAGTGCCACTCTGTTTAGGAATGTACATGTACAAGATTCGTTACCATTAATCGATATTTTAAATCTGGAATGTGCTGTTCTACCGCCTGGTAAAAGTGAAGCTCCTACTCCAGAGGTTGTTGTTGCTATAGCAATAAGATGTTTTAATCTAATGGTAGTAAGAAGAGCACAGTATGAATAAGTCTTACCAGTTCCCCCAGGACCATCAATGAAGAAAATGTCACTTTGGTCAGAATTTACACAATCCATTATGATATTATAAGCCGTCAATTGTTCTGCATTCAAAGTAGTTGCCGCTGAATAATCTTCTGGAGGGATTGTAACAGCTAATTCATCAAGGATTTCTCCTTTTTCAGTCAACCTACTTTCTGCCACAGTTAAATCTACGATCGGCAAATCAAAGTCTTTAACACTTCTCCCCATGCTTTCTAAGAAAAAATTCAAGCTTCTTACTGTTTTCAATACCCTCTCCTCAAACACAACGGCTTTGCCGTGGACAAAATCTTCAGACATTGCTTCGAAATGGGTATTCCATAATCTCATAACATCAACGAGCTCACAAAAAATCACTACAGTTGCAAATAGCCAACGTAATGGATTGGGCATGTGGAAGTTTGCAGCCTCACATAGACATTCTGAAATATAGTCATTTGATTTGAGCAAACCTCTCTCTTGAGCAGCCTCTTTAAAAGATGAGTATTGAACACCATTATAACTTAAAAGGTAAGCAAAAGAAGTAGGACCGCTAACATTTTTAAGAAGAAATCTCAAATAATATCTCTCACCTTCTGATGGGGTATTATGGTAGATTTGGCCTTGTGCACAAAATGTATAAATACGTTGTTATGAGGTTGCCAATTGCTTATCCAATCTCACTGCAAATGAAGTAAAAGAGAAGATACTATTATATGCTCGGATGTTTTTGCGGAATTCTTTTCCTTCCTCACATTGTGACGTGTATAATTTTGCTAATAGCTCTAGAATGCAAGGACTTGCAAGGACTACTTTACCACCATAGCAACAAAAGTTGGGGGTTTCGTACTGGAATTTCTTTGCACCGCAAAAAGAGCAAGGTGTACTCCGTCATACTTCAAATTCAGAGCGTCCAAGATCTTGGGGGAGGGTGGGCGACCCATAAAAAAGAACATAAGTATTGGCAAGTAATGTAAAATGTAAAATTTGTGAAAGGATATGCTTGGTAGCATGTTTTCTACAATAACAACATGTGCCTGGAACTGAAAAAGGTGGCGTGAAACATTGTCCATTACTATCTACGCATGTTGTTCTGTTTAGGCTAGTGGATTGCAATGCTCTTTTATCAGAGACATTTTTTTTTATATATATTTCATTTTTTCTTCAGCAGTCAATCGAGCATACCGGTCTCTCCTGTACTTTCGATAACGGGATAGGGGTTCATCTATACATAAATCAAACAAGTAACGTTCGTAAGGTTTTTTTTTTTGATAAGTCAATCAATTCAATTCACGATACCCGAAGGTAAAGGCCCGAAGGCTACAACGATTTCATCAAAGAATACATGAATATATGAACCAAAACTACTAAAACCTAGACACGAAGAACATCCACTAGGAGTCTTCTAAGCACATACTGCCGAAGGCAGACCATACATAAATGCAGGACAATGAACCCGTCTCCGATATTAGTAGTAGAGCTCAAAGGGACACTCAGCTCAAACCATAACCATAAGCATGGATGAAATCAACACCCAACCAGAACAAAAAAACTAAACAAATTGAAAACTTATTCGCCCACCTACCACGCCCACCGGATCTGGAAAACCAGACCGGTACAGTCGCCGGACCAGGGAGACCGGCCGGGAGAAACCAAGCCAAAGACAGCTGGTACTGAAACCTCCGACCATGGAGCTATTGCCAGCGAAACGCCACCCCGTAAGCTGGAGACTTATTGTCGGAGGGAGCCGAGCCACCATACTTCATCTCTCCGTCAGAGCTATCCCAAAACACCAAACCAGAGGGAGTCGGCAGAGGAGGCAAAGGCGGAGAGGTGGTGAGGAGAAGGCGGTGGCGGCGGAGAAAAGGCGGAAATGAGCTAGCTGTGGAGGAGGAGATGGTAGAGGCGAGAAGAGATTGGATCTGGTTAGGGAAGTGATTCGACGGCCGGCGAGGTGAGGAGGGGTGGCCGGCAAAGGAGGAGGGGAGGAGGTGGGGCAAGGGGCGGCAACCCCCTAACTGGTAAAGTAGAGAGAGAAAAGGAGAGAGCCTCTAGAGAGAGAAAGGAGAGAGAGAAAGGAGAGAATTCAAGAGGAGTTCCGTTCGTAAGGTAGATCAGATTGAAAATCATTAGATTTTGGCTGGGTTGTACCATTGTTTGAGTTGGCAACACTTTTAAGCTCTTGGGTCTGCCCATTTTTCTTCTGTTATAGTGGAATCAATGGTCCTTTCTCCTATCAAAGAATTAACCATTAATCATCATTTGGCAATAGGTTTATGATAAGTCAATATATTGATCAAAGCTTAAATGTTTCTTAATTGGTTTTTTTCTCACAGCCATTTTATCAAATACCTTGTCTGCGGTATTTATAATGATACCAGCCATTGCTATACCAAGAAACCACCTTGTTGGGTGAACGAAACCGAATGTATTTCGGTCTGAGAAAGGACGAATGACACAGTATTTGGAAACAAAGAACTATTTGGAATTACATTTGTGTAAGTTGTAGTGGTTGTCTTTACAACAATATGGGAACCGGGGCACTTCAAATGATTTTTCCTTGTATAATAGTATTACATTTGGTGTAAGCATTCCATCAAGAAGCACGGGAATACAACAAGAAGAAGCCCATTTGTTATCCTATCATATCAAAGGACCGGTAAAAAACATGGCAAACCACAAAACAGAGTCTAGAGTAAATTATTCAGAGTTTGGAAGATTATATTCACCTGGGAAAACTATCCCAAACCATTCTCACGGTCATAGTCATACTAGAAAATTAATTCTTTCCAGCGGCTGAATTTCAGGCAGTATGGAGGTATAGTGGGGTTTTTAATTGGCAGTAACTTTGGCTATGCAAACATTTGTGACCGTATAGACATACCGAACATGGACGAGAGAAGGAGAATGGTCTAAGTTCCCATAGGAAGCAACTTATCTGAATTCACTCATGTTAATACAACAATTTACTTTTTTTGGTACTAAGGAGGAAGTTTTTTAATCCAACTCCAGTTGAAGTTGTGTAATTCTGTCGAACAATTGGTGTGTGTTGTGCATTGATTCATTAGGAAGCAGAGTTAAATGCAGATGTGTTTATGTATGTAGTTAAAATTGTACTTACTGGGTATTTCTTTCCTTTGGCCTAATCTTAGGCGGTATGGACGAATAGTGGGGGTTTGAATTGCCATGAACTTTGGCTGGTTAACGCTTTACGGTGGCCATCCGGTGGCCGAAACTCTGGGGGTCTAGGGAAGGACGGTGGAATTTTGGTGGTTGAAGATGGGGGTGGAAGTGTGGGCGGACTGGGGTCAGGGTGAGTTTCCATTTGGAGGGCCGTTGGGATTTGGGGTGTGTTGTTTGGGAGAATGGGGAGGGAGTTGGAGGAATAAGGAGGGGTGCGTCTGTTTTTTTTTAATTTTGGGGGGGGGGGGGGAGGGAAGTTAGGAGGGGTAATTTGGGAAAGTGTAAAGTTGGCAAATAGCCGACTCTTTTATAAAAGAAGATAGATAAGAAGCATCAACAAAACCATGATCCAATATTTTTAGCTACTATCGTTCTGGATGATGGTCATGGAAAACACCGAATTTTTCGATCAAAGAAGTCAACAAAGAAAGGAGCTTGGCAAGTAGCTGCATTACTGGAAATTGAGCATTTGAAGAGGCTTTACAATATTGTGATTGAAGACGTCAGCTACAGAGAGCTTGATTACGTTAAAACAAAATCTATATCTATATCTATATAACAAGGGAGGGATATCCCAAACAGTGCCTCAAAGAATATTCTTTTCCCTCCAATCTCAACCCTTCATCATACACAATCTAATGGTTCAAAATTATCTCTCTCACAAACTAACTTTTAGTGGCATTTTGGTAAATACACTGAATTTGCAATGGCAAAAATCGAGACACGTCACACCCCATCTTAGCCGAACCAGGTATGAAATCTTACGTCTAAAATATCTCTCTCTCTCTCATCCCCTCCATCTCAGGACCTCCATCTCTGGGGATGGTCCTCATCGCCGAACCCTTCTTTGGTGAACAACCCACCGAAGTTGGACACCACGACCCAAATCGCCGCGAATGACCTCGGCAGGTAATCCGATTCTTGATTTCCAGCCCACCTAATCTTCAATTTTCTTGCCCTGTGTATGATTTGAACCCATCTAATTTGTACTTTAAGGCAAAATCAGAATGGATTTTAATGGGTTTCATACCCTGATTAGGTTTTTCTTTTTTTGTTCTCCCATTTTGGTATTTATCAAAATTGAATATTTCATTGTGGAAACAGGATCGATCCCATTAAAGGGTATAGACTCGGAAAAGTGGACTCAACATAAACCCAGTTAGGTGTATGGTAAGTATCTTTTTTTGTTATAAACATAACAAGCATTAACCCCCAAACTGAGTCTTTTTTTCACTCTCACCAGTAATCGTGCAAATCAAGGTATCTCAGGACCTCCATCTCTGGGGATGGTCCTCATTGCTGAACCCTTTTTTGGCGAGCAACCCACCGAAGTTGGACACCACGAATGACCTCGGCAGGTAATCGGAATCTTGATTTCCAACCCACCTAATCTTTGATTTTCTTGCCCTGTGTATGATTTTGAACCCATCTAATTTGTGTTATTGTATTTTGTATGCTATTCAGGTGTATTTTGTGTATCATAACGGAAAACTAGAAGGTATTTTCTTTCCTCTTTTATTTTCTTAGTTTGCTGCATTTTAGTTCTATATAAATTTTTGCTTGAGTAATCAATTTTGTTCATTGTTTAGCAACCCTTAACCAGTACAACGAAAGGCCAAGTATGGCCAAACAACCACTACAGCTAACAAAAGGGGCCAATTGACAGGGATTTATTTACTTTCCTTTATTTTTGGTTAAATTGGGGATGACTTAAGGGACGGGAAACAGGTAGTAATTTTGGGCTCATTAAAGTTGTTCTACGTTTCCATGACTGCTTATTGTGTTTGTATTGAATCAGTAGTTTTGATTGCCACATGAAGCCTATAATTTTGCACTTGGATTGTTAAGGAAAAAACCGAAATAAAAAAAAAAAAACCCAAAAAAACCGAAATCAAGCAAGAGGAATTATGTCAAAAATTTTCAAGCTTTCTTTGTTAGGAAAATGCTATGGCTATTAATTTCTTTCCTGAATGTAGATCGATAATCTCCTTATGAGGTTGTTCATGGACTATTTGTGTGTGTGATTATTGGCAAGTGTTTACTACAAAACTCTTTTTTTGTTTTGCTTTTGAATTAATTCTCTCTGTTGCATGAGTGTTACTAATTACTAGATGAGTGGGAATTTTAACAAGCCATGGGAATATAGAGAGGGAATTAATGCAAATCTGATGGCCATAATCCACTTTTATGGGTAGGAGTTGGATAGGGGTGGGTATGTCATTTGCAGTCAGATTTCAGTCCTTCAAAGTTGAACCATTTTCAGAATTTCAATACAAACATTGTGGCCATGGTCTCCTCCATTTCGAACTGGTTTTGAGGAATGGTTCGATCCTAATGCGATCTTTCTTGAAGCTATAGAGAGTTTCTGGAAGTTTCTTTGTAGATTCACGATTATGATGCAATCTAACAGAGGTCTAACGTTGCCGGTTTGTATATATAATATATATATACACACACTTGGATCAGTGACGGGGATTTGAGGTTTAATGGTGTTTCATGAATTGTTTGATTGATGTCTTGTTATATTCATGTTGTTAGCCTTCCGCTTGTGTTGGCTCCTTCCCAATTGGTTTCTTGTATCTTCTCATGGGTTTGGGCTGCATATGATTTGTCCAAATTAATCATGTGTGTTAATATAGTTGAGATGTGTATGTGCAAGGTCTCAGTTGTGATGCTATCATGCCTTATATTCTGTTAATCTTTGTACTTGTTTGGTCATAAAAACACGAAATGATCTCATCTTAAAAAAAAAAAATGGTAGAGAAGGAAGAGGTGGCAGACCTAGTAAAGACTAGAATAACTTTTTGGATCAAAGGGAAATGTGATCTCTGGGATCCATCGAAGATTTCAAGAGGTGTCTAAAAGTAACTCTACTTATAAACCCATCCACAATTTATTCACTACCAGATTTGTCATTTTTTAACAACTTATTCACTACCAGAAATACCTAACAACTTGATTGCTAAAAAAAACCTCAACTTACCCACTACCAGAAACGCCCCCTAGTAGGGCCGGCTTAGAAGGATTAGCATATAAAGGTCTTCACTTCTTTGACTTGTTTTGTCCATCGATCCAATGTCTTATTGGATATTGGGGGCTTTTCTTCTGCTTTTGTTTTTTTTTCTTTTCTCGGCGAATGAACATTTTATATAAAAACTCGAAGGTAGTACATTGAGGGAATAGTAGAACTAAAAAGGACATGAGCAACAGGACTACTCATAAAAAAAGGAACACCCATACAAACAGAGAACTTCCTACAAAAAATTGGGAGCTTTCCACCCAAGAACTACAAAGTCACAATCATAATTTCACCCTTCGAATCCCATCTAAAAACACCTTAAAATCCTCTACCGTGTAAATTTTGATGTCAAACTTAGCCTTCATGCACATAGCCACTCTTGCTTGGATCAAATCTACCACTGTGTTCACTCCTGTTGTTGCATTGTTGAAAATAACATCATTCCTTGTGATCGAGCCAAATGGACCAAGTTGTTGCAAAGAACTGGCTTCCGAGCAATGTTTTGTTGGGAAAATTTCGGCATAACATATAATTCCAAAGAACAATTTCATTAATATTGTAACAGTTACATAATCGAAACAAAAATACAAATGCAGAGCAGAATAAAACAGTCGAGATATAAACTGAATTTCCAGGAAAAAAATCAAACCGAGTCCTGTGTGATACCACAGTCTCCTTAAGAAAGATTCGCCGCCTACCGTCGGTGTTGTAGGTTCTTGTTCGGCGTCTTCCTCCCAGGGTTAACTCGGTTAAACCGTAAGCCGTCGGAACACCGCCGTCAACCGCCTTGGCGAACTGCCTACGGCCTGCCTCGCTCTCTCTCAAGAATTTCAGAGTGTGCTAGAATATTGTGAGTTTGCTGGTGACTTCTCCAAAACGTGAGCCTCCTTTTATAGGCAAAGGAGGTGTAATGCTGCCATTAACATGCCAATGAATTCTGCCAATGAATAGAGAGGTTACAGAATCAATTCTCCAATGAATTCTGCCTAATCAAATCTGCCAATGAATAGGGAGGTAACGGGATTTGAATTCTTCATGGGCAGGGGTTACGGGAGTTACGAAATCCCACACATCAATACGTCTGTTGATTATGGGGCGTCCAGATACAACGAACCCGGTACATGCTCGGTTGCCTCGAGAGACCTTCCGGTAGCCCCGATTTCATTCATCTGAAATTCCGTAAAATTTCCTACATGTTTCTCCAGATTTCCATATTTATTATCCATCCACCAATCATTATCCATCCACCAATCAGCTAAATTCCTCAAATTTGGTGGACAAACCCAAGTAACATACCACCAATTCATAATCAGGGACTAAACTTCCCAAGAAAAGCGGCAGTGTATCAACAGATGATTAGGGGTTTTCACTTCCTCCAAACAAAGAGGGCACAAAGTCTCCTGGGTCCCTTGAATGATATTTCTTCTACGTAAAATAGACCTTGCAGCCACCCTGTTTTGAATCGCCATTCAGTCTTTGGAGAAGTGAGATTTTTCCACAAAGGGCCCACAATAGAGTCAACTCCTACTTCTGCTTTTGTTTTTACTTTGTGGTTGGGTTAGCCTTCCTTATTGTGAAGCTTCATCATCCCTACGTCATTGTACCCTTTTGAGTTTTAATAAAATATTATTTTGCCGATAAAATGAGTATATTTTATGTTCTACCAAAAACAAAAAAGATAACAAAATCCGGATGCCATAGGGTACAAAGGGTGATGTTTGGACTTTATACAAAATATAGTGCAAGGAATTCACAAATGAAAAATGGCCTTCCATTTTTGGATGATCGATTAATTATAGGATGAGTCAGAAGTGGCTCTTCATTTTAAATGATCCAAATGCGTGAAAGTTTGAGGGCGGGTGATGATTCTATAAAATGAAGAACTAAGTTCACTTCGAGATAACAGACTCGGATCGTCCCAGGGAAGTGGAAATCTGCGGCTGCAAGTGGGGTTGATTTCGTTGTTGGGTTTCAATTTTGTTTGGGTGTTCTTTTTCGTTTTCGCATTCAACCTTTGATTGAATTCCCCTTCCCTTCCCCCAATTTGATGTATCCATTGTCAAATTTCTTAATAAACCTTTTGCCTATAATTTTTGTAAAAGGAGAAGAAGAAGTTCACTTGGACATACTTTCAGAGGGTGAAAGCACCAGAACACAAGAAAAATGGAAGGTTGGAGAAAAAGAGCCCGAATTGAGCTTCAAAACATGTTTTTTGTTCATATAAACAAAAATAATTTATTCCCTTGCGTAGAGAAAATATGATCAAGGCTCAAGCTACTCCATTTTTTAAGAGAGAGATGTTCTATTCTACGAGACAAACGACATGAACAGCTCGGATTACCCAGGTCAACTCGAATTGGGCTCACATAATCAAAGTTTGACAGAATATGAAAGGATGGAGTATGGAGGGGAGCTCATTCCTTAAATGGTGACACTTTCCTAGCACTGCAAACGAGCTGAGTGAAGCAAATCTTTGAAGTGTTCAAACTCGGTTGCTTAAAACTAGTCTAGCTCGAGCTCTATTTAGTATCGAGGTGTTCGAACTCGGTTCGTTTACTAGGAAAGCCAATCGAACTATTATAAACGAGCCGAGTTATTTACCAACTCGAGCTTGAGTTGTTTGCTAACTAGCTGAACCTAGCGCAAGCTACTCGTGTACAACTCGATTGGTTTGGCCAAATGATCTTGGTTTGAGGCTTATGTGTTTGTTTTATTTTAAAGTTTTGGGTTTGATTTTTCTTACCAACAACTTTTGGAGCTAGTTCACCCCTACACGTAAACATATGAAACAACTTTGGAAGGAACTGTAAGAATTGGTGTGATGTGCGCATAAAGTGACTCTGAACACTCTCTGCATTATCTTAAAAAAAACTCAACATTTTATCGGAAGTAATAGTACTACTAATATGCATAGTAGTATGTGAACTCAAGACCGCCGCATTTGGAATTTTATCAATATCATGAGTGGCCGCCGCATTTGGAATTTTCGTACTCCAATTATATTGATTAATTTGACAGTACGGTACGTAGGAAATAGCCGGTCACAAGGACGTGCATGTGCTTGAATTTATGGTATCATTCAACACGTTATGCATAAGTACACGTGACGTGGGTCCATGGGTGGCCAGTGGGGACAAATAAGCCACATTGGCTTATTTTTTGTCCTTATTCAAATTTTTTCCGTATTACTTGGCTTATCATCAATTTTTTGAAAATTATTGCTTCGTCATGACGAGAGGAATTTAAAAAGTAAAAAATTTTGATCAAAACCTAATTTTTTTGAATAAAGACAAAAAATAAGCCAATTTTTCGTCTTTATTCAAAAAAAAATTGATTTCGATCAAAGTTTTTTACTTTTTAGATTCCTCTTATCATGAGGATGCAATAATCCCTAAAAAATTGATCATAAGCCAAGTGATACGAAAAAAATTTGAATAAGGACAAAAAATAAGCCACTGTGGCTTATTTGTCCGAACAGGCTGTACTGTCTGGTTTGGTGTTCTTTGCAGTGTTATCAACACCGTACCGTATTGGCTGGTACGTACCGTTTTTACACATAACCGGTATCCTAACCCCCAATACCGTTCCGGACCAAATACCGGTCCTTACCGCCCAATACCGGTCATCTCGAAAAATACCGGCCGAAACAACCTTACCGGAATTTCCGGCCGGTATTCTGCAAGGCATAAGGATGTTTCACGCGCAGGAAAGCTACATTCTTTTTTTTTTTGGGGGTTCGATCGGAATTTCGAAGCTACATTCTTTTTGCATACACATCGATTCGTTGCAGAACCTGTCTCCTTTTTATTTGAATGACAATTTTGACCTTTCTCTCTCCCCCAGCATTCTGCCTCTTCTCGCCCCCATTTGAACAGTTGTACCCATCTCCTTCAAAAACCTAACCCAGAACTCCATGAGTCATGGCCAACGATTATAAAGAAAAAAGAACACCAGGACCCATCTTACCAATTTTATAACTATGGGGACCACCAATTAGAACCTGCCATAGGAAATGGCCAATTAGATGGTCCTTACGAAGAAGTCGTTTATATATTGATAAATATAATAAAAAATTAAATGATTTACTAATTTTTAATTTATTTGAATCGGTACGAAAATCTTATTTTTCTGATCATTTTATTCTAGAGGGTCATAATTAATTTTTATTTCTAAAACTCTCATAATCAAGTTTTTACTCTACAGGATCCCAAATAAAGAATATATAATTATAAGAACCCTAAAGATAAAAAATAATTATGACATTTAAGAATAATATGATCAGAAAAATAAGGTTTTCACATTAGTTTAAATGAATTGAAAATTAGAGCACTTAATTTTTTAAACTATTTATATATTAAAAAATATGGTTACAAAAATTTGGGACTCTATAAAACAGAAATTTGATAATAAGAGCTCTAGAAACAAAAATTAATTATGACCCTTTTAGAATAAAATTATCAGAGAAATAAATTTTTTGCACTGATTCAAACAGATTGAAAATTAAAAGTTCAATCTGTAAAAGTTCCGATGGACTGTTGATAGCGCTTATCCCATTCCAGAAATCTTCTTAAAAAATAAGTAGTTTATTTCATATTTTAAATTAAAAATTAATGTAAATGAAAAATATTTTTTCTATTTTTTTGCACCATGTAAAAGATCTCAATGAGATCTATCAAATAAGATCCATATTTGTAAAAAAATTATTTGTATAAACATATAATTTTTGAGCTATTATCGAATAAATCAGGAAACGGGCGACGATTTGGCACCAGATATCTGGAGGTGTCGAAAGAGCAGCTGTGAGAAGCGGAAAAACCATTCCAAAAGAGGATGGCAGCGTTCACATACAGGAACGACACCCTCTACCGCATAGCTCATGGGATGAGAAAGACTCAATATTTGCGGTGCTTGTCCTTACCCGAGGCCCAAAGGATCATGTACGAGGTGCACGCCGGAGAATGCGGAGCGCACCAAGCTGGTCCGAAAATGCGAATGAAGATCCGGAGTACTCCGGGGTATAAACCAGGGCAACAAATGTTGAGCATACGACGATGCCGCCGGTTTTCATGTCATGGAAGTCCCCGGCAGAGGAAAGGGTTATCTGCTTAGTTCACCTCACAAGGAGACCTGACCTTGCTTAGGAGTCACTTCATGGGCTTCCCCTCCCTTTTCCGAGCTTGGGAGTCAAGTTTCTAATGTTAAAATTGCCTTTTTAAAAAATAATTATTTATTTGGATTTATGGAATGGGCTTGCCCTATAGAGGTTTTTATTTTTGCTTCTTGTAAAAATTTGAGTTGCTTGAGACGTACTGGAGATGAAAAAAGGAAGAGGTTAAATTTGTAATTGAACTTTTAAAAGTTCAGACTTCTAAACACTGCAGTTGCAAGTCTGAACTCTGCAGTTGCAGAGGTAGGTATTATGGTGCAGGGGCCCACACAAGAGGTGCAACATTGCACCGGTTAGTCTAACTGTTGGAAACCATTCAATTTCATGATCTAATGAGGCTGCTCCTGAAATGTGTTTTAGTCTAATTGTTGGAAACCATTCAATTTCCATTAAATGTAATTTTCTTTTCTTTTCCTTCGGGCCTAGGCCTATACAGTATATCTTTCTCAGTGGTCTATATTTGGTCTCTCCTCGATGTACCATTTGTCAAGCTATTAATAAAATTTTGTTGCCTATCAAAAAAAAAAAAAACATTGCACCGATCATTCGCCATAGTATATTACGAGCGTCATTCATTGCGTGAGAGAGATGTATACATATGATTAATTTGTTCATCAAGGCAGCTTACGGTAATGTTTCGTAGGCTATGGTTTTAGTCGAATTATCTTGGGAGATAGGCAATGATGTAACTTCAAACACCCTCGGTTGGCGGCGAATCTATTTTAAGAGAAATCTGTGTGAAATACAGTTCGGTTCGCTTATCAGTTTATCCCAATTTGTTGTAGCTGGTTATTCATTTTGTATAATCCATGAAATTGTAATATGGCTTTTGCCGATTGCATTTCTTTGTAACAGGTACTACGATTATATTCATTGTAAACGAGCCAAATTGAGCCGAGCCGAGCCGAGCCGAGCCGAAGAATGTTCAGGTTTGTAGATATGTGCAATGAATAATAAGAGGTATACATATCTTGGCGGGAAAGTAAAAATAGTGAATAAATGAAATATTAGCTATATACAGACGATTTGGTATTTGAATATGAAACCAAAGATTTCGTATTTGAATTTTCATTTTTGAAGAAGGGACAAATTGTACGAGGAAGCCTACATATTTCGAAACATGGGAATCAAAAATCAAACCTATGTCTATTCAAAAGAAAAAAAAATCCAAACCGGTGAGCCGTCACTTTCTGTTCTTGACTGACTAGTATGATCATATACTACATCGTACAATTAATTAAGGAAGCCTGCATATTTAGACGGCTAGACCACGTTTATGCACATGTCTAAATGCATGGTACCGGTTGAACTCCCACTAAATATACAGTACGTTTTTTTCTTTTTTAAGAACGGATTTAAGTATATTACAAAAGAGCCGTTGTTTGAGCTTGGCTTATTTGAAATTCAGAGACTCGAACTTTGCTCGAGCTCAAATTAAGCCCTAGTATTAATCTACTTCAAATTTCAGCTTGATTAGTATTTTGACAGCTTGAGCTTGGTTCAACTATATCAAATGATCTAATGAACCAAACTTATTTACATGCAAGGATAGAGTCAGAGGGCGGCTAGTAGGGCTGTCACCTCCCCTATAATTTTTAAAAATCCTACTTTTACATTTAAAATAAAATTATCATCCATTTTTTTTATTATGTATATTTGTTCTTCCTACACAAATAAATTCGAACTCCGTCTCTGTTTACATGAGTCGAGCTAGAGTTAGCTCCTGGTTGGCTCATTTCCTAAACTGAGCCAGAAATTATGTTCAAGCTCGGGTCATATGTTAAGAGAACCAAGTTCATCAAGGCCCTTAACGAATCAAGCCTCGAATTGCTAATTGGTTCATTTTCAGTCTTATATGGATCAAGTATATGGATCAAGTCATTGTCAATGCACAACTCTAATAAACATCCCTAGCCAGCTATAAATAGCATGTTGGGTTCTCGTGATTCCAAACCATCCATATATTAAACATCCCCAGTTTTCTTTCTCTCCCGATACTATGGAATCCTCACCATTTTCCATTGAAACTCTAGTTAAGAAGGTCAGGGAAGAGATTTTCTCAACCTTCGATGTTTACAACTCATTTGTTTCCGTGTCTGCGTATGATACTGCATGGCTGGCCATGATTCCAGCTGAAAACCCTAATAAGTTCGAGCAATGCTGCGGCCCTATGTTCAAGGGTTGCTTGGAATGGGTTTTGAATAACCAGAAAGAAGAAGGGTTTTGGGGGGAGAGAGATATGAATGGTCTTCCTACCATTGATACCCTTCCTTCGACTCTAGCTTGTATTGTTGCACTCAAAAAGTGGAACCTTGGAGATACAAATATAAACAAAGGTACAATCAATTAATGAAGTACAAAGAAAATTTTAGCCTAGCTGGAATTGTCATGCATGCAAAATAAAGCGATTTTTAAAAAAAACAAAATAATACTCCCTCAGATGTACACTTTCGAGTATTAGTAGAAATAAAATTTCTTTACCGATAAAAAAAATAATACTCCCTCCGTCCCAATTTAATAGTCTCTTTTTACATGAACATGTCATTGTTTTTCTCATGCTAGGGTTAGCGTTTGTTCGTGAAAATTTGGAGACGCTTCTAAAAGAAAGACATCACAGTCTTCCTCGTTGGTTTACAATTGTTTTCCCTGCAATGGTTGAATTAGCCCAAGCCACAGGTTTAGGTGTTGCCGATGAGGTAAAAGGAGTACTCGCAGATGTTCTACTCAAGAGGGAACAATTTCTTGAAACGTAAGTTTTATTCACATGTAGATAATTTCTTATTTTGTGCATTAGTAAAATAAATATGGCTATGGAAAAACTATAATGAAAGCAGGAACGTGACGTGCACATCTCAAAGGTGATGCTCGAGCAGTAGAATAGCTATTCCATGTTAAAAGTAATTAACATAAAAGCACGCATTTGTAGGGAAGGAGACGTAAATGATTACCAGTGCTATCCTCCATTACTGTCGTTCCTAGAAGCTTTACCATCCACACGTAACATCGATAGAGAAATCATACTAAAGAGCTTGAACCAGGATGGCTCTTTGTTTCACTCGCCCTCTGCAACAGCTTATGCTTTCATGGCTACAGGAGAGAGAAAGTGCAAAGAATACCTCGAGAGACTTGTTCGAAGATGTCCTCGCGGAGGTTGGTTTTTTATAATTTGAAGAAGAAAATGATAAAATTAAAGGAGTATAAATGTTAAAAGAGAGCAGGGGTGGAGTCAGAACTTCTGTCAACCGATATCATGTTGTTTTTTATTTTTTGAAACGGCAAATAAATTCAAACTCGACAAATGGGTACATTCGAGTAATAAGAAAGAGAAAGAGGAAAACCCAAGCTCCATGAAATAACACAAGAGCAAGAGGAATCCCAGAAAAGAGAAAATCCAATGAATGGTTTTTTCCTTTCAATGATGCTTTCCCTCTCCTTCTTAATGTACCTATTATCGAGTTTCTAATAATAATAAAAATTTGCCTATCAAAAAAAAAAAATCCGGATAAGCCTATGAGTGAAAAAAACCGGTGTAGGGTTTGGGGTTGTAGTTTTGGTGCTGATATAGGGTAGTTTTTTTTTTTTTTTTTGAACCGGAATATATATAGGGTGGTTGGGTTGAAAATCCTTTAATTTCTCGTACATATATGTGGCCTTAAAATGACACATACACACACATATATGACATTGTAAATAATTTAATCTTTTGTATATTTTGGGTGCAGTTCCACCAATGTATCCAATGGATGAAGAGCTCATAAAGCTTAGTTTGGTAAATCAAGTTACGAGGTTAGGATTGGCTGAGCATTTTAGTGGAGAGATTGAAGTGATTTTGTCAGAGGCTTACAGGTAATTAATAATAATTATACTTACTTTTTACTCTTTCGAGTGAAAATTCCTATTAAGAATCTTCCAAATTAATTATTGTCATGAACGTGACATTGCTATCTCTCTCTTCTTCTTCTTTTAAATTTTGGTTGAAATATTTTAGGAGTTACAAGAGGCCACAAACAAGAGTGGATAATTTGAAACCAGCAAAGTTATACAAAGACTCTTTAGCCTTCCGGCTCTTGCGGATGCATGGCTACGATATAACTCCACGTACTCTCTCTCTCTCTCTCTCAATTTTTTTTTTTCAGTAAAAGAAAATTTTACTAAGATCCATCGAGGAGCAAATATAAGGAATAAACTGCTATATAAATCCCTCAAAGATCCAACCAAAAACAAAGTGTGATGAGTGGCATAAAGTTAGTACTTGCATAAATATGGCCACGACAGTATTGCTTTATTTTCTCTATGATATAGGTATACGATATTTCTATACGTATTTATGTAGTAAGGGTAATGCTTTTGCAGGGAGCTTCTGTTGGTTTGTGCATGATGAAGAAATCTTGGCTCATATAGAAAGAAACAGTGGATATTTCATGAGTGCAATGCTCAACATTTACAGAGCTACAGATCTTATGTTTTCAGGAGAAAATGAACTGAAGGAGGCAAGATCATTTGCAAGGAAATTGCTTGAGAAAAACATGAGGACGAGATGTGAAGAAGATGGTCTTCTAGAGATGCCAAGCTTTCATGAAGTGGTAATTATTCGCTTGCCCTTCCTGTGTTGACCCAAACTTTTTTTAGATTAAACAACAAACCAAGTACTTGATAGAAAGAAAAAAAAAATTAAATTAAATGCAAGGCTTTCAATATCTTTTACTGCCTTTTTCTTCATCTTATATGAACTTTTTTTTTTCACTTTTTATCCAAATTTTTATATGCTTAAATTTTAATACTTCTTGTTGAAATGACTGATCAAAATCCAAAAAATTTTGAGAAACGACAAATAATTTTTTGACACGCTAATTACACCCCCTGGTGTTTGCCTTATTGACATAACATGTGATAGTATTATCCAAAAGTGTCCTATATTAACAAATTCACCTTTTTTTATTATAAATAAATAATAAAAAGCTTTCAATTCTGACCCCAAAAAAAGTTCTTTTGAGTAGTAAAAATAAAAAGTTATTTATAAATTTTACAATATATTTTTTTTTATCAAAACAGCTCCTATGATGGGTAAAAAAAAGTCATTTTGATTCACACAATATAAGACTTGATAGTTTTTTTTTTTTTTACTTTATATTATCATCAATGGTGAATTTTTAGACATAAGTTACTTTTGACTGATTGGATGACGTATTTGGACAAATAATTGTTTCTTGGGATGTCGTTGGTGAAACGCACATAGAAACTAATGAGGGTTATTTCTCATGTGTGAGTAGGGTATTTGTCATCAAGGCAAACTGTCGTTGAAAGTTACCCCCAATCAAAATGTCAAATTACTGCTCTTTGTCTGTACATAAATTAAATTCTATCTAGGTAAATACTGTAGAATGCCCTAGCAAATATTCCACTGAGACAAGCAAATCTCTGTGGTCCAGGACTTGAAAATTAAAAATTCCAAAGTCAATGAATTTCAAAAAAAAAAAAAAAAACAATTCATATAAGACAGACTGCGCCTATCAAATGGAAATCATGACCGACCCCAGACTTGAATAATTTTCCAAGTCAATGAATCCAAACAAAAAAAAATGGGCCATGTAAGAAAGACTGTGCCCATCGGAAGGAATGACGAAGCAAAAAGGCCTTTTGCACCTTTGTGTGAAGTAAAACCGTGTGTGGCCATTGAACAGGTTGAGCATGAGTTAAGTCTTCCATGGATTGCTCGATTGGATCATCTTGACCATAGATTTTGGATTGAAGCAAATGATCATGTCGATGCTCTTTGGATTGCAAAGGCCTCCTTCTATAGGTATTTTTCAATTGAAATTCACTGAAGCTCGTTATTAGGAGAGATTATTCAATGCTCCAAGAGGCATGCTCCACGAATACTTGATAATAATATTATTGTGTGGGGTCCATTCAATAGTTCTATACAAATTTGTCACTATCGAGTATTTTTTTGGGCACTAGAAAACTTGATCGCCAAACTCTGCCCTTTAAATAGTCTTTCATCCCTAAATAAGTGTCCGGCCTGTAAACCTAAGCCTTTAAAATAATGCATTTGTTTTGTTAAAAAAATCAAATTTTTTTTCATAAATCAATGGATAGTAATGAGTTATTGTAAGTTGCAAAAAAGATTGATGCTATATTTGAATGAGTTTTTGAGAAATTTTTTATGAGAGTAATGATTAGAAGTAAAGACAATGAGTTGAGAGAAATAGAGAGAGAAATGAGAATAATGGTTGGAGATATGGGTAATGAGTGGAAAGTAATGATTGAAAGTAGGAGTAATACGTGTTTTTTGAGTTTGGAAATTTTTTTCCAAATCTTAATCCATACAAGGCATGAATCTTTTAATGGAAAAAATGCATATTTTGTAAGGCCTAGATTTGCAGGCTGGACAATTATTAGGAACGGAGGGAGTATTAAGGAAAATATATGTGCTTTATAGCCGAAGCTAACTGTTGTGCCTGTTTTTGAGTCATGGTTCAAGAGCAGTTAATAATTTTTCCTGTTGTTATGGTAAAATGTCATAAAAAATACACTTCTAACATCCAATGAAAACATATAAAAAAATACTAGGTTATCATGTCTTCATAATGACAAGCTAATGAAACTAGCTGTGGAGAACTACAAGCTTCGGCAATCGATCTATCAACGAGAACTCGAAGAAGTGACAAGGTATGCATGTTTTCTAAACATTAATTCACTAACTTCCCTTAATTCCCGCTGACTATAAAATATGCACCCCTAAAAAAAAAAAATTCAATTTTCCCTTGGTAATCTCATTTTAATATTCTAATTTCTATGGGTCATCGGTATGTACGCATAGATGGTCCAAGGAGTGGGGGCTCAGTGAGATGGGTTTTGGCAGGGAGAAAACAACATATTGTTACTTCGCTGTAGCCGCCAGCAGTTCTCTGCCACGTGGTTCAGCTGTTCGATTGATTGTTGCAAAAAGTGCCATACTTATTACGGTTGCAGATGATTTTTTTGACATGAAAGGTTCACTTGACGACTTGCAAAGCTTGAATGAGGCAGTACAAAGGTACAATACAATCACTTTCCAAAAAATATGAGAAAAAGACTTCTTGTTGAGTTTTCAGATTGAGCCCCGTCCTGCTAAAAATCTTATTTTTTAAATATTTATTTTTTATTTCACGAGGTAGATTATTTTTTTATAATGTATCATCATTACTAATTTAAAAAAAAAGTATTTATTTCTTATTTTAGTTTGCAGAACGGAGCCACGTTTAAAAAGAAATTGATTTTTAAGAGGGGTTTAGATTCTTTTTTGTCAAAGTTTTGAACTAGCCGAGACCGTCTATATTTGAACTAAACATTGGTATAATTAATAATTCTTATTTTCTCAAAAAAATTTAAGTGGGGCTTGGATTCTTTCTTGTCCAAGTTTTGACCTCTAAATTTGGACCATACATTCAAATAATCAATGATTCAAATTTTCTTAGACACTTTCATTGGTAAGAATTGAGACTCTTCTGAAAAAAAAATCGAACCATTAATTGAAATAATGGAAAGTTTAGACTGTCCTTTTCAGTCCAAATTAAAGACAGAGATGATCCAATTTCTTTTAAGATAAAAAATCCAGCCTTTTCCCCTATTATTTACTTTTGTGCGGCTATAATCCCATCGAGTTTAAATTTAAAATAGTATCTTCATCTCTCTAAAATATTTCAAAGAAAAGTTAAGTTTTTACAACCCTCTCAAGTTTAAGGCCTCATTCGGCTTAATAAACTAAATGACTTCTTCTTCTTCTTTTATCTTTATTCAAAAAAAAATCGCATTTTTTAGTTTTCCGTCAATTTTTTGAGGATTATTACTTCGTTTTGACGAGAGAAATTTAAAAAGTAAAAAAGTTACGACCGAAATCCAATTTAAAAAGTAACTCAGGGAATTTTCATTTTGAAAACTTTGACAAAACAGAGTCGAAACCTTAATTAGCTAATTTTCACTACTTCATTCTGGTGGCCATCAACTCAACTTCAGACCCCAACAAAGAAATCTTATAATGGCACTCTGCCTATACAATTTTTCAGAAGTTGCAATTTTGGTCGGGGTAAAATTAAAAGTAGCACATTTCACCCCAAACTTTTTATGAACAGATGGGATGGAAAAGGTTTGTGTGGGCATGGTAGGATTATCTTTGAAGCTCTTGATGGCCTTGTCACTGATATTGCTAAGAAACACCTCCGTCAACAAGGAAGCGACATTACTGACAATCTTCGAGATATTGTAAGTACTTGTGCATACGATTTTACTTTACAATAAATTGATCAGTAGTATCAGTCTTAAAATTTATAATGAAATGATCACTTAAAAGTTAGTATGATTTTCACACAGATGTTACGTACTTTTTTTTTTTTTTCCATACAAAGTAACTTTCCGAAAAATATTTCGTGTTTGGCAGTGGCGGGAAACGTTTGGCTCATGGCTGGTGGAAACTACATGGAGCAACAACGGATTCATACCATCCATGGAGGAATACCTTGAGACTGGCATGATTTCTATTGCCAACCACACAATAGTTCTTCCAGCTTCGTGTTTTCTCAACCCGAATTTACCGAACCACAAACTCAAACCTTCCCAGTACGAACCCGTCACAAAATCGCTAATGGCTTCATCGCGATTATTGAACGACATTCAAAGCTACCAGGTATCCAAATGAGTCGGTCTCCCGGGTAATTGTTCAGTACTCCTGGAGAAATTCTTCTCCTCTATTCACATAACTAGTGGATTTCACGAATGAAACGTATTCGGGCTCCACTACTTATGAGACATAGGAGCACTACTCCCGGAGTGTAAAATGTAGAAGTAGTACTTTTCTATATAAAATTCGGGTTGAATAGCTAAAGTTTGAAAATAATAAATCCCATGCATGGCCTAAATTGAGTGTCTGCTTTGGGGGGAGTGATTATTTAGTGCTTTTAGAGCACTGTCAAATTGGGAGATGTTGCTAAGCGGGGGTGCTTAACTGTGGTGCCAAGCGGCCAATCTAGTCGTTCATCTTGGCACGGACGGCTCGGATCTATTCCGACCGCATAAAAATCTAAATAATTTGTTGCTCAGATATTAAGATCTGAGCCGTCAATTGCCTAGATGAACGACCAGATTAGCCGCTTGGCAGCATCCCCTGGTCCAGCACCGCCATGTGGTTCAGTAACAATAACTTTGAATCTACACCATAGACCACACTTTTATGAAGTATATTTGTTTTGTTTTGTCTAAAAAGCTCACATCATTTGTGCATTGGCAGAAGGAGCAACTAGATGGGAAAGCAAACCTTGTTTTGCTCCACCTAAAAGGCAATCCAAAGGCAGAGATTGAAGACTCAATTTCCTATGTCAAAGGGATGCTAGATGAGAAGAAAACAGAGTTATTGGAGCATGCTTTGATGGATTATGGCTCCAATGATTTGCCCAAACCATGCAAGCTTCTCCACTTATCATGCCTAAAAGTCTTTCAGATGTTTTTCAACTCTTCCAATCGATTCGACTCGGATACAGAACTATTTGATGACATTAAAAGAGGGATTTACATTCCTCCAGAGAATCCAGCCCCTAGACGAATTCCATCTCCTTTCAAAATGGAAACGAAATGTTCAAAAGTTAAGGCTCGTGTGATCGGGGAATCCAAATATCAAGGCAGCAGGAATTTCAATACTGGACAGAACTTTGCACGGAGTGCTACTCCAATACCAGTTGGGCGTGAAAAAGTCATTATCCCACCAAAGTTCGGGTTGTGCTTTCCGGCGACAAAGGATTTCCAGTGGACTGCAGGGGTTAGAGGTAACTTCGGGAGAGCGTTTCTCTTGGGAAGGGGCTATTAGTCTCTGACTCTCTGCAATGGGTTGAAGTTAGTGTTGGGTACATCTGAGCAGCAATTTATATTTCAGTTATTTTTGTTGGCATCTTGTCAACAGTATTGTGTTTTTAATATATCATTTGAATAAGCCTTTGCAAGTAACAGCAGTAGAAGAGTCGTCGTACTCTTTGAAGCTCTCTCAATACACTTCTATGATCTTTACAATTAACGAGATTTTTCTTTGCGATTCAAAAACATGAATCAAGCCACCATTGAACTGTCCCACGCCATACATATACTCATCTGTTGCTGCTTGAATGTTCCGAGCTAGCTTATTGTTTGTACTTGTATTGCTGTTGTGTAATTTTGAATGAGTTGGTTGTAACCCGCTCAACCAGATTCTTCTTCTTCTTTTTATTTTATTTTATAATAACCTGATTTCGATACCAATTTACACGTAACTCGCTTAATCCCGAGATCCTAAAGCTAATGACCGGTCAATGCTCTAGCAACCCAAGAGTTTTTTTCCAAACAGTGGATGCCGAACCTGCGTGTTTGAACTTGAATTTAGTAGGATTAACAGTACGACTCTTCACAGTGAAGGCAAAGCACAAGAACCAAAATTTATTCTCCACATTTTGTCAACAAGCAATTAAGAAACAGAGTGAAGCTCCATTTATGCTTAGCATATAAAGGACCAAAACATCCATGATGACTAAGACTCTCATTTTCCAACTGCTTATTGTTTTACAGTGGCCCCAAGCCCAGGGGTTGCTTAGAACAAAATCCTCTGTACTAGATTACTTCAACAGTCGATTATCGGTGCTGACTTAGCGTTCGAAAGGTGGGGATTCCCCACGAAGAAAGGATGAAAAGAAGGCAAGGGACTCGCTTGGTTTAAAGATGGGAACCGCGTGTCCAGCTCCTCTGAATGTTGCGAACGTAAGCCCCTCATATTCTTGGAGCCAACCACCGACCTGATCCAAGCAAATCAAGAAATTGTTTATCAGCAGTAGCTGTGAAACATGTTTTTGTTTGCAGTTTTCAAAATTTTAAAACAGTAACATAAACATTACCAAAAGCAACAACACACTACAAGAAACTAGGCTATTGGCAACCAGAAAATTTGCTTCGGTGGTTTTGCTGTTGCAAAAGGTCAATTTTATTGACTGAGTATTATATTTGCTACAGCTAAAATTCCTGTTGCAAATAGTAGTGAAAAAATATCCATCTGCCACGGTAAAAAGGATCCGTGGCAATCTAAACAAGTAAAAGCAACGGGCCGGTCCCCGTGGCAAATATAGGAAGAAAAAAAAAACAGGGTTTTAGTTTCGAGGGTTTTTCACCTCCCCACACTTAGCGAATAAAAAAAACTTATGGCATAAACATAAAGATCACGGTCTAAAAACTAAAATCTCACTTTTTGTAAAAGCGTAAAAAAATATTATGGACTATAGTTTTTTAATTTCAGTTATATAAAAAAATTGAAATGGAAAGATATTTTAATCTCAGTAATCTAAAAAATTATATTGTAACCTAAAGAATAGATCTCATTTTCAAAAACACATTGAAAAAGATAATGCTATGCCCAAGACTCGAACTCGCACGAATTGTACAGACAAGTTGCCATTGGTACGCACAAGAGAACTTTATAAAGCATAGGACAGAAAATATATTTATAATATTTCTGACCGTTGCTTATTTATTGAATCAAAGCAAACCACAGGCGCTCATGATTTGTCACACAACAATTAAGCGTCCTCGTATCGCGCACTACGAATAAGTTCTAAATTTAATCAGTTGGTTTTATTTTAATAGTGATTGATCTGAACCATTAAGATTTCACGTCTCACTAATTCTATCAGTATCACTAAAATCGAAGATCATCGGATATCGGCGATCGCCTGATTGAATCACATTTGATGCGTCCCGATGCATTAAAGTATTAGATTGCAATACCCGACACCCACCTAAGTCTTTTTCTTCAATTTGAACCGTCCCTCTTTTACATATTATGGAGTACATCATTTCCACCAAAACGAAGTTAATCGGGAGGGTAGCTACACACTTGATCGGATAGAAAAATCCACTTTGTTAGTGACATTGTTCTCGATAAAGATGCTTTCTAAACCCGATTGAGATAATTTTATTCGAGAATGACATAATCAACAAGGAAAACAAAGCAACGGTTTGGATCATCGTAATTGTGTCACGGTCAAATGACTACCGTACATTCAAATACAACACAAAACTTAGTTTGCTAACAATTATATTGAACGTATAGAATTTAAAAGTCATTATCAACTAAATATTTATAGTTGTCGATCGGAACCGTTAGGTTTTTACATCTCACTGGTTACATCATTGCCACCAAAATCGAAGATCATCGGATATCGGCAACAGTTTGATCGAACAACATTTGATGCATTCCGAGGCATTAAAGTATACTTGCAAACGTCTCATATTCCAAAGTACGATGTGGGTGAAGAGCTACTTATTAGTTCAGATCCTGACATACAATTAGATGGAGAACGATTGGGTGAAGGCTATTGTAAAGTATATGTTGGTAAAGCAATAATGCCCCATGTTCTTTTGGAAAGAACTCATCCAGGTGTAGACACTGTTGGAGATGCTCTTGGCCGTTATGTTGCATGGAATTTCTGTGATGTAGGTTGCGACTCTGATTTTATTGTTTCATTTAATTCTATATTGCTTCTATAAGTTGATTTTAATTTTTTTTACTGTTTACTTTTCAAGTGATCGAGAAAGAGATGGACGATTATTGAGTGTGTTCTTTACAATTTGTAGTATTTTTCTTAGAGACTTTGTTTTGTTTTTCATTTGCTCTAGGTGTTTTAGTATTTTTGTCTATTAGGTTGAAAGAGATGGATGATATTGGATTGTGTTGTGTTGTTATTAGGAATTTGAGAATTATGGTTTTGTCCAACTCGATTTTGAATATGGATGAATGGATGATTTCGATACAATATGATGAATTGTGTTGCTATTAGGAATTTTAGAATATGGATGTGAATGGATGATTTGAAAACAACAATGAAGAGGTTTGTATTCAATGAAGAGGTTTAGGTTTGCAATACATGAGCTTGAGTGAATGGTTAATTTTAGAGCTACAGAAACTCGTTCATATTATGGATGAAATTCAATTAAAAAAAAAAATGCACTTTTGCGCGGGAGCTGCTGTAGTAGCAAGAACGATAATGTTTTTTGCGATGGGTAATATCATATTTGCCACAGTATTACATACCGTGGCAATTAAAATTTCATTTTTGCAATTTATTTGCGTCGGCTAAATTACCGTTGCAAACGATCAATTTCCCGTCGCTAATACTTCGCGACGGGACAATCCTGACGCGAAAACCCATTTGCGACCCCCCTTACTGCCACCACCCAATCCCGTCGCAGGGCCATTGCAAAAGCCTTTTTGCAACGGTATTCCTCCATTTCCAACGGTAATGAACCGTAGCAAAAACTGTTATTTCTTGTAGTTTCTGATTTTGGCCTCGAATAAAAAAAAAAAGACGCCAACAATAGGTGCTTGCATATAAAATGGTTGTGCTCATATCATCATTTGGTCCAAGTATACTTTGGTTAATGTGAACTGAAAACATAGATAGAGAATCAGAACCCACCAGCCAATAAGTTCGAATTGGCCCCAGATGTATTGAAATGAGCTTCAAGTTCTAAAGAACTTTGAATACCCACAATTTTGACCCTGTTTATCCCAACATCTCAATAGCTTTTTCACCACCCAACGGTCGTGATATTCGTTCTTAACCCAAACAGGAAATTAAGACTGAATGATATGTAATTCACCCGTAACTGATAACAAAACATGGGATATGATACTTCGTAATATTTCTTAGCCCATAGAAAACACAAAAACCCCGATTATTCCAAGAATGCTAGTTTGTCAAACTGGGGTTAATTAGTTAAACTAGAGATTAACTAGTTTGTTATTAGTTAGTTTGTTATTAGTTAAGCTTGATGAGCTGGCAAGTTTGTAAAGTCGGTGTGCTAGGGCTTTATATACTTGTTTTCTCTTCTTTCTATTGTAATCAAGAAAGCACAAACTGTAATACATCAATTCAAGAAATGAAAAACCTAGATTTTTCTGATTTTTTTGTGAGAAGTTGTCATGGTATCAGAGCATATCAAGACGCAAGTCCAAGCTTTGGTTTCGATCCGCTTCTAGGTCTACATCATCTTCTTCATTTCTTCTTCGTCAATAATTGGCTTGATCAACAATGGCGAGTTCTGCAAATTCTACGAGTTCTACAAGTTCTGCGAGTTCTTCGACTGAGTACTTACCTCTATCTCTTTCATTTCTGATCGCAAATTTTCAGTCATTCATTACTATCAAATTAGAATCATCGAACTATTTTGCTTGGAAAATTCAAGTTGAGAATGCCTTGCGCGCTAATTCGTTGTTTGATTATGCTGATGGATCTGTTCAAGTTCCTTCATCTGAAATTCAAGATACTTCTGGAAACAGAAACACTAATCCTGCTTATGTGCGATGGGAAATCATAGATCGGATGTTAATGTCTTGTACTCCGTATTATCGCTACAGTAACCCCTTCTATTTTACCACATATCGTTGGATCTCATCGTACTTGTGAATTCTAGTATAAATTGGAAGAGAAATATAGTAGTCTATCGCAAACACATGTTCATGATCTCAGATGTCGAATCTATAGCCTGAAAAAGACTACATCTATGGAGCAGTATCTTGATTCTATCAAAGTCCTTATTCAAAGGCTAGAGTCCTCGATCTGGATCACACATGGATGATGAAGAGCTTGTTTTCCATACCTTAAGGGGGCTACCTAATAGCGAATATCGATCCTTTAAACAAGCCGTCAGAACTCATCTTGTGACCTCACCCCTTACATTCTGTGGTCTTGTTTCTATGTTAATGGCTGAAGACTTGTATTTGGATACAGAACAAGAAGAAACTTCCACCATACTTGTCGCTCAACATAATGGTGTTTCTTCAACTACTGCATCATCATCTTCAAACTCTTCTGGTTTGATGCCCATGCAACCTGTACAACCTGTTATGCAAATGCAACCTATGCAACCTGTTATACAATCTGCTTCTGTTCCACAACCATCTCAGTTCCAATTTCCTGTTCAATTTGGTAATTAAGCTCTTCAGTTTGGGCCTGGAAATTCACAGATGTCTGGTTTTGCTTCTAACAATTATGGAGGAAATAGGAATAACAGGAATTCCGATAATGGAAATCGTTTCAGAGGTTCTCAGTTTGCAAGAAACAGTTTTCCTAATGATTTCCCATTTCCATTTGACGGCTATCAGATTTGTGGCAAAACTAATCATCAAGCATAAATAGCTGTTATTACAGACAGAATTTGGGGTATAGACCACCGCATTTTGGTCCTCAAATTGGTTCACAGTTTGGTTTAGGGTCACAATTTGGCTCTCCATTTGGATCTTAGTTTGGTCAGAATGGCATGCCATGAGCTTCAGGGTTTATACCACCAAGACCACAGGCTTTGATGCTCACTTCTGATTCTTTTAATCCCTACCATCAAGGCTATCCACAGAAACCACAGTTCTCTTCTCTAAATTTGTAGCAGAATCCCTATTTTGCTCCTTTTCAGCATAGTAGTTCTTCTAATGCGCCTACTGGTTTGTATCTTACTGCTCAGAACTTTGGACCACCTTCTGGCTCTTATACTCCATCTACCTCTACATAGATGGTCAATACCAACAATATGCCTTGGTTCTTTGATTCTGGTGCAACCACTCATGTTACCAGGGATGTGAATTAGATTTCTGTGCCATCTTGTGCTCCTACAACTACAGTTACAGTAGGAAATGGACAGGCAAGGCTTGTGTCAAACTCAGGTAAAGGATTGCTTCAAACAACTCACCAGTCTTTCATTCTTAATCATATATTACATGTTCCCAAAATCTCTCATAACCTATTGTCAGTCCATCAATTTGCTCTAGATAATCACTGTCACATAACTTTCGATTCTTCTGGATATATTGTTCAGGACAAGTTGACCAATCAAGTGGTTCTTCAGGGACCTTGCCACCAGGGTCTCTATCCCCTTCTTCCTTCTTCTAAAGCCAAACATGGTGCCACAGCCCTAATCAGTAACACTCCTTCTGCTGAATTATGGCACAGGCGTCTAGGTCATCCTCACTCTACTTTGCTTCAGCACTTGGCAAATAAATACAGTTTACCTGTTCATTCCGTACCTAGTCTAGATTGCTATGCATGTAATAAGGCCAGGAGCCATAAACTCCCCTTTCCAATCTCCACTACTCACACAACCACACCCTTTGAACTCATTCATATGGATGTTTGGGGCTCTTCTTCTATTGCTTCTTTTTCTGGTTTCAGGTACTATTTGTTGCTAATAGATGATTTCACTAGATATTGTTGGTTGTTTCCTTTAAGATTCAAGAGTGATGTTTAATCTCATGTTAAAGCATTTCAAGTGTTTGTTTCAAATCTATTTAACTACTCCATTAAGACTTTTAGGTCTGATCGTGGAGGTGAATTCCTCAATAAAATAATGACATATTTCTTCTCTCAGTTTGGTATTTGTCATCAAACAACTTACCCTCATACTCATCAACAGAATGGTCTTGTTGAAAGGAAGTATGCTCATATCATTGAAACAGCTATTGCTCTCCTTCAACAAGCTAGACTTCCTATTGCTTTCTGGCTTGAGGCCATTTCTACTGCTCTGTATCTTATTAATAGGTTGCCACATTCTTCTCTTCAGTTTAATGTCCCTTTTCATAAACTCTATAACACTGCACCTGACTACATGAGTCTCAAATCTTTTGGTTATTGCTGTTTTCCCTGGCTTAGACCATACAAATCTAACAAACATGAACCAAGATCAACCCCATGTGTCTTTCTGGGTTATTGTGTTGGCACTAAAGGTTACAGGTGCCTAGACCCTACTACTGAGAAGGTCTATGTGTCTAGACATGTCAAGTTTATTAAACATGACTTCCCCTATCCAAATCTCATCTCTTCTTCTTCTTCTCCATCTTCCTCCTCTCCTCCTCCTATAGTATCTCCACGTTTTATTCTACCTACTTCTTGTCCAATCATACCTCAGTCTACCATGGTTTTTACTACTCCTACTTCACTTCCTGTGTCTTCTGTCATATCTTCTCCTTCTGCTTCTATGTCTCCCACTATTGCTACTCTACCTAACTCCTCTCTACCTACTCCTCCTGTTTCTTCTTTTGTTCAACCTCCTCCTCTTCCTCATTGTCCAGGTCATTCAATGCTTACTAGGTCAAAACAAGGTATTTCAGTTCCAAAGATTCCTTTTTCATTATTAGTTCATACTCCACCTTCTACTGAACCTAGTTCTTTTAAGGAAGCAATAAATTTTCCTGAGTGGAGACACGCAATGTCTGAAGAATACAAAGCCTTAATGTCTCAAGGTACATGGACCCTTGTTCCTCTCCCTCCTGGTGCTCCAGTTATAGGGTGCAAATGGATTTTCAAAATAAAACATAATCCAGATGGTTCTGTTGCAAAATACAAGGCTAGATTAGTTGCTCAGGGGTTTCAACAAACTGCAGGAGTGGATTATTCTGAGACTTTTAGCCCTGTTATAAAACAACCTACGGTCAAAGTAGTTCTTTCCTTGGCCTTGCATTTTGGTTGGCTCATTAAGTAGCTGGATATATCCAATGCTTTTCTCCATGGCAATCTTCAGGAAAAAGTTTATCTTCGGGAACCACAAGGCTATGTTAGTGGCCAATTTCCTTAGCATGTGTGTCAACTTCATAAGGCTCTTTATGGTCTCAAGCAGGCCCCACGAGCATGGTATGACATGCTCTCCCAATCTCTGATTTCTCTTGGTTTTCAGAACAGTCTTGCTGACTCCTCTTTATTTGTTCTTCATAAGGGCACTGATTTAGTGTATGTTTTGGTATATGTGGATGATATTCTTGTTACTGGGTCAAGTTCAGATTTGGTTGCTCATATCATTGCTCAGCTTAGTTCTTCTTTTACTCTCAAGGATCTAGGGTCCTTACATTACTTTTTGGGTATTGAAGTTCTACCTACAGCCACTGGGCTTGTTCTATCTCAAGCTAAGTATGCTCTTTCTTTACTGACTAAAGTTGGTATGACAGATTGTAGACCCTGTGCTTCTCCTTCCTCTCTAAAACCTATATCTTCAGAAAATATGTCTCCAATGTCCAATCCAGAACTCTACAGGTCCTTAGTTGGCTCTTTGCAATATCTAACACTCACTCGACCTGAGCTTTCTTTTGCTGTTAACTCTATATGTCAGCATATGCACAACCCTTTGGAGTGTCATTTCACAGCAGTTAAGCGCATTTTATGGTATGTCAAGGGCACATTGGATCTTGGTCTTGCCTTTTCCAAGAGTTCTCTTACTCTGTCAGCATTCTCTGACGCTGATTGGGCTGGTGTGCCATTGATAGACGTTCAACAGGTGGCTACTGTGTATTCCTTGGGTCCAATCTACTTTCTTGGTCACCCAAGAAGCAGGCAACCGTGGCACGTTCCTCCACTGAAGCTGAGTATAAGGCACTAGCTAATGTTGCTTCAGAGGTTGTATGGTTGCTTCAATTGTTTAAAGACTTGGCTGTCCAGTCTCAGATAGCACCTCCCATTTTGTGGTGTGATAATGTTTATGCCATGTCTTTGGCTACTAATCCAGTGTTTCTTGCTAGGACTAAGCATGTTGAAGTTAACTTTCATTTTGTTAGAAAAAAATTGGTCTTAAGCAGCTCAGTGTACGTCATGTTCCTTCTGAATATCAGGTAGTAGATATTCTAACCAAACCACTTACCGTGGCTCGTTTTTTCCTCCTCCGTGACAAACTTCAGCTGCAACCTGTTCCAACCTCAGTTTGTGGGGGGCTGTCAACAAGTCAAGACAAGTTAGTTAGTCAAACTGGGGTTAATTAGTTAAGCTAGAGATTAACTTGTTTGTTATTAGTTACTAGGGCTTTATATACTTGTTTTCTCTTCTTTTCTATTGTAAAGAAAGCACAAACTGTAATACACCAATTCAAGAAATGAAAAACCTAGATTCTTCTGATTTTTTGTGAGAAGTTGTCAATGTAGAAACTTTATATCCATCTCAAAACCAATTGGCAATGAGTTGAGAGGTCCCAGATGTTATTAAGTGATCTATTCCACTTCCAAGTAATGTGGGATTCATTTCTTTAACATCTCCCCTCACGTACAGCCGCGTTTGAGGTCTGTCACATATGGCCACTTTTTGGGTCCTATCATCGTGCAGCCTTTTCGCTGGTCTGTCATCGCGGGGTGTGGATTGTGAATTTTATAAAATGTGGGGTGGAACGGGTCCCGCTCTAATACCATGTAGAAACTTTATATCCATCTCAAAACCAATTGGCAATTAGTAGAAAGGTCCCAGATGTTATTAAGTGATCACCCATTCCACTCCCAAGCAATGTTGGATTCATTTCTTTAACATGTTCCCTGTCCCTCGATCATTCTTGCAATCAAACGCGCCCACAGAGAATATTCAAACTAACTCTTTATTCCCCCAAAGAAAAGGTAAAGATAATCTTTGTTGGGTAGTGGCCTTCCTCAGATAACTTTAAAAAATTATAGTGGAAGCTAATCTTATGCCTCTTTTTGTTTCCATAATCTTATTACTTAAAGGATTACCTGCTTATTGTGGTACCCAGGGCCTCCATGCCCTTGTGATAGGTAGTCCAAGAGAGGTTAAGCTGTATCTTGTGGACAATACAGGGACCCTTCCATCTGTGTCTCCACTGAACCACACAAACAAAATATTGACATTAAGAAATCGTTTAGGGTACTGCTTTGATTATTTTTCGTTTTGGAATCCCTTTTGCTGAATAATTTTTTCAGAAATCGTTTCTTAAAACAAGTACATGCATTGTTTCTCATAAATGTTCTTAAAGGAATTTTAAAAAAAAATTTAAATGCCTGATATCAAAAAAAGTAGTTCTTTTGAAAAAGCTAAATGAATCAAGGTCTGATAAGTGTTCTGCAAAATTGATCTCTGTAGAAAACTGGTCCAAGTTAGGAGAATGTACCTGTAGACCCATATTCTAAGCCCTGCGTTTATAAGTTTCTTGTAAATGGGAAGAACAGATTCCTTTGAATCTTGACCAGGATTTGAATATTTCCATACTGCATCCATAATAATAGTTATGTAAGTATCCTGAAAGCCCTCTGCCCTTTTTGTCATACTTAAGAAGTCCCAAATACATAACCCAATTTATGGCGCGTGATCCTCTATCCCCTGTCCTGATGCCCTCCCAGCCGCATGACCAACCTTGAACTTGAGATTTCGAGATTCCCACTAGATCGTACGGTTGGGTGTGTATTCAGACATGGTAGGAACTAGGAAGGATCCATGGCTTGTTATCACTAACTTGTGGGCAACGCTAAAAAGATTACTAGTGACAACCATCAGAAACGAGAGAAATTTTCATTACTTGCAGATACTCCATTGCTTGAGGTTTTGACTATCGCTAACATGGAGTGCCTTCTGCACATTGGGTCTGTTGTAATAAGTTGTCGCGTGAGAAGAAACAACTACCATCATTTTAACCAAATGAAGGAAAACTATATTTGTCATCAGATTTAGCGGCACTGTTTTCTCTAACTCTGGTAAATATGTAAACAGAAACATTGTAGGATCCAACCACATTCGAAATATAAGGATACTCACATTGGTGGTGAAAGGATTTGCTAAATATTTATGTGATAAATTGCAGTCCTTATTTCAAATATGTTAGCTGTTTTAAATCGCTAGGTCTGACCGACTAGTTAATATTGGATATCTTGACCTGTTTTGTTAAGGTTTTCCTATATAAAAGGGTATTAGGGGGCAGTACTGTTTTATGTGAGAAAGTTATGTTTTTCTAGCAGATTATTCTCCACTTCCAAGTCTAATTCATGTACTGATCTTCGCCCGTGGACGTATGATTTTTAATACGAAACACATAACCATTTTGTGTTCTTCGTGATGGCTTAGTTTTATGCTCTCTTTTTTCATATGCAGACAGAACAAAAACTAAGATGACTGACAAATTACTGCTCACCATCTTAGATGTGCTCCTGAACATTACTTGCAGCAATGTCTGTTCCGAACCTGTGGATTTCCCGATGCAAACTGAGGTATAAAGGCTGTAGATGTCGATCACCATGTACTGTTTGAGTACTTCATCAACAGCTTGACTACAGTCTTCATTGCTCCATGTGTTATTGCTGTTGAAATCACGAGTACCTCCCTTATAGATGTGTGAGTTTCATCAGATACCACAGCATGGCTCCAAGCATAATCAACCAGACCTTCCAGTCCTCAGCGTCACATGTTTCCGGATTTCCCAGCTGCAATTTAAAATAGTTACTAGAGACCAGGGCACATGCGATACGTGTGCAAGTCGAATTTTCATAACATTTGTGAAAATTTGATCAAACTATAAGTGGGAAGCATTTTTACAAAAATATTGTGAAAATCTGACTTGCACACGTGATGTGCCCCGGCCTCTAGTATTAACCTATTGTGATAGATAAACAACAATTAAATCATAAAAAATCAATCGAATTGTTATATACCGTAGTAACAATTAACATGTATATACATATCTATACATTACCATGCTAATCGCCACTGTTTTGCTAACGTCGCTGTTGCCACCGATTTTGCCACAATCTAATACCTAAGTACTCTTCTATAAGATTTAGTAAATCAATCGTGTTAGCTCTCACGAAGAACATTCATTTTGAACAATAGATGCCTATCTCTACTATCTGTTGTGAGCACGAAACCTATCATTCGATAAAGAATATAGTGTTACTTACAAAATTTCCTAAACGATTTTCTTCTAATGCAATAATAAGCACACAATATCGAATAAATAAATTTACTTATTACCTGTTGTACATTTGTCGCTTCATCAGTCATAGCACTCTCATGTTGAAAATTTTTCCAAAGTTGAAATACCATTTTTTTATGAGACATTCCTACATAATAACAAAATAAAAAGATGATAGAATCTTTTAACAAAAAGGAAGGTACCCAATAAATCTCTTGTACAGGAAAAAGAAAAAACATCTATGGGTACTGGTAGCAATGAAATTCACAAACACAAATAAAAAAGAAGGTACAAACTTTTAACAGTAGAAAGGACAAACTTACTTTACAGCTTTGTGAAAACTCAATACTTTTGGGCCGCATATTCAGGCTAAAGTAATGTGAAGTCCTAACAAAAATAATTAATTTTTCCTCTTTTTCTTTTGTCTCCCAATCTCTCTCTTCGAAGCTTTCTTTTTCTGTGAAAGTGTTTTGTAAAAGTACCGGTGAAGATGAAGAAATGGGAGGAGTTGAGGAGAAATGAGAGTGTCGGACGTGGGTTGGCAGTTGGGAGGCAATTTTTTTTTTGGGGTCTTGGTGATGCGTTTTTACTTTGGTGCCCCTATAGTGTTGTCCCACGGGGGTTTTAAAAATAAATTTTGTAAGAGGGTATTTATGAAAAATGAAACTACATGACAGGGGAGAGACACCAAACACCAAACTGATGCTCTCCCTTTATACATTAGAATAGATACTTATCCTAAACAACGGCAATAATACAGAATTGACAAGCAATTAAGTTTCAAGCTTCTCGTCATAAGTGAATTGTTCAAGATTTTTGGACACAATTTAATATTTTGGTTCGTCTCAACTAGAAAAACCAGGAAAGTAAGAAAAGCATAGACCATATGGGGAAAAAGCACAATAAGGACAAATTAAAAAGGAAAAGTAACAAGAAAATCAATGTTTAAGCATTTGAATTTTTAGAGATATAGTCCACTCATTTTTACTTTTTCTATTTGTCTAGTAATACGAATTGGGAAATTAAAATGTAACGACCCACTCCAGCTGACCTGCTAACCCTTAGCCCAACCACGTGGATTAAAACGCTGGCCTCGAGTTATACAATAGCTCTTGGAGTTTCAGCATATGTCCCACAACATGCCGACAATCTCCCCACCTTATCCCCACCTTTTGATGCGAGGTTCGCGTTACATTGCCCTAGCAACTAACCAGGGTTGTGCTCTAGAATCACCAAACAAAATCAAACCAACAACCAAATCCAAAGTCCAGGGCCTACATGCATGGTCGTGTACGCGGATTGCTCTGGTACGACCACTACTATATAAATAAATAAAGATTTCAGTCATCTAGTGTGATCTTTCACTTTTAATCTCGCATTCAAAACCATGGTCTATCAAGATATAACTAAAGGTCTATATCTTTTAACCGCGTGATAAAAACCGTGATTAAAACTCATTAAAACTGTAACTAAAAAAGTAAAAATTGTGATTAAAAATGACAAAACCGTGACCTTTAACAGCTTAACATCTCAGTTTTATTATAAAACCATGGTTGTTTAGAGAGAAATAATCTCAGCTTTTGAGGAAACCGAGGTTAAAAGTGGCAATTTCCTAAGGAAAAAAACCCACTCTATTTCTCTTGTGGGGTTTCGAACCCAAATCTCTTGAGTTTTGCATAGAAGTTTTAACCAACTACACAACACAAACTTTTCAATATATAATTGAAATATTTAATAGATAACGACATATGCATTTAACATTAAAATATATTTCGAACGTGATTTTGAATCTTTAAATATTAAAATTAGCAATTTTTATAAACATGAAAGTTGTACCCCTTTGTATTATTGTTCAAACCCAATTTGAGTTATTTTAATCGGAATTTTGAGCAGAGTTATAATCAAAATACATTTGGCAACGAAACACAACCTTCATAAATTTTGTCACCAAAGGTATCGATTTGGCAACAAAATTTATTTTCATTGCCGAATGTGACCCATTTG